>NC_143017.1:42086068-42402853 GCF_055824585.1 Amblyomma mixtum | reverse complement strand
GGCATGGATATTAACGAAGAGGAGGAGTAAAAGCAAACCATGGTTTACTCGGGAGCTACGCAGTATTACGCGCAAGAGGCAACGTGTTTACGTTAAATTTAAAGGAAATCCGACGCGTGAAAATTGGTTCAAGCTTCAGGAAATTGCCGGAAGAATGAAAGTTGCTGTTGCAGCTGCAAAGAATTCGTTTGGCATTTCAATGGAGACGAAATTAAAAGAAAATCCAAAGGAATTTTGGAAACATGTAAAGAGAAATGGAAAAGACTCTGTAACTATACCACCTCTTGTTTCTGGTGACACCTTTGTTGAGGATGATGCACAAAAAGCTGAGTTCTTTAATAAATATTTCAGCTCTGTTTTCAGCTCTGAAATCGAACATGCTGATATGAATACCCCGAGTTTCCAGCCAGTGGCGAGTGTTATGGATGATGTTGTGATCAGCATCAACGGTATACAGTCTCTGTTGCAGAATCTGAAGATTGCTAAGGCTGGTTGTCCTGATGACTTGCCAAACAAATTGTACAAACTGTGTGCTGAGTCGGTTGCACCCTACTTAAAGATAATTTTTGAAAAATCGCTTGAAGAATCCTGCCTTCCAGATGACTGGAAAATTGCAAGTGTTGTGCCAATCTACAAATCTGGCCCTCGCAACACTGTATCAAATTATAGACCGGTATCTCTAACTTCAGTTGCGTGCAAGACACTCGAACATATTTTGTTCACCAGTATAGCAGCACATATGGACGCACATTCATTGTTTAATCCTCGTCAGCATGGTTTTCGAAGGGGCCTGTCGTGTACTACGCAGCTGACTGAATTTGCGCACGATTTGGCTGAGGCACTGGACAGGCGACTTAGCGTGGACTGCGTGTTTTTGGACTTTAAAAAGGCCTTTGATACCGTGACGCACTCTTTACTAATTCAAAAAATGTCTTTTTACAATATTAGGCCTCAAGTGGTATCATGGGTAAAAGATTACCTATGTTTACGGCAGCAGTTTGTGGTTATGAATGGCGCCGAGTCTCAAAGAGTGCAGGTTGTGTCTGGTGTTCCCCAGGGCTCCGTGTTAGGACCACTATTGTTCCTGCTCTACGTGAATGACATTGGTGACGGAATAGTATCTCAAATGCGGTTATTTGCGGATGACTGCGTTCTTTATAGTGTTGTCACTAGTGATCGAGATGCGGAAATGTTCCAAGAAGATTTGAACAGAATCTCAGAGTGGTGCGTTAAATGGAATATGAATTTGAATTTGTCCAAGACTGTCCATATGAAGTTTACAAGAAAGAAAAACCCTGATGTGTATTCATATGTTATTAGGAACACAATGTTAGAACAGGTATTCGAATTTAAATACCTAGGCGTTTATTTTACTCCTGATTTGAGCTGGCGCCGTCACGTCGATTATATCTCTGCTAAAGCATGCAGAAACTTGGGATTTCTTCGCCGAAATGCAAGCACTTTTCCACTGTCATGTCGTGACATTTTATTCAAGACTTATGTCAGGTCGGTTCTGGACTACGCGTGCACTGTCTGGGACCCGCCTACTGCTAGAGATAAAGATAAGTTGGAGAGGGTGCAGAACATTGCCTCTCGTTTCGTGTCTGGCACACGCGGGGCTCGTTACAGTGCATCGCGTACGAAGGATGCACTCAACTGGGAATTGCTTGACACGCGCCGAAAGAAGTTGCGTCTGAAGCTGTTTCATGCTGTTTATTATTCAACTGTTCGGGTTGAACGCGAAAGCTATGTGCAGGAGCCTTTTTATAGATCCAACCGTGTTGACCATGCTTTTAAAGTCCGCGAATTTGCAGCAAAAACTTAATTGTTTAAAATGTCTTTCTTTCCGAAAACCATTAGAGAATGGAACAGACTACCGAGCGATGTTGTGAGTGTGACATCAAATGATGCGTTCTTTCGTTCTTTAATGATGTGATGCGATTGTGATGTGTTCTTTTGAAGTGAGATGTACATGGTGAAAGTTTTGTGCTTGTAACTCTGCCTGCGAGCGGAGGTGACATGTGTGCTTCTTTGTTGTACATCCCCCCCCCCCCCCCACTGTAATGCCACGGCGCTGTGGGTTCCTTACTAAATTACTAAATAAATAAATGACGATGCATTTGGCTATACGTTTGAAAAGGCGCTATAGCCTGTCTATGAGTCAGGCACCTCTGTTGTGCTGATATTTTAATTGTTTTCCCCAATGTGGCCATACTTCGAGCATCGGAATAGGCAACCAGCCTGATTGACTTCAAGCGTATAATTGAATGTACCAGCAAGAAATATCTGCAGAAGTTCCCTGAAAACACTTGGAACAAATTAAAATTTTTCAAGTTTATAGTCAGCCGTATAGCATGGGACAGCATTACGCAGGAGCATGCGCCTGACATGTGTTCTTCTATTTTCTTTCAAACCACTGTCCCTACCTCTTCACAGCTTCCTGGTGGCTATATAACGCTCCTGTGCGCAACACTCAGCCCTCCATTCCAACCTGGTGGCTAGTGAGTGACGCTCCTGTCGGTGCCGCACAAGCCGGTGACGGTGCGGACGACGAGTGGCGTCCAGAAGCTACCTTGCAGGCAGCAGGCGTTTTCGTGGACTGAACTGTGCTGCTGATGGACACTTTGCGGCATTACAGCGCGTCAGGACAATGCTTCGATATAGAGCGCTTGAGCTGCGCAGTTCGCGTGTCCTGTGGTTCATTTGTGAACTGCACGATGAACTGGTTTGGCTCGGAGAGATCATATAACGTCACCGCATCCGGCTTTCGTATCGTCCAGTTCGTCTTTTTCCTGGTGTGTGGAATATGTGCGTGCAGTGATTCTTAGCGTGCTTGTTGAGCTTATAGGCTACACTGATTCGTTAATTGACCGTCTTTCCTCCCCTCCTGTTATTTAGCTCGACATCATCGTGCTCGATATCCACATCAAACCACTCCGAGTGATGACATTCAGAATAACTTCCTTCCCATCGTTACAAATTGTATAGGCACGAAAGGATGCTGTGCACAGCGTGTTGTTTGCGCGCCCACCTTGACATCTGATGACTGTTCCATACCTTGAATCACACAGTCGTGTCGCGTTCTTGTCAGATTGGGCTTTGCAAACGATTTTCTCCTGAAACCAGCCTGGGAGCCAGTGCTAATTGTGAACAGCTGGCCAGATTCCATCACTGATATCAAGAGCCTGCCTAGCCTGTCGTATGTTCTATGTTACTCATACGGATCCGCTTCTTGGATCCAATCGTTTAGTTCACTCCTGTTTTTGGTAGTTTGTGTTAATGTGTGAGCAGCACCACTGTTGCTGAAAAACAATTTATTGTTAAATAAAAAATTGAGGATTGCTACAACAATGCTGTAAAAAAAGTGCTTGCCAGTAGTTTGCTCTGCAGGGCACTTTGTTGTTTTTTTTCTTTTTCTGCTGAGTGGCTCACATACTCATCCTTTGACTTGTTTTTCACTCTGTCTCTCCAACGCAATACTAGATTAACTTCTTCGTCTGCCGGGTGTGTATTCACCGCTGAAAATACCAACCACGAGGACTCTGCGCAGATCTCGCGCAAGAAACTTGCGGGCGCCTAACGCGGGGCACGAAGGAGACAACGGAAGAAATACGTAACAGATTTGATTATCAAATAGATTCATTAGGCCTCAACCATGTTTTGAGAATTTTTAACCTGCCATAATAACATGAACAGACAAACAAGTGAAACCAGCAATAAAATAATGGCCACATGAATGTGATATCGCGTTTTGCATCCGAAAGAGGAGAAACAAATTGCATTAAACAAAAATTAGGAGGCACACTGAAGCTCCGCTTTAAGCATATGACGCGCTAGCGTAAACGTATCAATGTCCAGATATGTGGAATTGTTCATTCTCAACGTCACAACCATAAATCTTGCGCGACCCAATTTGCTGTTCCCGAGCAACTTCTCGCGGTCAGTAATTAATTTAGCAGCCACCTGCCATGGCGGTGAGTTTGATTACAATCCGGTGGGCAGGTCATGACGACGCCGCAAGGGTATGTAACCTACAGGGCCATCCTAGGTTGCTTCTCCGGCGGGTGGCCACCTGGTCGACCCTACGCCATCCTATTTCTCGCCCATAACGCCGACGAAGCCGACGTCAGATTTCTCAGGAACGGGCCCTCAACGCTCTCGCGTGAAAAGAAAGGTGTCAGCGAACGGTTTTAATGGACACCAAAACCAAAAAGCCGTAAAATGCACTAATAAGAGAAAAAACGCAGATTTGGTTGAAATCGCATAGTGAAATCATGCAAGCCTCACACAATGGCGCAGAATGAGACGGCGTAGAAGCACGCATCACGGCGTAGAAGAAGCACGTCATGAAAGGCATCGACGACGACGCTTTTCAGATGTTGCCGAAGAGCCCCACCACCGTCGCCTCCGTTTATACCCTGTGCCAAAGTTTCGACGAGTTGCGCAAGCAACGTCTTTGCACTCGTCGTCCTTCCCCGCCTGCCGACTCCATCTCCGGCCTGGGAATCAACCACGACTTACTCGCCACCATACTAGACTTCGTGCAGGACGAGGTCGCCCGGCAGCTCTCGCTCATATCTAACCCACACCCGTCACCGCCCGCCCTCAGTCCTGAGATCCGGAATGTCATCACGCAGGAGGTCACCGATGTACTTCCTAGTCTTCGGCAACCGGCATCCTTGGCTCCCCAGGCCGGTCTTCTCCCGATCCAGCCCGCCCCAGTTGCCGCCCCATTAAGCTACGACCCTCAGTAAGCGTGCCGCCTGCGCCCGCACCTGTGAGTCTCACGTATACCGAGGCTGTCAGAAGACCACCGCGGCCGCAGGCCTATGCATATGTTCCTACTGCGGTGCCTGCGCCTGTTGTTTCCCGACAGCGTTTCGCGCCCGCTGCCGGCAATCCTTGGCGAACGGCTGACAACAGACCGATCGGCTACGCCTGCGGTTTTCCAGGCCACGTCGCTCGCCTCTGTCGACGTACTCTGCCTGCGCCTCTCCACCCCTTGCCGGACTACCGCGATACGGATCGCACCTTTCGCGCACCTTTCGAACCACCCCTTCAGGGGACCTCACCTGACCGCGCGCTGGGTCGCCAGCGCTACGTTTCGCACCGCTCGCCCTCCCCTCGCCGCCGCTCCTTGTCGCCCATGAGGCGTCGCACCGTCCCCGCCGATTCGGAAAACTAGCAGCCGCAGATCCTGGGGCACGAACTGCGCTATCATCACCCTGCTTAAGTCGTCGCCTTTCACCGCCGAATCTTCTTGACGTGTTTGTAGACGGCGTCAAGACACTTCCGCTTGTGGACACTGGGGCCACCGTTTCTGACATTAACGGGAACTTCTGCCGTTCGCTTCGAAAAGTTACCACCCCACCTTCTGGACTCTCCCTCCGTACAGCTAGCGCCGAGCCCGTTCATCCTTCTGCCGCTTGCACAGCACGCGTAGTCATCGCCGATGTTTTATATGTTGTCGAATTTTTAGTTCTCCGTGCCAGCTCCCATGACGTCATCATTGGCTGGGATTTTCTATCCCGCCACAGCGCCTTCATTGACTGCGTCCGTGCACATGTCGTCTTTTCTACGCTCTGTGATGCGCCCTTCGACGAGCCTTCGATTCGCCGTGATGCTAAGCTTGTTGTCGCTGAGGACACATTCCCCCTGGCAGTGCTGTACTTGTCCCTGTTTGCGCCGCCTGTTTCTGACGCCACCGTTCTCTTCACGCCTTCCCCCATCCTGGCTTCTCGCCGACGCCTCTCTGTTCCCTTCGCCGTCATCGACATCCAACACGGTGCTGCCGCCATCCTCGTCTCTAACACCTCCTTCTCTGCGTTCTCCCTGCTCCGTGGTGAGTGCCTCGGCAATTTTGAAACCGCTAACTTGATCACTTCCTTGGACACCGACGTGACTTCCTCCAGTCGCGACATCGCTGCCCTCACCCCACGTGGCGCTGCTCCCGATACCCCATTGCCTTCGGACAATTTCGACCGCTCCATTGACCCGGCCCTCGACACAGCTCAACACGCGCAGCTGCTGGCCCTGCTCAACCAGTTTCGTTCATCGTTTGACCACCAGTACTCTTCTTTGGGCCGTGCGGCCACTGTCGATAACCGCATCGAAATCGGTACCCATACTCCTCTCCGCCAGCGCCCCTACCGTGTGTCACTTTCCGAGCGCCGCCTCATCGCTGAGCAAGTGGACGACATGCTACAACGCGGCATTATTCAGCCATCTGCCAGTCCTTGGTCATCCCAAGTTGTCCTGGTGAAGAAGAAGGATGGCTCGATACGATTTTGCGTGGACTATCGCCGGCTAAACAAAATTACGCGCAAAGACGTCTACCCGCTACTCCGTATTGACGACGCCCTTGACTGCTTGCAAGGCGCCGAATTCTTCTCCTCTCTGGATCTCCGTTCCGGCTATTGGCAAGTGCCGATGTCTGAGTCCGACCATCCTAAAACAGCATTCTTTACCCCTGACGGCCTATATGAATTCACCGTAATGTCATTCGGTCTCTGTAACGCTGTCGCCACGTTCGAACGAATGATGGACAACATCTTGCGCGGCCTCAAGTGGAACATTTGTCTCTGCTATTTGGAGGATGTTGTGTTTTCGCCCGATTTTCCGACGCATCTCCAGCGCTTGCGCCAGATATTGAGCTGCCTGACCCGTGCTGGCCTTCAACTTAACCTCAAGAAATGTCACTTTGGCGCCCGGCAACTGACAATACTCGGCCACCTCGTATCCAAAGATGGCGTCCTACCTGATCCTGACAAACTCCGCGCTGTGGCTGACTTCCCTAAACCGACCTCTACGAAACAGGTGCGGCGATTTGTGGGCCTCTGCTCCTATTTTCGGTGCTTTGGGCCTAATTTCGCCTCTATCGTCGCGCCCCTTACGAAAGTCCTCAATGGTCCCACCGACCTGTCTACGTGGGACTCTGCCTGCGATGAAGCTTTTGCTGCGCTCCGTCGTCTTCTTACTTCACCCCCTATTCTTTTTTTTTCTCTAAAGCAACCTTCTTATTTATTTTTTATATTTATTTATTGTCCTCAAAGGTCTCGGTTGAGACATTACATGAGGGAGTGGACGGTATCTGGCAAACAATGGTAAAAAATGTTAAGATAAAAGGTTGGCGATGCTCCGCTTGAATTCTAGTGGGTTGATGATAATGGCAACTTCGGTGGGCAGGTCATTCCAGTCTCGTGCAGTACGTTGAAATAATGACTTCTGAAATGTCACAGTATGGGCTTGTAGGGGATACACTGCGTTACTGTGGCTAAACCGGGCGATGCGGTGGGCTCTTTTTATGTAGGGGTTATCAAGAGGCAAAGAATGGAAAAATTTATGAAAAAGGTTAAGACGTGCTATATTACGGCGCGAGGCTAGGGGGGGGGGGGGGCAAGTTGATTTGATCTTTTAGCGCTGAGATGCTTGATTGGTAGGAATAATTAGATAGAAGGAACCCAGTGCTATGAACCCAGTGCTCGTACTGATGTGCACACCGACGCAAGCGGAATCGGCCTCGGTGCTGTCCTGGCCCCGCGCAAGCCCGAATTTTCTGAATACGTTGTTGCGTACGCCAGCCCTGCTCTCACCAAAGCAGAGTTGAACTACACTGTGAGTGAAAAGGAGTGTCTGGCCGTAGTGTGGGCTCTCCCGAAATTCCGCCCATACTTATATGGCCGCCCGTTCACCGTCGTTACTGATCACCACGCCTTGTGTTGGTTCGCCTCCCTCAAAGATCCCTCAGGACGCCTTGGCCGCTGGGCACTCCGTCTTCATGAATTCGATATTACCGTAGTCTACCGGTCGGGCCGCATGCACTCCGATGCCGATGCCTTGTCACGCTCGCCACTGCCCTCTACTGCGCCCTCTTCCGTCGTATCTGATTCCCTATACTCGCAGCGCTCACTACTATGAACATGCCCTATCAACAACGCCAGGATCCATGGATTTCTTCCTTGCTCGATGCCCTTCGTGCACACTCTACGTCCTCCTTCCCTCGGGCCCTTCGTCGCCAAGCTTCCCATTTCGCCATCCGCGACGATCTCCTGTACCGCCGCAACTATCGTCCTTACGGCCGAAAGTGGCTCCTCGTGATTCCCCGACATCTTCGGTCTGAGATCTGTGCGCACTACCATGCCGACCCTCAAAGCGCTCACCCTGGATCGCTAAAAACCTACGTGCGACTACGCCAGAGGTACTACTGGCGGGGCATGTACAACTTCGTTCGTCGCTACGTTCGCTCCTGCACAGCCTGTCAGCAGCGGAAGTCGCCACCTCGACCCTCGACTGCCCTGTTACAGGCATTACGGTGCCCGGCTCGTCCTTTCGATCGTGTGGGCATCGACCTATATGGGTCGCTCCCCTTCACGACCGCCGGGAATCGATGGATTATAGTCGCCGTGAACCACCTCACTCGGTATGCTGAGACCGCTGCCCTACCTGCGGCTACTGCTCGCGACGTCGCCTTCTTCCTTCATCACTTCGCCCTGCGTCACGGCGCTCCGCGAGAACTTCTCAGTGACCGCGGGCGTGTTTTCTTGTCTGAAGTTGTTCGCGAGCTTCTCGATGCCTGCCACTCAGTCCACCGTACCACTACCGCTTACCACCCCCAAACCAACGGCCTCACCGAACGATTCAACCGTTCTCTTGGGGACATGATCGCCATGTACATTAGCTCCGACAGCTCTAATTGGGATCAAGTCCTTCCGTTCGTGACCTATGCATATAACACCGCATCTCAAGCAACCACCGGCTTTTCCCCAATCTTTCTTCTATTTGGGCGCGAGCCTTCCTGTCTGCTGGACACAATTCTTCCCTACAACCCCGACAGCTCAGAATATACTTCCCTTTCTGACATTACCCGCCATGCTGAGCAGTGCCGCCAGTTGGCTCGCTCCTTCACCGCCGAACGTCAAGGGCTCCAGAAACATGAGTCGGATCAAGACACGCCCGCTACACACCTCTCCACTGGATCATTGGTCTGGCTCTCCGTTTTGGCTGCGTCCAAATTTTCGGTCAAGCACATTGGTCTGTACCGCATCTTAGAGCGTAAGTCACCTGTGAATGATATCATCGAACCGGGGACACCTTCTTTGGACCACCGCCGCCGCGGTCGCGACGTCGTTCATATCAGCCGCTTGAAGCCTTACTACAGCCGCCTCGTCGTCTCCTCGCCTTGAGTCGCCAGGATGGCTCCCTCTTTCCGCCGGGGCAGTTGGAATGAAGATGATGATTCAGCACCGCCACCAACGACGACGAAGCGCTAGCGCCGCCCGTGGAAGGCTTGTGCAGGAGAACTGCCGCTTGTGTGCCGGGCTCTCGCCTCGCTGGTTCCTATACGACTTGCGCCCGGGTCTTCGTCGCCAGGGCTTCAACGTGCCAATAAACCTCTGTACAAAAAGTATAATTTAAAATACAGTAAAACGTATCACCAAAAAATGCGCCTGCTCAGCCGCTAAACAGTTGTCTTTTGCTTTTACCTACACATCCAGGTTTCGACGTCTGTCACTTCAACTGCGGAATAAAAACAGAAAAATAAAAGATGGGGAAGGTGCTATCGCGTTTGTCCTTAAGGCGAAGCTTTAGCGTCCTGCTAATTTTTAAGGCGGAAGCACTTAATGCTTCATTGCTGTAAGCAGGAGTTGTCGACCAAAATGCCACGTTTTCAATTGGTCCAAACGGTCGTGACGTCAGAGTGAGCGAATTGCAAACGGGGCCAATGATACTTTGGCTAATAAGCATGCAACGAAATAAAGGAATGGTATAGTGATGCTTCAAGTAAAATAAATGAATAAATAAAACCGAGTAGGAATTTTGTCGAGTTGGGCAATCGAACTAGGGTCCCCGGAGTGCGAGATGAGCACGCTAGCCACTCCGCCATGTCAGCTCGTTGTTTTGGAAAGAACAAAGGCGCGTCTGATGAAAGCGATGTCTTCGTGCACTGCCATTTTCCTCCTTTCCTTTACGGCGGAAAAATAAAAAAGTACAATAAGTAAAAAAGAAACAAAAGAATTAACATAAACAGTACATTAAAAAACAAAACAAAATATTTAAAAGAAAAAAAAAGAAATCAATGCCAAACAGTGCACCAGGAAACGCTCCCGCCTTGAAGCATTTTAGAGCGCCAAAGAGCCCACTGGGTTTTTATTCAGGACTCATTGTGGATATCCGATAAGCGCATGCTATTGAGCAGTTGGCCCAATGTTAGGGTACCCCAGATCAGCATAATTTTTTTTTAACTGCGAAGTTTCGGAAAAAGCTGTGTAGCTTTTCTTGTAGCCATGTGGTGGCGCTGAGGTGGATGCCAATGACTAAGCACTCCCTTGTTATTCAGCAGTGAACGGCAAAATGAAACCTCCCACTGAAACTTCATGATACATGGTCTGTTCTGAAAGTAGTAGGACTCATTTTTTTTCAGCAAAATATATTGAAGGGAAAAGTACAAACGATTACAATTTTTCAAGGTAGCACCCTTCCGCACCTACACGCTGCTGCCAATGAGTCTTACAGTTTTCGTACGCCTCCAGGAACGCCTGGACCGGAATGCTGTTTAGCTCCCTCATCACGGCCTGTTGAACCACCTGTACCGAAACGTGATGTTTCCCCTCGAGCGTAGATTTTATTCTCGGGAATAGAAAAAAGTCTGGCGGGGCGAAGTCGAGGCTGTAGGGGGGCTGAGGCAGCGTTGCCGCCTTGTGCTGGGCAAAAAATCGGTGTCCTCATTCACATCATGAAGAAGATCCTACCGGTTGGCCTTTTCCTCCTCTGGCAACACTCCCGGCACCAACTTCGCGCACGCTTTCCTCATGGATAAGTTCTCTATCACGATCTCAAAAACTTGGGTTTGAGGAATGCTCAAGTCATCAGCCATCATTCTGATACTCATTCTACGATCGCTGTTAAGTAGACGTTTCACTCGCGACACATTATCGTTGGTCTTGCTGGTTGAAGGGCATCTAAAGCGGTCGTCTTCCTCCACTCTTTCCTTACCTTCTCGGAACAGCTTGTGCCACTCAAAAAACACCTGATCTACCCATGGAAGCCTCACCGCAGGCCTCCTCAGTCATGTTGTGAGCCTCTTTGCCCAGTTTACCAAGATTTACTCAAAATTTAATCCCGCATCGCTGATCCAGTAAACGCTCGATGATTCTGCGTGACGAGACGTTTCTACAGGGGTTCCCAGTACAAGCGACCTCCTCTCTTCAACGGCCGAGAGCCGACTGCCGATTTTCCCCAGCATTCCCAACATCCCCCTTCAACGATCCTGCACGCGCAGACCACCTCTCGTCCGACTGTTCGCCCAGAAAAAAACCAGTCCTACTACTTTCAGAACAGACCCTGTATGCTCAATATTATAGTCTCCACAGCTACTCTCCTGGAACTTTCGGACAGGAGTTAGTAATTTTCAACTACGAAAGCCTAACCTGTTCTGAACGATGCTTGCAAACCCCATTTATTCGATCAAGGAAACTGTAGTGTACTTTCTGAGAGTTATAGAGCGCACAAAATAAACAAAAACTAAAACTGGCAATGCCGATTTCGATGTTGTTATTTTAGAAAGCAGAATATCCTTTTACATATTGACTTAATGGGGAACATGATTTTCTGTAACTCGTTTGTTTGGTCCAGCTCTTTGTCGTGTCACTTTCCATCGGTCTCCGTGTCCTTCACTACGTGCCCTTTGAGTGGACGGGCTGCATCATTAGTAGGCCACGCATTGTCGCGCCTCGTACCTTTTACGTATGTGCCGCTTGTGTTCCGCGCAGTTCGTGGTTGCGGAAAATTATAGACGTCTTCTACGGTAAAATTGTCCGCCACATGCTGCAGGAACTCTCGGGGCTTCATGTCGAGCTTCTTCTCGTGTCGGGAGAGGGCATCTGCGTTTTTACCGACGAAGAAACCGGAAGCCAGGACAAACGTGGCCAGAAGCAGGGCGACGAGGACAAGGAAGCGTAGGCTGCGACTTGAACAAGCAAACACAGGGCCTTTGTGGGACTTATTGTTGCCTGTCGCACCGTAGTAGTGAGGCGCCGTGGAGTGGGAAGTTTTGGATGTCTTAAGCTTCGACAGCAACCGTCTGAGCACACTGGCTTCTTGTCTCGTGACACTGCAGCTCCGGACAGGAACCGAATCCACGTGCTGAAGCATGCGAGAGATCCTGCCCACGCTGCGGCGAGGACGCTGCTTGTGCCGTTCGAGAAGGGAGTTAGTGTCACTAACTTTGTTTTCACAGAGGTTCGAGGAAGAAGGAAGCTGTAAGTGATGTATAAAGTGTTTTTGTCCTAGGTAAGGCTCCAATTCATGCCTTCCTTCAAGGACACGGTTAGCGGCTAACACTTCATTACCACGAAGAAGACTCACGTGTGCGAGGACCTTCCCCTCTTCTGCGCGGCGGTCATTGCGATCTGTCTCTCTGGCACTAAGCGAAGCGAATGGCGGCCTCGTGTTACGTGGAGCGGCATGAAGCTGAGAACGGGAGTTGCGCCCCAAGACATGTTGTGGTCCCTCGAAGCGAGTTCCCGAGCGGCGTCTTTCGGCTGTGTAGACAGCGGATGCCTTGGACTGGTGCGCTGGTGCCGCCACCAGATCTCTTCTGGCGAAGACGTTCTTACTCCTTGATGTCGTTGGCACAGATGAACAAAGTTCTGGCAAGGTGCTCCGTCGTTGGTTGACAGCGACGAACGGCTTCAGCACAGGCTGGCTTCGCACTGATTTTGCGCTCATATCACACACCGCAGCTGCTTGAGGGCGTTGGACAGTGTCAGAAGGCAGGGATGTGAGATTCACAAACCAGTTTTTTGCTAAAATGACTGTTCTTCCTCTTCATCCTGTACGGTTGTCTCGAGCGCATCCACACTGCGACGTGCGAATGGTAGACCAAAATGAAATTTTCTGTATATTAGAGGTAGATAACATATTAAACACAGAAAAACGAAATTCAAAAACTAAAGAAAAAAACAAATTATGAGCGATTACAGACAAAAGCGCGGCGGAGCTTCGCGTCCTGAAGAGAAGAAAGTTGATAGAAGAAGTCCTTGCTTCAACTTAGTTTTCATTTTCTGGCAAAAATTGAGCTTAAATACAACAGAAGTTATATTACGAGAATAAAACGAAAAATATGATTAATGACGTGCGGAGACTGTTAAAATGCGTAAGAATACCCTGAATGCCAAAAAATACTAGAGCAGCTTCTCACCAATAAGGAGGACAGCTTAATTAGTAAAATAGAAAAAGCTGAGGATTCGACCACACTTTTCCTGCAGTGAAATTTGGGTAAAACGACGTTCGCGAATGCTCGACATCTTCGGCAACTTAAAGCTTGGGTATTAGACTCAGTAATAGCTCATAAGGGAAGCATTGCGTAAAGAAGACAGCTAGAAAGAAAGGATTGAAAATTAAAGTTGCATTTACAAAGCAGAACTGCGACAACAACACAGACAGTCTGTTTCCTGAAACAGCTTTTCGTTCAAAAGCTGAAAATTACAATAAGCATACTGCGGCTTTATAGCTGAGCTACACGATACGTGCTTATTCAAGTGACCCACATACTCTCTAACAAATTTAGAATAGCGGTGAATTAGCTTACTTGAAATTCAATTACCTTATGTCAAAAAAGGCATTGCTTCCCTCTGCATGGAATGGGCTCTCAAAAAGTCGTGTGTGCATCAATTGCATGCAAGATTTGACAATCAGGTCTGCCAGCTTTCGGCAGCAGGTTTCTCTATGTCGCTCTTGACTGCGGTTGCAGAGGCCCTGATACGAAAAATGAAGACCGGTACGCCAAGTATGAGGGGGACGAGTGAACGTGAAGCGTTCAAGCCTGTGTTGGTGCTATATCTGCATGAGGTGTCTCATCTCCTCAAGAGAGTTGCAGGCAGGCATGGTGTCCCTCTGGCGTTCTCCGCGCCGAATAAACTGGCGAAGCTGTGTGCCCGCACGTGCGGTGATAAGAGTGCCTGCCTAATCAGGCACGGGACCTCATACATCCCTCGCGCCACCGGGGTGGTATATGCCTTCCCTCTTTCATGTGGTAAGACCTACATCGGGCAGACAGGGCGGTGTATAAATGAGCGACTCTGGGAGCATGCGAATAAAGTTAAAAACGGCACAGACAAAGGGGCACATCTTCTGTCCCATCTTAGTACTGGCCGCAATTGCGCACCGCGACCTGACGAGACCGTGATACTTGGCAGAAGCAAAAACGAACACGCGCGGCTGGCTTTGGAAGCTTTCCACATAAAGGAAAAAGCAGTAGACTGTATCAGTGATACGTCCGTGGCTCTGTACGTAGCTGAAATAAATTTTTTAACAGCCCGTTAACAGGGCGTTTAACTTTAACTTTTTAACTTTTTATCTCCGGAAATTTTTATCTCTGTGTGTCGTCATCACCAAGCTGCACAGGACTCCCGGCGCGTGTAATCTCCCTTTTTCAACAAGTGTTGTGATTTGGTCTTTGCTCCTGCCCCCTTCACTGCAGTTCTTTGCTGTTTGCGTCCTCAGGGGTGTGCGTGGCACCTGGACGACCAGAATGATTGAATCCTTATTGTTTTTTTTTTTGCTTCTGTACTGTGTGGGTCAATGCGCGCCTGCGCGCTTACCCTGTTTTCTTTGGTTTTATTGTTAGCTGCCTTGACTTACGCATGAGCCTTACTATCACGGGTTTTGGCACGGTATAAAACGTGCGGATCGCGCTCCTTCGAAATGAAAGTTGTTAGTTCAGCGCCCTGTGTGTGTCCTCTCTCCTTCGTCCCTCGTCTGCCAGCGCTGCATGTTCAGGATATCAAACCAACTTGCCCAGCAGCACACCCTGCCTGACATATGTTTTTCTATTTTCTTTGAAACCGCTTTCCCATCCTTTTTCCAGCTCTCCGCTGGCTGTATAAGGCGCCTGTGACCAACGCCTCGCCCTCCATTCCAAACTGGTAGCTAGTGCGTGACGATCCTGTCGGTGCTGTGCGAGCCGGTGACGGTGCGGGCGACGAGTGGCGTCCAGAAGCTACCTTGCAGGCAGCAGGCGTTTTCGTGGACTGAATCATGCTGCTGACAGACACTTTGCGGCATTACAGAGTGCCTGGACAAAAAAGTTCATATACAGCACTTGAGCTGCGCAGCTAGCGTGTCCTGTGGGTCATCCGTGAACTGCACGATGAACCTGTTTGGCTCATAGAGATCATATAACGTCAGCGCATCCGGCTTGTGTCTCGTCGAGTTCGCCTCTTTCCTGGTGCGTGGAATACGTGCGTGCAGTGATTCTTAGCCTCCTTGTTGAGCTTAAAGGGTACACTGATTCCTTAATTGACCGTCTTGCTCCCCTCCCGTCATTTATCTCGACAACATCGTGCTCGATATCGTCGTCCAACCACACCAAGTGGTGATATTTAGAATAACTTCCTTGACATCGTTGCAAACTGTATAGGCACGAAAGGATGTTCTGCACGGTGTGTTGTTTGCGCACCCACCCTGAAAACTGATGACTGTTCCATACCTTGAATCACGTAGTCGCGTCGCGTTCTTGTCTGGTTGAGCTTTGCGAACTATTTTCTCCTGAAACCAGCTTGGGAGCCGGTGCTAATTGTGAACAGCTGGCCAGATTCCATCACTGATATCAAGAGCCTGCCTAGACTGCTGTATGTTCTATGTTACTCACACGGCTCCGCTTCTTGGATCCAATCGTTTAGTTCACTCCTGTTTTTGGTAGTTTGTGTTAATGTGTAAGCAGCGCCACTGTTGCTGAAAAACAATTTATTGTTAAATAAAAAATTGAGGATTGCTACAACAATGCTGTGAAAAAGTGGTTGCCAGTAATTTGCTCTGCAGGGCACTTTGTTGCTTTTTCTTTTTCTGCTGAGTCATTCACGCACTCATCATTTGACTTGTTTTGCACTCTGTCTGTCCAACGCAATAACAGGTTTACTTCTTTATCACTCCCGGTGTGTATTCAGCGCTGGAAATACCAACCTTGAGGAGCCCGCGTAGATCTCGCTCAAGAAACTTGCTGGCGCCTAACACGCGCCACGAAGGAGACAACAGAAGAAACACGAAAGAGATATGATTATCGCCTCGATTCATTAGGCTTCAGCCATGTTTTGAAAATTTTTTACCTGGCATAATAATATGAACAGAGAAACAAGCAAAACGCCGCCATAAAACAATGGCCACATGAATGTGATATCGCGTTTAGCATCCGAAAGACGAGAAACAAATTGCATTAAACAAAAATTAGGAGGCACACTGAAGCTCCGCTTTAAGCATATCACGCGGTAGCGTTAATGTGTCAATGTCCACATATGTGGAATTGGTCACTCTCAATTTCATTGGTCATTGATCATGGGGGTACAGCGTCAATGGGGGGGGGTCATCCTCAGCTTCAGATTCATAAGTCTCGGGGAGTCCTGACATCAATCCTTATGCTGTGGTGCAGAGGTAAACGGATACGACCCTGCACTGAGATGGCAGGCAATGTCATCGGCGGGGCTTGCGCGACCCGAGTTGCTCTTCCTGAGCAGCCTCTCGCGATCAATAATTAATTTAGAAGCCACCTGGCACGATGGTTAGTTTGTTTACAATGCGGTGGACACGTCGTGGTGCCGGAACAACGTCATGCAACCTACAAGGCCAACCTAGGTTGCTTCTCCGCCCGACGGCCACCCGGTCGACCCTACGCCACCCTATTTCTCGCCCATAACGCCGACGATGCCGCGTCGAATTTCTTGGGAACGGGGCCTTAACGCTCTCGTGTTAAAATAACGTTGTCAGCGAACGGTTTTAATATACACGAAAAAGCCGTAAAATGGCACTAATAAGAGAAAAAAACGCAGGTTTGTTTGAAATCGAATAGTGAAATCCTGCAGGCCGCAACACAATGGGGCGGAATGAGACGGCGTACAAGCTAGAAATGAACTCTGGAGAAAGACTGCGGTAAGTATGCCTTTAATGGCATGGGTTCTGCGACGCTTTCTAGGTTCCCGCCATACAGCACTGCCAACCCTAGGGATTTTTTTCTAGATCTAGAGAATTTGGACGCCATTTAGGGGAAAAGGCATTTTTTGTATAACCTAGGGAAATTTAATTTGCTCGGAGAGTTTTTTTTTATTTCTCTCAAACTGGGAAGACAGTACCAGCTTTTCGTTGTTTTTGCTGTACAACTGATGGAGGACAGCACAACACTGTAGCGCGCTCGATTAAAGCCTGTTTCACATTCAAGTGAAAACGCTGTGTTCCGCAAAAGCTTTTTAGAGCCATCGCGGCGGCTCCAGCAGTCAGAGCGGTGATGTTCCAACAAGTTAAAAATTTTTCGCCGCGCTGCGCTGCTCAATTATGAGTCGCTTGCATGCATGTGAACCAGCCATTAGACGGACGTAGTCGCGCGTGTATGGCCCCTGACATGGCCAGTGGCACCCGCTGCTGTGAACTGGCGCGCCATCGCCTTCCCTCAACACGCACGCGCATTCCTCACGCTGTATTTGGAGCTCGGTGCACGACGTGAAATTCATATTTAGTAAGCATATCTGCATGCTTATATTGATAATTAGGAAAGAACAAAGGTGCCATTTCTTTGATAAAGCAGCGCCAGGTTAGACATCTTAGCTAGTCTAACTAGGGGAACAGTTCCGAGTTCACACGCAACGGCGGCTCGGTGGTTATGGCGCTCGCCTACTGACTCGACAGACGGGGCTTCGATCCCGGTCCGGGCGTTCGAATTTCGACGAAGGAGAAATTCTAAAGGCCCGTGCGCTGTGCGATGTGAGTGCACGTCAAAGAACCCTATGTGGTCGAAATTTTGGGATCCCTTCACTACGGCTTCCCTCATAGCGTGAGTCGCTTTGGGACGTTAAGCCCCAATAAACCAAACCAGTCAAACTCTTACGTCAGCCACCCTCTTGAGAAATCGCAGCAAATGAACAAGCAGCTTTTATGTCGCAGTTACCCTCCTCAAGTGACCTCCAGGCATTTTGTACGTGGTATTCTTTGGTTCAAGTGAAAACCGACTCAACATAAGGGAAAAAAAATTTAGTTAATTCTACATGCCGATGCATGTTCACTAATATATCGCGTACAGTGAAAAAAAAAACATACACGGTATAGAGCGTTTAGTTTGCAATTGCCAGGGAGCGTTACAGTTTATTTTGTAGCTTCATTTAGAAGTTCATTTCAGATCCTTCATTTCAAATTTGCACCTAATTTGCTTACCAACGTCTGCACGATAAAACTTGCTACCGAACTACGCATATATATACATTTTTTCACAATTGAGCACTATTTTTTGTATCTAGAGCAATCTAAGGATTTTTTGTTTGCAAATTTGGGGAAAAGTGGCTCTGGAAGTTGGAAGCACTGCCGCTTATGATACACAAGGCGATTTTCTTGTTTTCGTCTGTTTTGCTCAGCAGTAAGCAATTTTATTTTCCTTTCATTAGATTTAGTGAAAATAACACATAAAACTGAAATTTGTTCAACCGAATGAAAGGAACCTTAATTGAGAGCTAATTAAAAGCATAATTTAAAGTACAGTAAAACGTACGGCCAAAAAATGCGCCCGTTCAGCCGCTAAACAGTTGGTGTCCTTTAGCTTTTACCTACACTTGCAGGTTTCCACCTCTGTGACCTCAACTGCGGAAAAAAAAGAGAAAAATAAAATATGGAGAAGGTGCTATCGCGTTTGCCCTTAAGGCGAAGCTTAAGTGTCCTGCTAAATTTTAAGGCGGAAGCATTTAATGCCTCATCGCTGTAAGCAGGAGTTGTCGACAGAAATGTCACGCTTTCAATTGGTCGAAACGGTCATGACGTCCGAGTGAGCGAATTTCAAACGGGGCCAATTGTACTTTGGCTAGTAACCATGGAACGAAGTAAAGGAATGGTATAGTGATGCTTCAAGTAAAATAAATAAACAAATAAAACCGAGTAGAAAATTGGTCGAGTTGGGGAATCTAAATATGGTCTCCGGAGTGCGAGACGAGCACGCTAGCCACTCCGCCATGTCAGCTCGTTGTTCTGCAATGAACAAAGGCGCTTATAACGAAAACGGTGTCTTCGTGCACTGCCATGTTCCTCCCTTTCTTTACGGCGGAAAAATAAAAAAGTATAAAAAGTGAAAAAACGAAAAATTAACATAAACACTACATATAAAAACAAAGTATTTAAAAGAAAAAATACAGAAATCAATGCCAAACAGTGCGCCAGGAAACGCTTCCGCCTTCCAGCCCTTGAGAGCGCGAAAGAGCCTCTTGAGGTTTTTATCAGGGCTCATCGTGGATAGCTGATAAGCGCACGTTATTGAGCAGTTGGTCCAACGTTTAGGGTACCCCAGATCAGGATAATTTTATCTTTAACTGCAAAGTTTCGTAAAAAGCTGTGTAGCTTTTCTTGTAGCCATGTAGCGGCGCTTAGGTGGATGCCAATGAGTAAGTACTCCCTTGTTATTGAGCAGTGAACGGCAAAATGAAACCTCCCCTGAAACTTTGGGATATGCTCAATGTTTTAGACTCCACAGCTACTCTTCTGGAACTTTCGGAGAGGAATTTGTAATTTTCAACTACGAATGCCTAACCTGTTCTGAACGATGCTTGCACACCACGTTTATTCGATCAAGGAAACTGTTGTGTACTTTCTGAGAGTTACAGCGTGCAAAAAATAAACAAAAACCAAAACTGGCAATGCCGATTTCAATGTTGTTATTTTAGAAAAGAAAATGTCCTTTTACATATCGACTTAATGGGCAACATGATATTCTCCAACTCGTTTCTTTGGTCCAGCTTTTGCATTTTCACTTTCTATCGGTCTCCTTGTCCTTCCCTGGGTGCCCTTTGAGTGGACGGGCTGCATCAGTAGTAGGCGACGCATTGTCGCGCCTCATACCTTTTACGTATGTGCCGCTTGTGTTTCGCGCAGTTCGTGGTTGCGGCAGATTATAGGCGTCTTCCACAGTAAAATTGTCCGCCACATGCTGCAGGAACTCCCTGGGCTTCATGTGGAGCTTCTCGTGTCGGGCGAGGGCATCTGCGTTTTTACCGACGAAGAAACCGGAAGCCAGGACAAACGTAGCCAGAAGCAGGGCGACGAGGACAAGAAAGCGTAGGCTGCGACTTGAACAAGCAAACACGGGGCCTTTGTGGGACTTGTTGCTGCCTGTCGCACCGTAGTAGTGAGGTGCCATTGAGTGGGAAGTTTTCGGTGTCTTAAACTTCGACAGCAACCGTCTAAGCACACTGGCGTCTTGTCTCGTGACACTGTAGCTCCGGACAGGAACCGAATCCACGTGCTGAAGCATGCGAGAGATCCTGCCCACGCTGTGGCGAGGACGCTGCTTGTGCCGTTCGAGAAGGGAGTTAGTGTCACTAACTTTGTTTTCACGGAGGTTCGAGGAAGAAGGAAGCTGTAAGTGATGTATGAAGTGTTTTTGTCCTATGTAAGACTCTAATTCATGCCTTCCTTCAAAGCCGCTGTTAGCGGCTAACACTTCATTACCACTCAGAAGACTGACGTGTCCCAGGACCTTCTCCTCCTCTGTGCGGCAATCATTGCGATCTGTCTCTCTGAAACTAAGCGAAGCGAAGGGCGGCCTCGTGTTAGGTGGAGCGGCATGAAGCTGAGAACGGGACTTGCGCGTCAAGACAGGTGGCGGTCCCTCGAAGCGAGTTCCCGAGCGGCGTCTTTCGGCTGTGTAGACAGCGGATGCCTTGGACTGGTGCGCTGGTGCCGCCACCAGATCTCGTCTGGCGTTTTTACTACTTGATGTCCTTGGCACAGATGAACAAACTTCTGGCAAGGTGCTCCGTCGTTGGGTGACAGCGACGAACGGCTTCAGCGCAGGCTGGCTTCGCACTGATTTTGCGCTCATATCGCTCACCGCTGCTACTTGAGGGGCGTTAGAAAGTGTCAGAAGGTAGGGATGCCAGATTCACAAAGTAGATCGTTGTTAAAATGACTGTTCTTCCTCTTCATCCTGCACGGTTGTCTCGCGCGCATCCACACTGCATCGTGAGAATGGTAGACCAAAAGAAAATTTTCTGTATCTTAGAGATAGATTACATATTCAACACAAGAAAAAGAATTTGAAAAACCAGAGAAAAAAAAGAAATTAAGAGCGATTACAGACAAAAGCGCGGAGGAACTTCGCGTCATGAAGAGAAGAAAGTTGATAGAACAAGTCCTGACTTTAACTTCCTTTTTATTTTCTGGCAAAATTTGAGCTTAGATACAAGAGAAATTTTATTACAAGAATAATATGAAAAATATGAACAATGCTGTGCGGAGACTGTTAACATGCGTAAGAGTACCCTGAGTGCCAAATATACTAGGGAGGCTTCTCACCAATAAGGAGGACAGCTTAATTAGTAAAATAGAAAAAGCTGTAGATTCGACCACACTTTTCTTGCAATGAAATCTGGGTAAAACGGCGTTGCCGAATGCTCAACATCTTCGAAAGTTTAAATCTTGGCTATTATACTCATTAATAGCTCACAAGGGGAGCATTGCACAAAGAAGAGGGCTAGAAAAAAGGAGTGAAAGTTTGAGTTGCGATTAGGAAGCAGAACTGCGACAACAAGACAGAGAGTCTGTTTCCTGACGTTACCTTTCGTGCAAAGCCTGAAAGTTACAGTAAGCGTACTGCGTTTTTATAGGTGAGCCACACGATGCGTGCTTATTCAAGTGACCCACATACTCCCAACAAATTCAGAACAGCGGTGATTGGCCTTACTTCAGCATGCTTGAAACAAATTGAGTCGTTGATTGCCATCTAACTGCGCCGGTTAATTTCGTCGCGCGTCTGACACATTTCGGAGTGACCAATAAACCAATCAATAAATGAATAATTAAATAAATTAGCCAATCAATCAATCAAATAATAATTCAATGCCTCTATTTTTTCCACAAGAGAAACAAGAAGAAGAGGAGGGCTCGTTGAAAACGTAGAAGTTTCAACTTGAGCTTCGAGCCCCTATTTACAAAGCATGCACAGGGGAAGTTAAAAGCACACATCTTTATATAATAGAAAGTGATTGCGGAATACACCGAGTACTATAAAATATGCGCTCAGGCTTGTGCTACAGGGAAAGCTTTAAGCACATTGTTGTTAAAACTGCTGACGTTAATTCCTTGATCATGAAGGTGATTAATTACGGCAGGCAGGGCATGAGGCAGCATTTGTTCAGAAAAGTTTAAGCAAGAAAAGTTTTCCACATTTCATGATTGCATATATTGTATTGTTTTCTTCCAGGGGTCAAGATTTTAAGTTTACGGAGGAAATGTTGTGCGATGTTTATACCGTTTTGCCAGCTGGAATGTGTACATATTATGAAAGGAAATGATGTTGTGTTTATTGAGTTCTGCTGTGTGTTCACGATAACCAACCTCTGCTATACCATGAAGCTCTCTTTTCTGCAGGACACACATGCGATTTAAAGTAGGAAGTGTTTTACCCCACACCAAAAAGCAGTAATTGATATATGAAGGGAAGAGTGCGTTGTGAATGTGTAATTTAACTGCCAGCGGTAGTATGACTTAAATTTGGTAAGGACCCCAGCAGCTTTTGCTATATGAATGACAATGTGGTTAGCATATGCTTGTTCCAAGGCATATTTTTGTGCAAGAAGACACCAAGCGATTTCACATAATTTACAGTTTCTATATCGGCATCGCCTAAGGTAAATATCATGTCAGGTGCAGCGTGTGCTTCTTTTGCGCTGAAAATATTGCCTTTGTTTTCTTAACATTGGCCTGTTAATTGAGCTCCAAGAAGCCAGTTCTTCGACCGTTGCTCTTTATGTTAGTTTTAAGGAAATGATAGGAACGACTGCGAACAAAACAGTGTTGTATCCTCTGCATACGCTGCGTATTCGGCATGAAAACTGATCATCGTAATGACATTGATGTTAAAATTAAAATAAAAGTGTACCAAGGACGCTTCCTTGAGAGACACCTGCTGTTATTGGCTGGTAGGTAGACAAACTTTCCTTGACTGCAAGGCACTGCACCCGATTTTGGAAGTAAGAATTTATGAGATCCTAAGGCGTTGCACGTATCCCATATAGCTCTAGTTTCTTTAACAAAGTACACTACTTATGCGGTCAAATACCTTTGAGAAATCTATGTAGATACCTGCGATTACATATTTTGCTTCAAACGCCTTTAGGATTATTTCTTTCTCCGGCAAGAGAGCAAATTCTGTTGACCTTTTTCTGCAACCAAACTTAGTGGGATTGATTAGTTGGTGTTTATTTGCAATCTTAGTAATTCATGTGCCAATGAGTTTTTCCAACCGTTAAGAGAATATCGCTAAGATGGAAATTGGCCGATAGTTTCAGAAATTATTTTTTCTCCTCCTCTTAATATATTGACTACCGGAGCGGTTTGCATTTTCTTAGTGAAAGTGCCCGTTGAGACGGAAAGTTGTGTATGTGTGTGAGTGGTGGCAAAATAAGACCCATTGCACGCTTTATTGGTCTAATATTGATGCTTTCTATATCGCATGTAAAGCAGCTCTTCAGGGAATTGTACACCGCGCGTACCTCAGTGTAGCTTGCGGTGTTAATGTATAGACTGTGGATCTCTACTCTCCATTTATAGCCTCCGGGGATATGTACTCGTGACCAAGTTTATAAAAAAAATGCTGAAAATCTTCAGCTAGCATAGCTCCTTTAATAATTCTATTATTTATTGTTATTTCAGTAATGTTTTGTGGAATTCGAACTCGGTTTAGCAAGGTAATAATTTTTTTCATATATGTTCAGATTTGCGCTCACTACAGACTTAAAAGTGTTCCATAAATAATTATGGTTTGCCTTCCGCATCTTTGGATTTGTTTTCTTCGCAAGAACCTGGTAAATAGTTTTCCTTTCTCCTTTATTAGTTGCAAATTTCCCTTATCGATCCATGGCTGGCGAATTTTTATTTATATATCAATAAAATTAATCTGTAAAGAAAGTTTGCAATGTCTACGTGCATGAAAGGATGGCTTCCGAAAGGTGGAGAACTGCGGACCCACTACTCTCTTCTGCACATTGTGCACTCAAAGCTAGCTTGTGTCGTTTCGAGCCATTCCTCTCTAGAGCCGGCGTGTGACCTAGAAAAAGTCCAACGGCGGCGCAAAACGTGCTGTGTGAGAAATTTCAAATATTTTTCACCACTGGTAGCCAAGGCGAAAACGGGAGGCTAGGAACACAATTTTTTGCCCACATTATGGCATAACTCTCTGGCCTTTCCACTATGTCATAACACGACAGTTCGGGTAGCACATTCTCGGCCCATTAAATTGTGCTCTTGTGCAATCGAAGTCGGCGACAGCACGCATAAAATCTGATTAATGAAGTACAGTTATTTAGACGAGTAGAAGCATTGGAGATCTGCACACTGTCGGAAGGGCTCTTCAAGAAGCAACGCTGATTGGAAGCGGAGGGATCGGAAGGTAAGAATACAAATCAATAAGTACTGCTCTGCATCGAAATGTTGGTTGGTTGGTTTATGCGGTTTAACGTCCGAAAGCGACTAAGGCTATGAGAGACGCCGTAGTGGAGGGCTCCGGAAATTTCGACCACCTGGGGTTCTTTAACCTGCACTGACATCGCACAGTACACGGGCCTCTAATTTCTCCTCCAAAGAAATTCAACCGCCGCGGCCGGGATCGAACCAGCGTCTTTCGGGCCAGCAGCCGAGCACCATAGCCACTGAGCCACCGCGGCGGCACGCATCGAAATGTGTTATGACAACGTTGTGAGGGCCTCCTTAAAAAATATGGGGAATTTTTCGCCGCGGCTCTGGTTTGGTTCGGTTTATTGGGGTTTAACGTCCGCAAGCGACTCTATGAGAAACGCCGTAGTGAAGGGCTCCGGAAATTTCAACCACTGTTGTGCTGGCGCCCACATTTCGCTGGCTGGCCTCTGAAAACCGGCGCTGCGTGCTCGCCGTCGCGCAAAGCGGGCCCAGACTCTCTCGGACATGTCGCGGCTTGCAGCGTGAATCATCCCGCCTCGCCGGAGCCCGACGCGCACCCTTCCTTCTCCAACTCCTCACCGTTGGTTCGAACACCTGCGGCGCTTCGCTGGCCGCCCGTTCCTGACTGCAAGCCTTCAACGGCCGGGCACCTCTTGACCATTCGTCTAATTTGAACGGTGCCCAGTGCCATGATCTAACTGGAGGATTTGAACTGCTGGCTGCCTCAGCGGACACCGGCGGCTTTAAAAACGGAGCCGCGCTGAACCCGCGCAGCAGACGGGCAGCAGAAGCGCCATCATGCCAGAGCTACGCTCGCCGACGGGGCCGCCCTTCTTCGTGCTATCCCGTGGTGCTCTTGGCCCTTGTATCATGTAAAAGCCCTTGTACATACTGTACACTCGCCGTCAAAAGTAAATGGAAGGGGACTTTGTCAAAAAAATTTAATTTCTTTAAATCTAAAGAATAATGGTGCATACCTGTAGGTGCACTGTGCAATTCGCAAAATCACAATTAGGCTGCACATATGTATTCAAGGATGAAAGAATAGGGGGGCCAATGATTAAATTTTTTCTTGAATATTGCCTTCCATTTACTTTTGACGGAATCTGTACATAAAAGTCCTTTGACTCACCGTCGCCTCGACCGTTTCCTGGCTCGGAGGCCCAGTCCTAATACCACCTGGGGTTCTTAAGGTGCACTGACATCGCACAGTACACAGCCCTCTAGAATTTCGCCTACATCGAAATTCTAGAGGCCCGTCAGTGCACGTTAAGAACGCCTCATCGAAATTCGGCCGCCGCGCCCGTGATCGAACTCGTGTCTTTCGGGCTAGCAGCCGAGCGCCGTAACCACTCAGCCACCGCGGCGGGGCTCGCCGCGGCTCGGCGCGGCTCTAGCTGCACTCGCTTACTATTAAGGCGAAAGCCTTTAATGCCTCATACTCTCGTGACAAGGACGTTTTAGCAAATGTATCCGTGTCTCGGATGCATGCCTTATATGGCCATATGCCAATCAATAGCCAATCGATAATTAAATGGGTGCAATCGAAAGACAGCGGAACATGATATGAAGAGATTTCATGATTATATCATTGTACTTAATGACTAAATGATTAATTGGTAATTAGTAGTAGTTAAGAAGTTGCATGCTGGACTGTGCACTACGCCTGTACCTTAAGACTAATTAATCAGTGTACTATTTAAGGTCACATTAGCTATCACTAAATATATACTAATTATGGTAGAGATAGGGTGTGGTAGATGGTTCTTGGCGATCACAAAATGAACAAGGGAGGGGAAAACCTCAGGTTGCTTGAACCAACGTTTCGACAAGGGGACTTGTCTTCGTCTGGGCAAAGCGTTCATCATTGGCAGGGATTCAATAGGGCCTTCGGTCCGAGGAGCAAGGCCCCGGGTGGGGGAAGGAAAGTGGTGTGAGAGGGGATGCGCGTCAGGAAGGGGAGGGAGGTGAATCTTGATTCGTTAAGCTGCTATAGTGGAAAAACTTATATCCGGGGGGTGTGTAATGAACAAAGGCTTTGAAGGGGCTGCGACGGGGGGGAGGCGCTGGGTGGACCTGTAAAACTCAGATAAGAAGATTAGTCAGCGTGGCACAGCGAAATGAGAACAAGGCACACAAAATAGGCTGGCACTGAAAGGAGAAAGAAAAGGGGGGGGGGGAATTTTTAAGGAAGGACAAGGCGGGGGGGGGGGGATGGCTTGAGTTCAGAGAAAGCCAAAAGGTGGGGGCGGAGGGGATAACAGGAATGTCATGGTTTCCGAGAACTGATAGTAGGGGATTAGGGGAAAAGAAGAAAAAAAAAAGTGAACAAAGGGAGAGGTTGAGGAGGCCGGAAATGTGGTGGAAGATATGACGTGGGAAGGGTGCAAAGAGCGATAATATTGCACTAAGGTATTTGTTTGGGCTAGTCGGTACATTGTTACAACTGAAGCCACAGCGCACGAAAGACAGGACTCAGGTAGGGAAAAACACAACGCTGTTTGTCCCTACCTGAGTCCTGTCTTTCGTGCGCTGTGCCTTCAGTTTTAGCGATAATATACTTATGCGAGGTTCTAGGAAATAGTCTTACCACATGCAAGACATTTGTTAATTTAGAATTATGCTAACCCTGGAATGTACCTGAGAGATTCCAGGTTTCCTCTGGACATGTTGATCCCTGTTGGTTGCAGTCTTTTAAATTTGTGGATTAGGAATGCTTCTCTTTTTTCTGTCCCTAGTCGATTTGAAGCCTGACTGCAGAATGAATAATTTGAGGTAATCGAATTTGTGATGGCGTTGATTAAAATGGGTCGACACTGCCTTCTGTTCATTCCGTGTTGTGTTAGCCCGGTGCCCGTTTAATCTGGCACTCATTGTTTGCCCGGTTTCTCCGATATATTGTTTCTGGCAGAAGGAGCACTGGAGCATGTAGATAATATTGGACGATGTGCAGTCAAAACTGGTCTTTATATCGAAACTGAAATCGCTTGCCGTACTTTTAACCGTAGTGTCCCTTTGGAAATGTTTGCATGTCTTGCATCTAGGTCGAGAGCATGAAGTTACTGTCGGTGGTGGTTTCTTACCGAGTCTAGCATGCACCAGAATGTCCTTCAGGTTTGTGTTGCGTCTGTACGTTACCCTTGGTGCGTCGGGAAATATTTTCTTGAGACGGTCGTTACCAGTTAAAATGGGGTGGTATTTCCGCAGAATATTGTTTATGTTTGGAAGCGCGTTTGAGTATTATGTTATAAGTGCAGGAGGTCGTTGACTGTTAGCTTTTGTTCGTTTTTTAAGAACTACATCTCGTTTCAAAGTGGTTGCTCGTTGGAACGCATTATTGAGTGTTGTCTGTGGATGGTTTCTGGTGATTAGTGTGTTTTTTATCGAGTGGAGGTGTTTCAGGAAGTCGTCGTCGTCACTACATATTCTTCTAAGTGTCGTTGCCTGTCCTACGAATATACCTTGTTTGCAGTGTCTTGGATGATGGCTAGTGAAATGTAAGTATTGCTGTCGGTCAGTAGGCTTCCTGTAAAGTGTGGTTTTGAGCTTGCTATTTTCTAAATGGACAGTGGTCAAGGAAATTGACTTGCGTTTTCGAGGAGTTGAAGGTGAATTTAATGGTGGAGTGGCATGAATTGAACTGTGTGACGAATGCCTTCAGGGTCGTAGCTCCATGCTCCCATATCATGAAAATGTCGTCTATGTAACGCAGATATATAAGTGGTTTTTTTAGAAATGAATTTAGAAGTTTCGATTCTAGTAGCCCCATAAAAATGTTCGCGTAGGTGGGTGCGTAGGGAGTGCAAATGCTTGTTCCAAATACTTGAAGGTAGTAAGAAGAATCGAATTCAAAGTAGTTGAGTTTTAGTACCAATTCAAGTAGCGTGAGGTACACTTCAGTTTCGTGCGGGTCAGGATTTTGAGTTAGAATTTTGGAGAGCGCGTCGATACTTTCTTTTATGGGAATATTTGTGTACAAAGCGGCGACGTCAAGTATGACAAGTATGCTATTTAGTCCAGAGTTCGACGAAAACTCGTCTGGCGAGGAAATGACATCCTTCTAAAAAACCTAACACTCGCCAAGAAATTGAAGAACAACAGGGTAAAACACAAAGACGTTTCGGGACCCCTACGGATCCCTTGTTCACAATGAAGACGAAAAACGGATCGGCCGCGTTTATACAAGCGAAGGTCGCTGTAATGAGCATGCGTATGCTGCAGGCATGGGCCCACGTGTCCGATTAAGTGCGTGCGGAGTTGATTGGATATGGAATGACTCTAGGAGTAGGCGGGATGATAATGATTTCTCGGTGGATATGATACTGGCTGCGTCCCAGTCGATAATGTGGCCGGTGCTTTTTTGGTGATCTGCCAAGGCGTTTTCCTCGGTGCGCCCCTTGGCAACGTCATTTTTATGCTCCCTGAGCCGTCTCCTGTAATCCCCAGATTCGCCGATGTAGGCTGCGTCGCAACCCTGGCAAGGGATCTTGTACACAACCCCGGGGTATCTGGTGCGTTCAAGCTTGTCTTTCACTCGCACGAGTTGCTGTCTGAGCTTGTTAGTAGGCACATGACAGATTTGAATATCATAATCACTGAAGAATATCATAATCTTCAGTGATTATGATATTCAAATCTGTCATGTGCCTACTAACAAGCTCAGACAGCAACTCGTGCGAGTGAAAGACAAGCTTGAACGCACCAGATACCCCGGGGTTGTGTACAAGATCCCTTGCCAGGGTTGCGACGCAGCCTACATCGGCGAATCTGGGGATTACAGGAGACGGCTCAGGGAGCATAAAAATGACGTTGCCAAGGGGCGCACCGAGGAAAACGCCTTGGCAGATCACCAAAAAAGCACCGGCCACATTATCGACTGGGACGCAGCCAGTATCATATCCACCGAGAAATCATTATCATCCCGCCTACTCCTAGAGTCATTCCATATCCCATCAACTCCGCACGCACTTAATCGGACACGTGGGCCCATGCCTGCAGCATACGCATGCTCATTACAGCGACCTTCGCTTGTATAAACGCGGCCGATCCGTTTTTCGTCTTCATTGTGAACAAGGGATCCGTAGGGGTCCCGAAACGTCTTTGTGTTTTACCCTGTTGTTCTTCAATTTCTTGGCGAGTGTTAGGTTTTTTAGAAGGAAGTATGCTATTTGCTGGGATAATGGAAGCGTCATTCAGAGACCCTATTATGCGGAGAAAGTGCGGTGTATCCTCGACAACGGAAGGGAGGTGGGTGGGAATATCTGCAAGACAGTTGTTCAGAAAAATTGATAAGTTCTCTGTGGGCGTGTTAGTGTTTAAAACGATAGGTCTGCCGGGGATATCTGCGGTAAACAAGTCTTCTGCGGAAACCTTATGGATTTTGGTAAGTAGGTAAAAGCGTCCTGCCTGTTTGTTAAGCGGATTTAAGAAGTGGTAGTCGGACTGCGTGATTAGTTCCCTTGATAACAAGTTTGTCAGTTTCTTCAGAATCAATTTGCAGAACTCTGAAGTGGGATCTGAATCTAATTTCCTATAATGACAAGGGTTGTTGAGTTGCCTAAAAGCTTCTTTTTTGTATTTTTCGGCGGCAGGATAACTATGCTAACTCCTTTGTCTGCAGGCTTAATGACTATATCGGTTCTAGAAGCTAAGTGGTTCAGAGTAGCCTGTTCCGTTGGGGTGACGTTTCTGCGTTTTCGAGCTTGCTTTGTTTGGTCTATAATTTCTTTCGAGACAGATTTAATGTACAAGTCTAATTCAAGACTCTGCTGCGCTTCCGGCGTCCACGTGCTTTCGGCTTTGAGAGGGATGGGATTAAGGCTGGTTACTTCAGTGCGGTGAGCACGTGTTTACCATGTATTAGAGGAACGAGCTAGGTTAGGAATCGGGGTGTTCGTTTTTTCGGTAAAGAATTCCTTAATTCGCAATCTTCGCGCAAATTCTGTAAGATCTCTGTGAAGTTCATACTCTTTAAAATTATTGTTAGTTGGACAAAATGTAAGGCCATGCTTCAGAATCCGTTTGTCGCTATCACTTAGGGATTTGGAAATATCGACAATGTTGCTGTCAGTGTCCTTCGGCGGCAAAGGCGTATCTTTTGTCTGTATCGAAATTGGCGAGCGGTTGTTAAACTGTCCAGATGTACTCGTATCTTGCAGAAATTTATCTCTAATTTGTTTACGCTGTTGTTTATCGTGCAGATTGCGTTCCTTTCTGGCTACAAAATCTGCGCGTGCCTGGCTTTCGTCCGAATTTAGTTCTATCTTACTAAGTTGATCATCAAGGGAATTGAACTGCTCTTGACAATTTTCTTTTAAAATATCTATGAATGAAAGGGATGCGTCATTTGAAACCTTTTCCCATCGAGTCCTTTGGGTATTGTCCTGTGCTGCGAGTAGGATTTGTAAGTGTGTAGGTGGAATCGGTAGTGGTAGCGACCAGGAAAATTCGTCTTTTGGGTTCGGGGCGATCGGTGCTGCTAGATGTAAGTCACCTGCGCTTGTGCCGAGTGGACCTCTTGACGGGTGTTTTGTGTTTAGGGGACTTCTGTTTGGCGGTGGTATCGGTGTCGAGGACCGCGTCGGTGAAAATCTGAGTGCTAGTGTGCGTCACTTATCGCGTAGGTGTCTGTGTGAACTGGTGGCTTTGTTGTTTAGTGGCTACTTCCAGTGGGATTCCTACGTGCTGTTCCGCTGGTGTGGGATCCACGGTTACCGTCTGTGTGCCAGCGTCGCGAGTATCTGGAGTGAACTGTGTGGAGGTGTCCTGGGTCCTAGCGGGGGTAGGCGGTGTTCGTTCCTGGGTGTTGTCGCTTTTGTGGGTGGTCTGTTGTTGAGTGTTGGCCAGAATGGGAGAGGGAGCATGAGTGGGCTGTAGCGTCCCCTTAAATGTGTTTCTCAACCGGTACTTTATGTTGTCTGCCATTACTTGGACGCCAAAAAAATTAGGGTGAAGTCCATCTCTGGCCTGGAGTGCCTCAGGGTCATGATGGATCAGAGCGTGGTGGATGATTTCAACGCCTTTATGGTAATGTTCTATGTCCAGCAAAAATTGTTGCGCTTAAACGAGTTCTGTGCGTGAGCTGCGAGTTGGCGGGATTGTGGCATGTGTCTGTGGTGCAAGTTGACTACTCTAGGAAGCATGGTTGTCAGGTTCAGTTTCGTGTTTGGTCTGTTGGCATGGACCTCGTGTACCAGTGTATTCATGGCCTCAATGATCTATTCCGCACTGCTGTGTTTCAGGTCATTAGTCCCGCAGTGAATGACGAAGTGCGTGATGTTCTGTGGTGCTGCGGCTATCAGTTTCCTTATGTCATTGTATCACGAAATGTGCAAGTCATGCTTAACTATCATTAACCATTAATAATAGTTAGTCGTTTATAGACGTTTCGTAGACATTGTGTCGAACACTCTGGCAGTACATGAGTGACAGGACATGATGCATGGCATTAGGACAATGGTAAAGACCAATTAGCCTAATTTTCTTTCTGGTCCGACCACATAAATAAATAAAACCGAGTAGGAAATTGGTCGAGTTGGGGAATCGAACGTGGGTCTCCGGAGTGCGAGACGAGCACGCTAACCATTCCGCCATGCCAGCCCTTTTTTCTTTATTGCATGGAAGAACTTCCGTAGAAAGGAGGAAAACTTCAATCAGACTGGTTCGCGTCTCAAGTTACCGGGCTGCTTAAGAGGAGCCCGTCATAGCCCTAACTCAAAACTGCATACCCATCAAAACATCAAAATTCAGGGAGGAACACACATGCATCTAGGCACGGCAGCCAGCTTGGAGGTTCTTCGCGTGCAGCATATACACTCCTCACCAAAGCACACTGTTCACGAAACACAGATTTGGACGATCTTGGTGGCTCGGCATGTCTGCCCATCATACGGCTTTTCCAAAGACTGAATAGTCCCATCAACATAAACAGATCATAAGGCACAACAGAGTTTTTGTCAACAGGCAGAAATCTAATAGTGTATGGTGTAATTTCAATGTCCTTCTTAAGAGTTCGTTGTAGTATGTCCCAAAACAACATGGCATCACGGCACAGGATGAAGCAGTGATCAATTGTCTCAGGCACGTTACACAGACGGCAATTCACATTCCAGGGTACAAACATCCCCTTGTCATTAAGAAATGTCTTGACAGGCAGCGCCGCTGTGTGTAGTTTGAAAAAGAACGTTTTCGCGGCTGCCTGAATGCACATCCGCCTAACGCGCTTTAGAACACTGATGTCCAAAGACGCCAGATAAGCCTGCCGATACAATGGTGTAGGGAACAAAGACTCAGTGAGAGCCTGGGTCATCTGTTTTCTCGAGAGGCTATAGAGGTAACCTAAAGAGAAGCGCACAGTGAGGAAATTGAAAGTGTCAGCAACCTCCTTAAGGAATCCCCATAAAGTCCCCTCACGAGCCTGCACAGTCGGTTCGAATAAGTAAGGCAAATGAAAACTAAGCCGCGTAATGAGCACAGCTACCAGTAACGGGTGGCTTGCCGATTTGAAAAAGAAAAAACGGGAAACAAGTTGATGCACGAACAGGTGAACAAGGCCCACTCTACCACCCTCTAAGGGAAGGAACAAGTTGCCACGCCTCATGGGCTCCCATTGACAGCGCCAAACGAATGTTGCAAATATTCTGTGTATTGCTTGCATCTCCCTCCTCGCACAATGCAGGACTTGAAGGACAAACGCGAGCTTTGCAAACAAAAATATGTTACAGACCTGTGCCCTCGCAAACACTGAGAGTTCCCTACACATCCAAGCCTGTGTTTGCCGCCGTAGAGTTAAAATTTGTGAATCCCAGTAGGCTGTACTGTTGCGAACTTGGTGCAGCGGAACGCCTAGGTACTCAAGAGGGCTACAGTCCCAGCATATGGCACCCAACTGGCTTGGCCTAGTTCCCCAATAACCCAACCAAAAGCCTTTTAGATTTCTCTAAATTAAGAGCCGAGCCTGATACATTGCAGAACTGTTTAGTCAAGTTTAGAGCCTCAAGTACACTCCTTTTGTCAGAACAAAAGAGGGCGACATCATCAGCGTAGCCTAAAACTTTAACTTCACATTGAGCCAGAGAGAAACCGCGGATAGCTGCGTTGTTAATTATACTGAGACAGAGGGGTTCCAGATTTAGGGCAAGCAACAATGGAGACAGTGGACATCCTTGACGAACAGATGCTTCAAGTGGTATTGGTTTCGTTAGCTCCTGATTAACAATAACCCTTGTATAGGAGTTCTTATAGCACAGCCTTATGCCTTTCAGCAAGACGTCACCAATATTTGCATAATCCAAGACCGCGAACAAGAAATCGTGCCGAACTTTATCAAACGCCTTCGCCAAGTCAATTTGAATCAGAGCTACTTGGCCTGTCTCATCTGATACCATCTCTAATACTGAACGTGCAATATGGATATGTGTTTGAATACTGCGGGTTCTAATACCACAGACGTGATGCGAACCTATCAAGTCCATAATGACGAGCTGCAGACGACTGCTAAGAACCTTGGCAAAAATTTTGTAATCAACATTGCAGAGGGAAATTGGACGATATCCCTCAACAGTTTTCAACCGATTAGTATCTTTGCTTTTGGGAATTAATATTGTGTGCCCAGAATAGAAAGTGGGAGGCAGGACACCCACATCATAAGATGCTTGGAAAACTTCCATCAAAACAGGCACTACGCAAGGCGAAAATGTTTTGTAGAATTCGCTTGTAATACCATCTGGCCCAGGAGATTTCTGGCTGTGCAGGGCAGAAATGGCTGATTGAATTTCATCCAAAGTGATAGGTCCCTTCACTATAGCACACTTCTCATCGTCAAGTCGAGGGAAGTTTCCGAGTAAGGAACTGTAATCGAAACCCTGATTTGGATCTTCGCAACTGCCAAACAGCTTCCGATAATAGTCGAAGAAAGGAGCAAGAATACCAGGCGCATCGCTGTATGTGCAATCACCATACTGAATTTCCAATATTTCCTTCGCAAGAGCATTCTCTCTTTCATCACTCAGGGCCCAACGGGAAGGTTGCTCATCAAGAAACCTTCGGGACCTAGATCGTATCAAGGCCTCCTTATATCTTTCTGTCGCTAATTGTTGAAGCTCTGCTTTTAGGTTATTAATCTCTTCGAGATAGGCACCCAGGCTTGCCCTCTCTAGCTCATGTAGCTCCGTCAGGGTGCGCCCAAGCTCAGGAAGGTGGTGTCTCTTCAGGAAAGCGATTCAATTGCCGAGTTTTTGATCTCCTGTTTAAACAAGTCCCACTTTTGAAAAACGGACAGATCACGGCGTGACCAAGCGCCCTTCAAACAAGTGGGTACAGCACGCTGAAAGATTTGGTCTGAGAGCAGGCCGTTATTCATCTTCCACAACTCCCATCGAGGGTGAAGTACATGCCGAGTATACCTCCCTATCTGAAGAGACGCCATACAGTGGTCACAGAAGAAGATGGGCCGCACTCAGTCGCCAAACACACTTGCTAACGCGTCTACAGAAACGTAAATTCTGTCAAGGCGAGCATTAGAGGAAAACTGAAAATGAGTGAAATGTATACTGTCGCCTTTTTCCTGTCCGACATCCACAAGACTATATTCAGAAACCAAGTCGGTAAGTAATGCAGCACTAGTGTCGTATCTCTTACATACCACTGATCGGTCCTCATCCCTACAAACACAATTGAAATCTCCGAACAATATAATTTTGCGGTCCGTGCACAAATGTTCAACTAATGACAGAAAGAAAAGCCTTCTATCGCGCTGTTTTGTGGGGGCATAAACACAAATAATCCGCCACTGTACACCTGAAATTGTGAGATCACAGCATATAAGTCCCCCCTCGTCATCTATGCAATAAGACATGGCTGTCATCTCTAGCGTGTTCGCCAGGAATAGCATACAACCTCCGGATAAGCCTCTCGCGTGGCTAAAAATAATGTTGTATACCGACAAAAAAGGCTCGTGACCAGCTGCTGTCTCTTCATCTGAGGACAACTTTGTTTCCTGGATAGCGGCTACGCACACACTACATTTCTTTAAGAGATGCCGTACCTGCTGTTGCCTCCAACGATTACGCATACCCCTAACGTTAAGGGTTGCGACTTGATATGCTGCGACGCTCGCCATTTTTGGTGCCAGTCTTAACAAACGCCATCCCCTGGAATGGGGTGGCCCGCCTCCAAATTGGCGGCCTCTCCGGCAAACATCACCCTCCTCTTTAACGCCACCCTTCCCGTGGCCTCTACACATTGTGCCTTGTGGTCAGCGCCATCGATACACACCTCGTCAGCATCTGCTGGACGTTTCAAAGTTGCGGTGCTGTCCATGTCTTCCTCTGAGACAGCCAAGGCCTCGGCCCACGAACCCGAGGGGAACACATCACTCGCTGCCACACTGACAGCCGACAGAGAACCGGACACGCCAGAGATCGACGCCACACACGGCTCACCGTTACCCTCCAACGACGAAGCAGAATCAGCAACAGAAGAGGATCGGCGAGCATTCACTGGCTATATCGCCTCGACTGACTCCACAGGAGGCATATCCGGACGTTGACCTGTGGCGACGAGGTGTTCCTGTGCAGCAAGCACAGCAGTCTCTGTAGCACTCTAGGGGGGTCCCGGGTCCGGCGGTTTTCGTTCTGGAGGCGCGGATGCTAGATGGCCAGTCACTTCAGATTCCGTGTTGATTTGGGGTGTTGAAGTCTTCTGTTCCCCATCTATTCGATGCTCCCGACTTAGTTCTCCGGTCGCGTCGACAACCTCAGACACATCCATGATGTGTTCCGATGCCACGTCATCTTCCCGTGACCACTGGCCTTGACGCAGCCTGTCAGCGTAAATCAATACACAGTTCTCCGCAGTATGGCCAAAGCGTCGGCACAGGGTGCATCGAGGCGTGCGACACTGGCGCCGTGCAAGTCCAACCCGGCTGCATCAGAGCCACAGTGGAGGTCTCCCTGGGATAAGGAGTAATGCCTGCACTCCATAAACATTAAGTGTGTGTGGGATTGTTCTTGCTGACACTCCATCCTTGAGTGTGAGGGAGATTTCACGGTTCGCCGTTTCCATATGCTCCATCCCTGGGCACCGCCACTTTTCACGCTCCACAGACTGAATCGTGCCATAAGGCTCTAATGCTTCCACAATCCTCCGGTGTTCCATATAGCGGGGAAGCCAAAGGAGCTTAACCTTGACGTTGTTAGTATCCGGGTCAAACACCATGCACCGCAGTCCTTTGACAGGAAACTCCGCTTTGTTAACATGCTTCTGTTTGGAAGAACTACTCTCGCAGGTAACCATCCACACGTGGCTCATTTGGTATTGACCAATGCACAAAATTTTCCGCAGATCCAATATCTGTGCGAGTTCGTCACGGAAGTCAGGTGCTGGGTACGGGCGACCCTTAAGGTCAGCATGCAGGAAAACGGTATTAAGGACAACATTACCGGTAGGCAATCGCGGAAGTACAACTTTGTACGAGTCCGTAGTGTCCTGAGACGTCGGTAGACCTCGGCCAACGGCCGATGCGCTGTTTCCAGCAAGGAGCACGTTGAAGCACAGCCGCACAGAACGGCTTCTTCCTCCGCCATGCCAGCTCGATGGTTTGGAATGAACGAAGGCGCGTCTAGCTGATACGGCGTCTACGTTCACTCCCATCGACCTCCCTTCCCTTACGGCGAGGTTGAGGTGTCCACAGAGATATGCGAGAGAGATACATTTCCTTTCCTCAAAAACAAATTTGCTGTCGAGCAAGGCACAGAGCCGAATGGGCGATGGCGTTCTGTGGACCCCTTGGCAGCGTTGACGCTGTCGCGTTTCACTCTTAGAGGCGAAGCTTAACATCTTAACCACACATCAGTGACACAAGCAGCCACAATGCGCTTCACCGCACTTTTGGTCAACAAAGTGAACCCCTGAATTTTTCTCTAAAGAAGAACGAGGCGACTCGAATTGGTTCCCCGAAACGCCACTGGTCTATCCGCCACTGCGTGCCAACGGAGAACGAAAGTACAGTCAGGCCGGAATGAAACGCGAACACGCATATGTCATACATTTCTGCTTTGCAGCGAGGTATTCCTTTACAACCTATTTTCGATTATGCATTTCAGTAGGCAATTTACCCAGACACATGAATTAGGCTAGTTGTACACTTCAGCTGCAAGTAGGCAGGCAAAATATTTTGTTTTCTTGACATGCTCTGTTCGCGTTTCATTCCGGCCTGACTGTACATGCATGCAACGAAAGCACCTGTATAAAACTGCAGGCACCGACGCTTTCATTTAACGGTGCATGAAATCTGCGGGGACAGATTACTGGCAATACATGTGCGCATTTAGAACACAACTTCCACCAGAAACTGATTAGCGGCTTCCGATTGGTCTGTGAGCGGAAGCAGGCCTCGAGCTCTTTTTCTATTGAAGAATAGGCCATGTTAAGCCTTCCGTTTATTTTGTTATCAGACTTAGCAATGCGTGCAACGGAAGTGCACACTTTTAATCTGCCGCCGCGGTGGCTCAGCGGCTATGGTGCTCGGCTGCTGACCCAAAAGACGCGGGTTCGATCCCGGCCGCGGCGGCTAGAATTTCTTTGGAGGAGAAATTCTAGAGGCCCGTGTACTGTGCGATGTCAGTGCACGTTAAAGAACCCCAGGTGGTCGAAATTTCCGGAGCCCTCCACTACGGCGTCTCTCATAGCCTTAGTCGCTTTGGGACGTTAAACCCCATAAACCAAACCAAACACTTTTAATCTCAATTCCACAAAAACTTTGTTGGTTCACCTTAAGTTCCAGTTAACATCTCTCCCAATTATTTTGACAACTGAAGAAACGGAAGGAATGCTACAAAAGCCTCTCGATGAAGCAGACGCTTGTCTCTTATGTCATTAATTTTCCCAGAATCGCCGGACGTCTCGTAAGCCAGTGTTCAGCTCCACCCTTTGCAGGAGTGCTATGCTCCTGTTGCGAAACGCTGGAAAAAGTGAGGGACGATTTAGCGTGGCTAGGTGAAATGCTGGTTTCCTTTTCAGCTTTCTGATCCATGTACGCGGAAATAAGTCGGTGAAGACGATGACATCGAAAGCACAGCGCGAGAGACCGACAGTTAAAGACGCGAAATGATCGGCTGCGGCGATGGCCTAGATGTGTGATGCTGTTGCCAGCGAAGCTGATCTTTTCGCGCCGCCACGGGATGAAAACTCACTCGTGTCCATAAAGTGCTTTATAATAGTTTATACAGAGAGGCAATGACAAAATCGGCGAGTCTATGTCTCAGTTCTAGCGCACTAAACACTGAAGCGGACACTCAAGCTCTACCTCAAGGGTATGACTCAACTGTGAAAATGGGTTAATGCTCATTTATACAGAATTAGACCTTCACTACTTTGCATCCATGGGACACTAGGAGTCCTTAGACCAATCTTGGTGCAGTCGTGAAGCTATTAAAGATAATTTTTATGGGGTCTACCGTCCCCGTGCGATTAAGGCTATGAGGGACGCCGTAGTGGAGGGCTCAGATACATACGACAACATGGGGTCCTTTATAGTGCACTGACATCCCACCATATATGGCCCTCCAGCACTCGCCTTCACCGTATGCGACCTTTGTGCCGGGATCCATCCCATGCATGCAAGATCAGCAGCCGAGGACCATTAGCACAGAGCCGCCAGGGCGGCTAAGTGCAGCGGTTAAGGGATGGGCCATTGCCCTCCGATGACAGGCTGTCACCGCTGAGTTGTGTGAAGCAGAGGTTGCTCTTCCCGAGCAGTCTGTCGTGACCGTTAATCAATTCTCTTGCCACCTAACGCGGTTCGCATGTTGCTCAATATACGTTGGGCAGGTTGCGATGATGCCAGACGGTGGTAAAATATGTGAGTGGGGCCGTTAGTGCTATCGCCTAACAAATACTCCCGAGCGGGGAATGCAACCGCGCGTACTTTCGGTTGCGAACCAGGGACGCTAGCGCTGAACCTCCCCTCGATATTTTTTAATCATAGCATTTAGAACAGCTACATGATGTCCAGTGTACATGAGCTGTTCAGAAAGCCTTCATCCAGTGCATCAAAATCATCCAAAATATCCAAAAAAATGCGAGGCACAAAATTACACCAATGTAAGCACGGTTGAGTATGCCACCAACTGGGAGCGTGTATCTTGTTCGAATTAGTCTCGCCAAGGACTTCTTGAATATCAACACTCATTTGACAGGAATGGGACTTTGCAGTAGGAGCAGACTTCTGAATGAATGTATTACTTCAGCAGCGATGAGATAAGCGTTACTATTTTGTTATAGGTTTATACTTTTATGATATAACCTCGCGACTGATTTTGGCCAATATTTTACGAACTCATTTTGAAATTAGACGTAAACAATTTCTTGGAGTACGCTTCGTTGACCGTTTGCACTTCATCAACACAGCTAACATCCTCTTACACAGTTAGTTACGGAAAGAAGCAAGTCAAGGTTTTCTACTCTAAAATCAAGCACCTACACTGTACAGACGTCCATACACTAGTCTAGTGCACTCGGTCGACGCAATGCGGAGTGCACTTTTATCATTTACAAGTGGTCTAAAGAAAAAGTTGCAAAAGACTAAAAGCAACGGTGGGTATCTGGACTGACTATCGTTGCACCTGGTTCCGAAGACTGGTTAACTGACAGTGCTCACAGGACTTGGTGAGCGCATTGTTAAAAGCAGACTGGACTATGTTTCGCATTGCAAGCTTCGAATGTGCGGAGTTGTATGGCTGAACTTTCTTGTTGCCCCTAGGCTGGAACAACCAGCAGACATGTTGCGGCGAAAAAAGCAGCTGTAACTCTAGAAAGCGGATAGAGCCATTTTCTGGTACCTTGTGCGTCAAGACTTGGGGCGACACGGTTTCACTGAAAGGGTCGTGCACTTTGCGAACTTCAGGCAGAAAATCATCATTTTGACAGTCTATGAATATCAGGTAATCATCCACATATCGAAATATTTTAAGAACTGACACATCTGTAAGTTTCACATTTAATGCTCTGTCATCCATAGCTGGGTATCGTTCACTCACGATGGGGGCGATACAGGACCCTATGAAAATGCCTTGTTTTTGGATGAACAGGGACCCATTCCAGTCTGCGTAGGTGGATTTCAGGCTGGTAGAAAGCAGTTCTAAAAAGCCACCGAGAGAAAAACCCCATGCATTTTGAAGGGCAATATCAAAATGATGTTCAATATAATCATTTACACACTGGATGAGATCATTATGAGGAATCGAGTAGTACAGGTCTTTCACATCTATGGAAAACCCAAGGAAGGCTTCGTCTCGATTTTGCTTCAGAAATTGAACGGCGTCGTTTGAAGTTTTACAAGAAAAGAGTGACTAAACGAGAGCAAGTCATGTTTTGTTTGCAGAAACCTTGCAACACATTTTTGCCAAGTGTCTGCTTCTGAAACAATTACGTGAAGTGGGCATTCAGGGTTATGCGTCTTTTCACTGAACAAGGCGAAGCTTTGGGCCAGCTGGTCAGACATGTTGGGGAGGAGGAATAACCGCAAACTTGACAGGACTGAAGATCGAGAAGAGGACAGGACGAGCGGTAAACCGCTCGTCCTGTCCTCTTCTCGATCTTCAGTCCTGTCAAGTTTGCGGTTATTCCTCCTCTCAACTTTTCACTGAAAAACATTGTAAGGGACAACTTGCTGCTATCATTTATCAGGCGGGAGAGTTGATCAAGGTTTAATCGTTTGCATAAATTTTTTGCTTTGCATTTAACCTTCGGTAATGATGCACGACATTTTACAAAACAAGATTCTGTCGCACTAAAAGCCTTCGCTCAGTACACATCTTTAGGCAAAATTACGAAGCCACCCTCCTTCTCGGCGGATAGAAGGGATAGATTATTGTTTATGAGGTAGGCCACAGCCTTGTCAAGGGGAGGCCTTTTCCCGGATGGGTTACTGCGAACTAGTACATTAACGCCTTCGGACACACAGCGACTTTGTTAAGCCATAGGGGCACACTTGGCAACTTGCCTCACCATAATAAGTGACTCAGGGGCAGACTGTCTTGGTTCAATGGTGAACTTGGGGCCGCGCTGAAGCAGGCGCTGGATGTTCTCGGGCAGTCGCTGACGCCTCCCAACAGCTGAACTCTGTTGCTGGTGGCCGCCTGTCTTTATGGTTTACCCTAATTTCCACTTTTTAGCCGTGTTCATTGTTGGCTCGCATCGCGTCTTTTTAGGCCGTGTTTGTTCGGTTGGCTTTCATCGCATGCTTTTAGGCTATCGATTTTTTCCCCATTTCAACCACCCCTTCAATGCATTCCATTGTGCGTCTTCACACCGTCTTCTGAGATTTTAATCTTTTGCGTCGTTGACTTTTGCATCTTGTTGTTTTTAACTTTTTATCTCTCATCACCAAGCCGCACAGGACTCCCGGCGCGTGTAATCTCCATTTTCAACAAGTGTTGTTATTTTGTCGTTCCTCCTGCCCCCTTCACTGCCGTTCTTTGCTGTTTGTGTCCTCAGGGGTGTGCGTGGCTCCTGGATGACCAGAATGACTGAACTCTTCTTGGTTTTTTTGCTTCTGTACTGTGTGGGTCAATACGGGCCTGCGCGCTTACCCTGTTTTCTTTGGTTTTATTGTTAGTTGCCTTGACTTGCGCAAGTGCCTTACAATCACGGGCTTTGGGTATGGTATAAAACGTGCGGATCGCCCTCCTTCGAAATTAAAGTTGTTAGTTCAGCGCCCTGTGTGTGTCCTCTCTCCTTCGTCCCTCGTCTGCCAGCGCTGCATGTTCAGGATATCAAACCAACTTGCCCAGCAACACACCCTGCCTGACATGTGTTTTTGTATTTTCTTTCAAACCGCTTTCCCATCCTTTTTGCAGCTACCCGCTGGCTGTATAAGGCGCCTGTGACCAACACTCCGCCCTTCATTCAAACTTGGTGGCTAGTGCGTGACGCTCATGTCGGTGCTGTGCGAGCCGGTGACGGTGGAGGCGACGAGTGGCGTCCAGAAGCTGCCTTGCAGCCAGCAGGCGTTTTCGTGGACCGAATCATGCTGCTGACAGACACTTTACGGCATTACACAGCGTCTGGACAAAAAAGTTAATATATACAGCGCTTGAGCTGCGCAGTTAGCGTGTCCTGTGGGTCATCCGTGAACTGCACGATGAAGCTGTTTGGCTCATAGAGATCATATAACGTCAGCGCATCCGGCTTGTGTCTCGTCCAGTTTGTCTCTTTCCTGGTGCGTGGAATACGTGTGTGCAGTGATTCTTAGCCTGCTTGTTGAGCTTAAAGGGTGCACTGATTCCTTAATTGATCATCTTGCTCCCCTCCCGTCGTTTATCTCGACATCATCTTGCTCGGTATCCCCGTCCAACCACCCAAAGTGATAATATTTAGAAGATTTTCCTTGCCATCGTTAAACATTGTATAAGTACGAAAGGATGCAGTGCACAGCGTGTTGTTTGCACGCCCACCTTGACAACTGATGACTGTTCCATACCTTGAATCAAGCAGTCGCGTCGCGTTCTTATCTGTGAACAGCTGGCCAGATTCCAGCAATGATATCAAGAGCCTGCCTAGCCTGTTGTATGTTCTATGTTACTCACACGCATAAGCTTCTTGGATCCAATCGTTCAGTTCACTCCTGTTTTTGGTAGTTTGTGTTAATGTGTAAGCAGCGCCACTGCTGCTTAAAAAAATATTTATTGTTAAATAAAAAATTGAGGATTGCCACAACAATGCTGTAAAAAAAGTGGTTGCCAGTAGTTTGCTCTGCAGGGCACTTTGTTGTTTCTTTTTCTGCTGAGTCGCTCACATACTCATCCTTTGACTTGTTTTCCACTCAGTCTGTCCAACGCATAACCAGATTAACTTCTTTGTTTGCCGGGTGTGTATTTAGCGCTAGAAATACCAACCATGAAGAGCCTGCGTAGATCTCGCTCAAGAAACTTGCGGGCGCCTAATGCGCGGCGCGAAAGAGACAACAGAAGGAACACGTAACGGATATGATTATCAAATGGATTGATTAGGCTTGAGCCATGTTTTGGAAATTTTTTACCTGCCATAATAACATGAACAGACAAACAAATAAAACCAGTCATAAAATAATAGCCACATGAATGTGATATCGCGTTTAGCATCCGAAAGAGGAGAAACAAATTGCATTAAACAAAAGTTAGGAGGCACACTGAAGCTCCGTCTTGAGGATAGGATGCGACAGCGTTAATGCGTCAATGTCCATATATGTGGAATTAGTCATTCTAAATTTCATTGGTCATTCATCATGGGGGGCACAGCATCAATGGGGGGTGTTCTCATTCCCAGCTTCACATTCATAAGTCTCTGGGAGCCCTCACATCAATCCTTACGCTGTGGTGCAGAGGTAAACGGATACGCCACTGCACTGAGATGGCGGGCAATGCCGTCGGCGGGGCTTGCGCGACCCAGGTTCCTCTTCCCGAGCAACGTCTCGCGATCAATAATTAATTTAGCAGCCACCTGGCACGGTGGTTAGTTTGATTACAATCCGGTGGACAGGTCGATTTGGCCCAACAAGGGGATGTAACCTACAGGGCCAACCTAGGTTGCTCTTCCGGCGGGTGGCCACCTAGTCGACCCTACGCCACCCTATTCCTCGCCCATAACACCGACAGAGCCGACGTCGGAATTCTCGGGAAAGGACCCTTAACGCTCTCTCGTTAAGAGAAGGTTGTCAGTGAACGGATTTACTGTACACGAAAAAGCCTCAAACTTGCACAAAGAACAGGCAAAAACGCAGGTTTGGTTGAAATCGCATAGTGGAATCAGGCAAGCCTCATCACAATTGGTCAGAATGAGAAGGCATACAAGCTGGAAATGAACTCTGGAGAAAGACTGCGGTAAGTATGCCATTAACTGCTTGAGTTCTGCGACGCTTTCTAGGTTCCCACCATATGATATGCAAGGCGATTTTCTTCTTTTCGTCTATTTTGTTCAGCAGTAAGCAATTTTATTTGACATTCACAACATTTAGTGAAAATAACACATAAAATCAAAATTTGTTCAAGTGAATGAAAGGAACCTGAATTTAGAAGTAATTAAAAGTATAATTTAAAGTACAGTAAATCGTACGGCCAAAAAATGCGCCCGTTCAGCCGCTAAACAGCTGGTGTCCTTTGCTTTTACCTACACTTGCAGGTTTCCACCTCTGTGACCTCCACTGCGGAATAAAAAGAGAAGAATAAAAGATGGAGAAGGTGCCATCGCGTTCGCCCTTAAAGCAAAGCTTAAGCGTACTGATACTTTTTAAGGCGGAAGCATTTAGTGCCTCACCGCTGTAAGCAGGAGTTGTCGACAGAAATATCCCGTATTCAATTTATTTATTTATTTATTTATTTATTTATTTCCTCAAAGGTCTCAGTTGAGACATTACATGAGGGAGTGAATGGTATCTGGCAAACAATGGTAAAAAATGTTAAGATGAAAGGTTGGCGATGCTCCGCTTGAATTCTAGTTGGTTGATGATAATGGCAACTTCGGTGGGCAGGTCATTCCAGTCTCGTGCAGTACGCTGAAAAAATGACTGCTGAAAAGTCACAGTATGGGCTTGTAGGGGATGCACTGCGTTACTGTGGCTGAACCGGGCGATGGGGTGGGCTCTTTTTATGTAGTGGCTATCAAGAGGTAAAGAATGGAAAAATTTATGAAAAAGGTTAAGACGTGCTATCTTACGGCGCGAGGCTAGGGGGGGCAAGTTGATTCGAGCTTTTAGTGCTGAGATGCTTGAGTGGTAGGAATAATTAGATAGAATGAATCGTGTTGCGCGGCTCTGAACCAATTCGAGGGCGTTAGTAAGATTATTGTGGTGCGGATCAAAAATAGCATTAGCATACTCAAGCTTGGGTCGCACAAAGGTTTGAAAAGCAACCTGTTTAATAGGGGGAGGAGCGAGTGAAAGGTTACGCCGTAAACCTAGAGCACAGTTTGCAGAATTTATTATGTGGTTAATATTACAGGTCCAAGTTATGTCACGCGAGATATGCACCCCAAGATATTTGAATGATTCGGATGTTCCAATCTGCAGGTTATTAATATTATAATTCGGCAGTACGTAATTACGACGACGGTGAATGGACATTAACACGGTTTTAGAAATATTTAATGACATAAGCCATGTTTTACACCAGTCCTGTATGCGAATAAGGTCAGTTTGTAATGCAAAGTGGTCGGTGGAGTCAGTAATTCCTCGGTAAACGACACAGTCATCGGCAAAGAGTCGGATGTGAGAAGAAATGTTACACGGTAAGTCATTAATATATATCAAGAAAAGGAGGGGCCCGAGTACCGTTCCTTGCGGTACCCCTGAGTGCACAGGTGTTAAGGATGAAGAGTGTGAATTGGCATATACGAACTGCTGACGGATAGATAAAAACTATCGAATCCAGTTCAGAACACACGGATGAATATTAAGGCGCGATAACTTTAGTAAGAGACGACCATGGGGGACCTTATCGAACGCTTTTTCGAAGTCTAAAAACACTGCATCAGTCGGGTTATTACGATCAAGGTTTAAATGTAAGTCGTGCAGGAAGAGTGCCAGTTGGGTGTCACAGGAATAATTCTTGCGAAAACCATGCTGGCTTGAGTGAAAAAAATGAACGGACGATAGGAAGTTAGCAATATGCGAGTATAAAACATGCTCCAATATTTTGAAAGAAATCCTTGTTATGGAAATCGGGCGGTAGTTACTCGGCGATGATCGGCTTCCTTTCTTGAAGACTGGGATGACCTTGCCCACCTGCCAGTCACGTGGAATTCAACCGGTGTTGAGGAATTACTGAAATATGAGCGATAAGAACAGGCTACACGTATGTTTAGTATTTTTCAGCACATTGGCGTTGATACCGTCCACTCGAGTAGATGACGAGTTCTTCAGTGACTCAATTACCTTGACTATGCCGACGGGATGAATTGTGATATTTTTCATGAGCGGGCGCATAAAATATGGTGGATCTGGAAGACTGTCAAGGGGTTCATTAGTAAAGACCGAACTGAATGCTGTGTTAAGAACATCTGCAACCTCAGTGTCAGGAATAAGAGATCCAGAACTACTGTAGTGAAATCTCATTACATTGATTAGGGCTAATGGTTTTCCAAAATCGTTTCGGGTTAGTCTGCAGCATAGATGGTAAAGTAGTAGAAAAAAACTTGCGTTTAGTCTGAGCGGTTAACTTGTCCTATTCTTTTGCGACAGCACGATACTTCTGCCATGTGGAAGAAGAGTTAGAAAGCTTGCCCGACCGGAACTGGTCGAAACGGTTGTGAGGTCAGAGTGAGCGAATTTCAAATGGGGCCAATTGTACTTTGGCTAATAACCATGCAACGAAATAAAGTAATGGTATAGTGATGCTTCAAGTAAAATAAATAAATAAATAAATAAATAAAACCGAGTAGGAAATTGAACGATTTGGGCAATCGAAATATGGTCCCCGGAGTACGAGACGAGCACGCTAGCCACTCCGCCATGTCAGCTCGTTGTTTTAGAATGAACAAAGAAGCGTCTAATGAAAACGGTGTCTTCATGCACTGCGATCTTCCTCCCTTCCTTCACGGCGGAAAAATAAAAAGGTATAAAAAGTAAAAAAGAAAGGAATCAACATCAGCGGTACATTAAGAAAACAAAATATTTTAAAGAAAAATAAAGAAATCAATGCCAAACAGTGCGCCAGGAAACGCTTCCGCCTTGCAGCACTTTACAGCGCAAAGTGGCCCCTGTGTTTTTATTCAGGGCTCATCGTGGATAGCTGATAAGCGCACGTTATTGAGCAGTTGGTCCAACGGTAAGGGTGCCCCAGACCAGGAGAATTTTTTCTTTAACTGCGAAGTTTCGGAAAAAGCTGTGTAGCTTTTCTTGTAGCCATGTAGCGGGGCTTAGGTGGATGCCATTGAGTAAGTACTCGCTTGTTATTGAGCAGTGAACGGGAAAATGAAACCTCCCACTGAAACTTTGTGATACGCTCATTGTTTTGGTCTCCACAGCTACTCTTCTGGTACTTTCGGAGAGGAATTTGAAATTTCCAACTACGAATGCCTAACCTGTTCTGAACGATGCTTGCAAACCACATTTATTCGATCAAGGAAACTGTAGTGTACTTTCTGAGAGTTACAGAGCGCACAAAATATACAGAAACAAAGAATAGCAATGCCGATTTCAATGTTGTTATTTTCGAAAGGAGAATGTCCTTATACATATCGACTTAATAGGCAACATGATAGTCTGCAACTGGTTTCTTCAGTCCAGCTTTTGCCTTTTCACTTTCTATCGGTCTCTTTGTCCTTCCCTGGGTGCCCTTTGAGTGGACGGGCTGCATCATTAGTAGGCGACGCATTGTCGCGCCTCGTACCTTTTACGTACGTGCCGCTTGTGTTCCGCGCAGTTCGTGGTTGCGGAAGATTATAGACGTCTTCTACGGTAAAATTGTCCGCCACATGCTGCAGGAACTCTCGGGGCTTCATGTCGAGCTTCTTCTCGTGTCGGGAGAGGGCGTCTGCGTTTTTACCCACGAAGAAACCGGAAGCCAGGACAAACGCGGCCAGAAGCAGGGCGACGAGGACAACAAAGCGTAGGCTGCGACTTGAACAAGCAAACAGAGGGCCTTTGTGGGACTTAATGTTGCCTGTCGCACCGTAGTAGTGAGGCGCCGTTGAGTGGGAAGTTTTGGATGTCTTAAGCTTCGACAGCAACCGTCTAAGCACACTGGCTTCTTGCCTCGTGACACTGCAGCTCCGGACAGGAACCGAATCCACGTGCTGAAGCATGCGAGAGATCCTGCCCAAGCTGTGGCGAGGACGCTGCTTGTGCCGTTCAAGAAGGGAGTTAGTGTCACTAACATCTCTTTCACGGAGGTTCGAGGAAGAAGGATGCTGTAGGGGATGTATGAAGTGTTTTTGTGCTAGGTAAGGCTCCAACTCATGCCTCCCTTCAAGAACGCTGTTAGGGGCTAACACATCATTATCACGCAGAAGACTCACGTGTGCGAGGACCTTCTTCTCCTCTGTGCGGCAATCATTGCGATCTGTCTCTCTGGCACTAAGCGAAGCGAAGGGCGGCCTCGTGTTAGGTGGAGCGGCATGAAGCTGAGAACGGCAGTTGCGCCCCAAGACAGGTTGTGGTCCCTCGAAGCGAGTTCCCGAGCGGCGTCTCTCGGCTGTGCACACAGCGGATGCCTTGAATTGGTGTGCTGGTGCCGCCATTAGTTCTCCTCTGGCGAAGACTTTCTTACTCCTTGATGTCGTTAGCACAGATGAACAAACTTCTGGCAAGGTGCTCCGTCGTTGGGTGACAGCGACGAACGGCTTCAGCGTAGGCTGGCTCCGCACTGATTTTGCGCTCATATCGCTCACCGCAGCTGCTGGAGGGCGTTAGACAGTGTCAGAAGGCAGAGATTCGAGATTTACAAACTAGAGCTTTGCTAAAATGACTGCTCTTCCTCTTCATCCTGCACAGTTGTCTCACGCGCATCCACACTGCGTCGTGCGAGTGGTAGAACGAAATGAAATTTTCTTAATATTAGAGATAGACTTCGTATTCAACACAGGAAAAAAAATTAAAAAACAAAATAAAAAATTAAGAGCGATTACAGACAAAAGCGCGGCGAAACTTCGCGTCCTGAAGAGAAGAAAGTCGATAGAACCAGTCCTGACTTCAACTTAGTTTTTATTTTCTGGCAAAATTTGAGCTTAAATAAAACAGAAGTTTTATTACAAGAATAATATGAAAAATATGAACAATGCTGTGCGGAGACTGTTAAAATGCGTAAGAATACCCTGAGTGCCAAAAATACCAGACCAGCTTCTCACCAAGAAGGAGGACAGCGTAATTAGTAAAATAGAAAAAGCTGAGGATTAGACCACACTTTTCATGCAATGAAATCCGGGTAAAACGGCGTTGCCGAATGCTCGCCATCTTCGAAAGTTTAAAGCTTGGTTATTAGGCTCTGTAATAGCTCATAAGGTAAGCACTGCGCAAAGAAGACGGCTAGAAAGAAAGGATTGAATGTTTAAGTTCCTTTTACGAAGCAGAAATACGGCAACAACACAGAGAGTCTGTCTCCTAACACAACCTTTTGTGCAAAACCTGAAAATTACAGTAATCATACTGCGGTTTTATAGCTGAGTTACACGATGCGTACTTATTCAAGTGTCCCACAAACTCCCTAACAAATTCAGAATAGCGGTGAATTACCTTACTTCAGCCTGCTTAAAACAAATTGAGTCGGTCATTGCCATCTACCTGCGCCGGTCAATTTCTTCACGTCTGACACTATACGGAGGGAGCCATAAACCAATGAATAAATAAATAAATAAATAAATAAACCAATCTGTCTGTCAGTCAATCATTCAATCAATCTGTCAATCAATCAATAAATGTCTCTATTTCTTTCACAAGAGAAACAAGAGGAAGAGGAGGGCTGGAAGAAAAACGTAGAAGTTTCAACTTCAGCTTCGTGCCCCTATTCACAAGGCATACGCAGGGGCAGTTAAAAGGACACATGTTTATATAGTAGAAAGTGATTGCGGAATACACCCGATACTATAAAATATGTACTCAGGCTTGTGCTGTAAGGAAGGCTTTAAGCACGTTGTTGTTAAAAGTGCTGACGTTAATTCCTTGATCATGAAGGTGATTAATTATGGCAGGGAGGGCATGACGCAGCATTTCTTGAGATAACTTTATGTGCGAAAAGAGAGTTTTCCTGATTTTATTATTGTTTGCATTGTAGTGTTTTGTTACTGGGGTCAAGTTTTTAAGTGTACGCAGGAAATCTTTTGAGTTGTTTATACAGTTTTGCCCGGGGAATGAGTACATATTATGAATGGAAAGGATGTGTTTATTGAAGAGTTCTACTGTGTGTCCACGATAACCAGCATTTGCGATACCAAGGAGCTCTCTTCCCTGCAATACACTGATGTGACTTAAATTAACAAATCTTGTTTTACCCCAAACCAAAAAGCAGTAATTAATATATGTAGGGAACAGTGCATTGTGAACGTGAAATTTAACTGCCAGCGGTAAGTAGGACCATAGCCTCCTTTATACTATGGTAGGACTTGAATTTGGTTAAGACCCAAGCAGCTTTTGCTATCTACGTGGCAACGTGGTTAGCATGACTGTTCCAAGACGTATTGCTGTGAAAGAGGATACCAAGCGATTAGACAGAATCTGCAGTTTTTATGTCTGCATCTCCAAAGGAAAACATCATGCCAGGTGCCATGACTGTTTTTTTTTTGCGCTGAAAATATTGCCTTTTTTATTAACATTGACCAGTAAGGAGTTAATTGAGCTCCAAGAAGCAAGTTCTTTGACCGTTGATATTTATGTTAGTTTTAACGGAATGATAGGAACGACTGCGAAGAAAAAAACAGTATTGTATCGTTTGCATACATTACATATTCGGCATAACAACAGTTCTTCGTCATTACATTGATATTAAAATTAAATAGGAGTGTGCCAAGGATGCTTCCTCGAGGAACACCTGTTATTATTTGCAGGTAGGTAGACGAACTTTCTTTGAATGAAATGCAGCGCACTCGATTTTGGAGGTAAGAATTCATAGGATCCTAAGGTGTTGCACGCACCCTATATAGCTCTTGTTTCTTTAAGAAAGTAATATGACCTATGTGGTCAAATACCTTTGAGAAATCTATCTAGATACCTGCTATTACATATTTTTCTGCACACGCCTTTAGGATTCTTTCTCAGGCAAGAGAGCAAATTCTATGGACCTTATTTTTCTGTAACCAGACCTGGCGCGATTAATTAATTGATACTTAATCCAATCTTATTAATTCGTCTGTGAATGAGTTTTTCCAATCCTTAAGAGAATGTCGGTAAGATGGAAATTGGCCGATAGTTTGAGAGATTATTTTTATCTCTTCCTTTAAATATAGGGACAATCGTAGTGATTTGCATTTCCTTTGAAAAAGTACCGGTTGAGACGGAAAGGTTGTGTATGTGTGTGAGTTGTGGCAAAATAAGACCTGGTGCATGCTTTATTGGTCTAATATCGACGTGGTCGATATCGCATGAAAAGCTGCTTTTAGGTGAATTGTACACCGCGCGTACCTCAGTCTTGCTTGCGGGGTGAATGCATAGACGGCGGATTTCTAGAGAAGCCATTTGCCGCCTACGGGGATGTGTACTGGTGACCAAGTTAGAGAGAAAAATACTCAAATTCTTCGGCTAGCATAGCTACTTTAATGATTCTATTATTTATTGGTATTTAAGTAATGTTTTGTTTAATGCGAACTCAATTTAGCAAGGTATTGATCATTTTCCATATATGTTCCGATTTTGGCACAATACAGATTTCAAAGTGTTCCATAATTGATTACGTTTTGCCTTCCGCATCTTTCCATTTGTTTTGTTTCAATACTCTTTAAAAGTAGCCCCGTAGGACGGATCACGCGTTCGCAAGAACCTGGTAAATAGTTATTCTTTCTCCCTTATTAGTGGCAAACTTTGTTTGTCGACAACTGACTGGCGAATTTTCATTTATAAATCTATAACATTAATCTGTAAAGAAACGCAGCTTGCAATGTCTACGTGCATGAAAGGATGGCTTCAGAAAGGTGGAGGATTTCGGAACCACTACTCTCTTCTGCACATTGTACAACCAAAGCTAGTGTCTGTCCTTTCGGGTCAAACCACAACCATTCCTCTGTAGAGGCGGCGTGTGACCTATAAAAAGTACAACTGCGGCGCAATACGCGCTGTGGGCGAAATTTCAAATATTTTTTACTGCTGGTAGCAAAGGCGAAAACGTGAGGCCAGGCACACGATTTTCTGCACCCATTATGGCATAGCTTCCTGGCCTTTCCACTATGCCGTAACTCGACAGCTTTGGTAGCACGTGCTCGGCTCATTAAATTGTGCGGTTATGCAATCGAAGTCCGCGGCAGAACGCATGAAATCTGAATAATGAAGGACAGTTATTTAGAAGAATAGAAACAATGTAGATCTGCACAGTGGCGGACAGGCATCGCAGCCTCAAGCACCCTCAAGCAAACAGCCTCAAGCAGCTCGCTTTTATTTATCATGCTTCAAGCATTCATTTAAGTCTTAATTCCTTCATACTCCGCGCACTACGTCAGTAACTCCTTCATGAGCGCTGCTATAGTAGTTTCACTCTTTTGATAGGGGTATCATCCCACGAAAATATCTGACCAGCAACGAGCAACATATCATTAATTAATTGTTAATTATTTCGCTCTCTCTAAGTTTTAACACTGTCGCATACTAGGTTTAGTAGCGATTTTTAATCCGCATATTCTTTCCTTTGAGCTTGTATGCGTTCTTAAGGACTTTTGTTTTTCATTGTAAGCTTGGAAAAATATTATCACAGGCCTGTTGTCAGTGTTTTTTGCCTAAACGATTAATTCTACCGAGAAAATTGCAATGAGCAGCAAGTGTTTCCGAGGAGATTTTGGTTATAGCCTTCAGTTTTAGATCAGAATCTCTCTCGTCTGGTTCTTCACTTACGACAAAAGCGACTAAATAGGAACGTCTACGGTAACCTTTCATCTAGGCCAGTTTTGACGGAAAGGTGTGAATTCTGAGGTCCAAGGTATCAATACGTTCTCTTTGTTTCTCGAAATCCGCAAAGCGTGCGCGTAAATGAGATATTTTTTCCAAATTCGCCTGTTGTGTTCGGAGGGCTGCAGTCGCGGCTGTTGATTTGGTATGAACTGTAAGCAACTCCTTTAACAGTTCAAAAGTGTCTTCATTGCAATTACCAGGCCCAAGGTTTGATTCACCGTCGCTACATTGAAGCATTGAAGCAGTGCACAAACAGAAAACACGTCATGGGCAGCGATGACACAGCTCTGTGAGCATGGCAAGACCAAAAGATCGTTGCAATCAGTTCTGATTGTAGTGGAATAATAACCAACCGTGCTAAGCAGAAGAGCAGGCTTAAAAGAACATGTCTAAGCGTGATCCTCTGTCCCATGCACATGACAGGCTGTGCACGTGACATGCTCTGTGTCATGTGCCAGGCGGGGGGTGCTTGTAGATGGTAATATCCGCCTGGAAATGAAATCCCCCGCATCTGGCGTCAAATAACCTTGAAGGCACATGTCAAATGCAGCGGCATCCTGTTGAAATGTCAATTTGGACGGATCGAGCTGAAAAACCCCGTGCCAAGCAGAAGAGCGAGGCGTAAGGCAATATGCCTAAGCGCGGTCCGTTGTGCACAGTGAAGTTGAAGCCTGGCTGTCGGTCTATTAAATGAAGGACCGGACAGGTAACATGGAAGAGGGGAGGTATTATAGAAGGTATTCATTCCACCAGCCAAAGAAATCCCCGCAACTGGCGTCAGATAATTTTGAAAGCACGTGTTGACTGTAGCGGCATCTTGCTGAAGTGTTAGTCTGGACAGACTGAACACAAAAACCTGTGCAATGCCTAGCTATGCGCAATGTCCGGTCAAACATCTTCCGCCGCGAATATGCGCTGTCATTCAACTAGCAGCAATGGTTCATGGCCTCTAGTGAGTTCTTAATAACCGGCACAGATTAAAATGATTGCCCTAAATATATCAACTGCTATCCGTCGGGTTTGTCGTTCGAAGTTACTTTTCATGCTTAGCCACATACTCGGAGATGTGATACACACACCTACTATACAATTGCCTTTAGCCATATCTAAAGATTTGTCTCTATTTATGAAGAAAAATTTGTTATTGGGAGTTTTACTTCTGAGATTTCATTCTTCATTTAACTCGTTTCGAGCCGTCCTTCTTTCTCGGAACTAACCAACAACTGCACGACGGCACGATCAGGTGCTCCCATGCCATCTAATGACAAGCCGCGGCAGAACTTGCGGTAATACAGCTGGTGTTGCTGAGGCGTTAGATCAGGTTTTCACGTATTATGTTATGGAGGATCAGATATCAATATATTGTTATGGGAATGAGTACCGTGCGCAGAAGAAGAGGAGGCTCGGAGGGAGAGTGGGGGAGCAAACCCGCCCAGAGGAAGATAAAGATTGGTTGATGCCGATGTGGGCTTCGGCTGCTCTCCGGCTCCCGGGTGTCGTTTTCTCTGGACCAGCCTGTCGTCCCGCTACGTATTTTTGGTGGCATCGGTGGGATCTTGAGTTTGCGCGGTCCTGAGATCCATCAAGGCCACCACAGAATAGGAATGGCACGAAGTCCATGGCCACACCGATGGACTATTGTAAAATCATACTCGAATTTTGAGGGACCAGCGTGCAATCTTCGCATTCAAATGTTTAGCGGACTGCGGGCAAGTGAGAGCGTTATTGACCGTCACGAAGTGACGACCGTACTGAAAGGGACGGAAATTCTCGACGGCCCACACAACGGCGAGGCATTCGAGTTCCGAAGAGCGCCGGTGGCGCTCAATTTCGGAGAGCTGGCGGCTGGCATAAAGTAGGACCCTGTGGTCACCAGGCTCCTCTTCCTGCAAGAGGACTGCGCCGAGCCCATCTTGGCTGGCATCCGTGTGGAGGATTGTTGCGGCCGCTTCGTCACAGTGTGTCAACGAAGGAGGCTCGAGGAGGACATTCTTGACATCAAGGAACGCGAGCTGTTGGGCCCGTTTCTGAAGACGCACCCCGGCAACTGGTATGTTCTGGTTGCAATCGACCACTTCTCCAACTGGGTCGAAGCACTGCCCGTTCCTGACACGCCGTCCGCTCATGCCGTCTCGTTTGTGGAACGGCATCTGGCGTCCGGCACAGTATGCCCCGACGCCTCATCACGGACCGTGGGAGCTCCATTATGTTGGGCGAATCCGAGCGAGCCCTCCGCTCTTTTCACATTACGCATTCCGCTACCTCCGTCATTCACCTTACCGTCCAATGGCCCCGTGGAGCGTGTTAACCCGACTTGCGTCCTTCGTCGCTCCATCGCACACAAACTGGGATTGTTTTGTTCCTGCTGCCGTTTCCTGCTGCCATCAACACTGCGGCGCTCAAAGAACTCATAAGGCGGTGTTCTCCGTCGTTTATTTCAGAGCGCCTTCCCGTCCCTGGATACCCAGTTGGGCCTGCCCCATCCTATGTGCCCCCACCCCGGACTCCGCCCATCGACTTCGTCATGCCCGCCTTGACGCCCTGCGCAACCGTCGCAGGGCTCATGCGCGTGTGCAAGCGGCCAATGAGGCAGCTCCATTACCACCTTCCTTCGGACCCAACGACTTGGTCCTTGTTCGCCACACCATCCGCACTGGTGGTCGTGCCGCGAAGCTCTTACCCCGATACCATGGGCCTTACCGAGTCGTTGCCCGGCTCTGCCCCGCGACATACAAACTCGAAGAACTGCCTGAGCATCGCCCACGCGTTGTGCACCACATTTTTCCAAAGCAGGTTTCGAACATAAAGATATATGTCTCCGTCGCCTTGGCAAGCGACTTGAAAAGCGCCCACAGTAGCCGGTGGCACTGGTCTTACTGGACTTTCTTTTGTTTCACTTCCTCCCTTCGGCCCCCCGGTGGAAATATATTACGGGAAACAACACACGGTGTAAGGCCTACGCAGGCCGAGTACCGTGCGCGGGAAAGGAGAAGGGGCGGAGGGAGAGTGGGGGAGCAAACCCACCCAGAGGACGATAAAGACTGGTTGGCGCCGATGGGGGCTTCGGCTGTTCTCCGGCTCCCGGGTGTGGTTTTCTCTGGGCCAGCCTGTCGTCCGGTCTCAATATGCTCTTTCTCTTTAGCTATGCAGACGCCGAACTCCTAAAATACCCCTCGTTCCGTCTGTATCTATATCGGTAAAAGTAGTTACATCATCTATGTTCTACAGTAAAAAATATCAACATGCATGTTCTTTTTTAAGTACTGCCTGCTAATGGAAGAGCTGTCAGGAACTCTTAAGCAAATACATGGAGCGGCTCCTTGCACTCTTGTACTATAAGGCTATCACGAACACAAAAACACCGAAGGCGTGGTCCTTTCCCTGCAGGAAAGCATCTGTGCGTCTAACAGAGCCACTCAATAGACGTGGAAGAATTCTCGCTCTGCATTTCACCTGAAGCGCTGCCGGGTGGGATGCCCAATTGGATGGCCCCAACTGTAGGTATGGCTTCAAACAAAGTTCCTGTGGAGTCACTGTCTGCAGAAGATGTGCAGAGTGGCCGTCGTTTCATCCAGAGAATACCTGCGACATCGCGTTTCGCACTCTTATATTGAATTTTCTATTGAACTATATCAGCTATATTAACAAAACTTATTGGCCAAATCGGTGCGTTTGCATTGTCTCGCATATCGCGCAGCCACTCATTGGAATGTTCCTTGCCAAGCTCTACTGCACTCTACAAGCTCAACTTGCTGCCTGACCGTAAAACGTGAAAAACACCCATGAGTGTGCAGCTTGTTTCTGGCAATTTTAACTCCTCTAGCAATCATACAACTTTGGAGGCCAAGTTCTCGATTTGATGTGCTGTTTCGTGTTTATGAAATTCTCATTCAAGTTCTTAATAATTATTCTTTATTATTATTGGCACTAAGCCTGCCCTTGCTCCCACTCTAGCTAAAGCCCTCACTCAGGGGACTCCCTCCGAAGTTCTTGATCAACTCGCCTCTCTCTACCTCCCGCCCCCTCTGGCACCCTCCTACCCGGTGTACTCAGGTGGACCTAACCCCGATCTGGACCAATGCTTCACTCTCCGGGAGCTCGAATCTGCTCTGGCTGCTAATGCTACACGCTCGGCTCCCGGTGAGGATGCCATTACATACACCACACTTCGTAACCTTCCTGACTGCGCCAAAGAATTCCTCCTCCAAACCTACAATGAGGCCTGGCAGAGCGGCTGCTTGCCGAGCTCCTGGACATCCTCCCTTATTTCTATGATTCCAATGCCGGGCAAACCTCCCTCTCTCTCTAACCTCCGCCCAATCTCCCTGACGTCGTGCGTTGGTAAGACCCTTGAGCGAATGGCTCTGACTCGCCTCTCTGATTTTCTTGAGGCACGGGAGTTCTTCCCCCATTCTCTCATTGGCTTCCGACGCCGCGTCTGTGCACAGGACATGTTTCTGATTCTCCAGCAAACGTTTCTGTCCCCTACACCCACTCAAATTTACGCACTTGTGACCGTCGATGTTCGCAAGGCCTTTGACGGTGTTTGCCACGATCACATCCTTTCTCAACTCGCCTCTTTGGATTGTGGCTCCCGCATGTACTCCTATATCCGCTCATTCCTCTCTAAACGTGTGGCTCGCTTTCGAGTAGATACCCACTTGTCTAACCCACACCACCTCACCCGTGGCACTCCTCAAGGTGCTGTTCTCTCTCCTACCCTTTTCAATCTCGCTATGGCCCCTCTCGCCTCCCAGCTAGCTGAAATTCCCGACCTGCATCATATATTTTACGCCGATGACATCACTCTCTGGTGTTCATCTGGCTCTCCCGGTCACGTACAGGACACCCTGCAACGTGGCCTAGATCTCATCGACTCCTTTCTCACCACCGCTGGCCTCTCTCCTGCTCCTGAGAAATCCGAGCTTCTCCTTCTGAACCATTCCTCCTACCAGCGCTCACACAACAACTTCGTCTCTCTCCACCTTTCTGGCTCTCCCATTCCTGTCGTCACACAGTGCAAAGTTCTTGGCTTCCCTTTGCATGCGGCTAAGAATGTGCAATCCCTTCACCGCGCTGTCACCACCTGCCACTCTGTAACTCACCTCCTGCGGCGCGTGGTCACTCGACGCTCAGGTCTCCACGAGGCTCACGCGTGCCGAGTTGCCCACGCGCTGGCCCTCAACAAGGTCTTGTACTTTGCACCCTACGCTTCCTTCACTCAGACTCAACTTAACGCTCTCGAGACTGCCCTTGTGGGCCTCTACAAGGCAGCTCTCAACCTCCCTATCACTACCTCTACCACTAAGCTCTTTGCCACAGGCCTCTTCCATCCTCTTCGTTCTCTTCTCAGTCTCCATCGTGACTCGCAGCTTGCCCGGCTTTCCCTTACCCGTCAGGGTCAGTGGTTATTGACTCAAGCGGGTATCTCGCCCTTTCCAATCTCCCCGTTTACCTCTCCTATTCCCACCCCCGCCCCCAATCTTCGTATCCTTCCCCTCCCGACCAACATGTCCCCCGTCCTGCACGCCGGACGTCGTCATGCGGCCGCGCAGCACCATTCCCCTCTCTTTGATACCCAGGGTGTAGCTTACACGGATGCCTCTTTCGTGGCTCCTCGGCTCGACCACCTGGCTCGACTGGCTTGGCGCTGAAGGGGAAGAAGAACAGCGGCTTCTGGTCGCCCAGGCGGTCGAAATGCTCGGCCTATAAATTTTGGTCGAATAAAAGTCTTTTACTACTACTACTACTTCTTATTAGCTTCTCAAAGTAGATTTTTTTTAACCTTAACGACGACGTTTGTAAGTCCCTCGTGCCCCGGTTAAAAAAAACAGTCATTCGAAGACATCGGGAAATGGCGAACCTTAGTTTGAATTTCCTTTAGCTACGAGTAATGCTGCCCGCAAGTGATACACATACACAAAACTTCTGTCTTTCAAATCAGCAAGAATATTAATTCCTGTTTCTAGAAGCAATTTCTTATTCAAACAGAGTTGTTAGGGTGCTTATATATGAATTCTGGTGTTAATGTATGCAATCAACCCTTATATGTAAGTGAAGAAGAGCCATACGTAAAAATACTGGAAAATGTCTAAAACTACTGCAGACTCCATAGTCCTCATAAATTTAGCAATAAAATAACAGCAAGGAAGGGTGTCAGGCAGGGAAACATGATCTCGCCAATGCTAGTCAAAGGCTGTTTACAGGATGTCATTCGAGACCTGGGAACATTTGGTGGTCAAAGCTGTTGAGAATATTTTACTAAGCCCAATTCACTGAGGCCACTGCCTTGCTACATCACTCAGGAGCTTCACTTCAGAGCATGATCAATGAGTTAAATGAGCACAGGAGAACGGTGGGCATACAAATCATTTCGTATGAAAGCAAAGTTCAACAGCCTCGGAAGGAAACCGCAGTTTCCTGTTATAAGCGAGATGTTGGAAGGGGTAAGGGAATACGCCTACTTAGAACAGTAAGAGACCGCAGATCCACATAACAATTGTGAAAGAACAAGTATAAGAATGAGGTACGGCGCATTTGGCAAATTCTCTCAGATCATGAATAGCAGTTTAGCGATATCCTTCAGAAGAAAAGTTTAAAGCAGCTTTATCTTCCGGTACGGTCTTAAGGGGCAGAAAAGTGTAGGATAACAAAAGGGTACAGCGTAAGGTAAGCACAGTGCAACGAGCCACGGAAAGAAAAGTTATAGGTGTAACGTTAACAGACAGGAAGTAGGTATAGTTTGGTTACGGAACAAACTCTTGTTGCGTACATCGTAGTCTAAATCAAGGGGAAGAAATGCAATCGGCCAGTACATGTGATGCGAAGGCAAGAAAACTGGTCGTTCTAAAGGGTAACAAAAAGTTCGATAATCATGTTCGATAATCATGTTACTGGATATGATTGGGATTCATTTATTCATCATAACACTAGTGATACCGCGTACGACAGTTTCGTCAAGGTATTAGGCGAAATAAAGGAAGTGTGTAAAAAACTTTGGCTGTGAAGGAACGTAAAATTGGCTGTCAGTGGCTGACTGCTGAAATCCTGGCTGCCATCAAAGAAAAAGAAGCTATCTGGTCTCGATGCCGCAGGGTACCAAAAAATGACAAACTTCGAGCGGAATATCGTTGCATCAGAAACAAGGTAACTGCACTTATGCGCTTATCAAAGAGAAAATTCCTTGCACAGCAGTTTCGCAGCACTCGTCGCGATGTCAGGAGCACCTGGTCTCTGATTAATCAGTGACTTGGTAACCAACGCTTTTCCATTCAAGAATCAGTGGAGCGCAATTTCGGTGTTGTGTCGCATATTTTGGCGAATGAGTTTAATAACGTTTTTTCCGCTGAGCAACAAGTCGCAGTCCAAACTGTGAGCTCGACGAAAATGACAAAAAGCGTATCGCCATCTGCTTTTCTTCCTCTTATGACAGAATCTGATCTTTTCAGCATTTTGTCTAGTCTGAAACGTAACAAATCTGCCGGACTTGACAACATTTTCATAGGTGATCTGATAAGAAACATTACAGCTCTGAAAAATGTTTTGCTGCTTATCTTAAACGGCATAATTAAGAGTGGTACATGGCCAGAATCACTGAAGAGCGCTCGCGTTGTTCCTCTGTACAAAAGTGGGCAGAAGAATGATATTGAAAACTACCGCACTATATCTATTCTTTCCTGCGTATCCCAGATATTGGAAAAACATGTACTTTATGTAATGAATGCTTCTATTACTAAACATGACCTAATGAGTGGGAATCAGTACGGTTTTGTCAGCGGGTCAGGAACACAGGTGCTATTGGAAAATCTCTCCGATTTGCTGCATCAAAGCCTGGAGAACAATGAGGTAGCATTCGCACTTTTTTTGGACGTAAAAAAAGCTTTCAACACGATAAATCATCAAATTTTGTGTTCTAAACTGTACTCGTATGTATTTAGGGGTCCTTTTTTGTCTTTAATTGAAAACTATCTTCACAATCGTTCTCAAGCAGTCATGTTTGGGCCTATCTGCAGTGACGCTGTAAAAGTGCTGTGTGGTGTCCCGCAAGGGTCCATTTTATCTCCTTTGTTGTTTAACTTATATGTGAATGACATATGTGACCATGTGAAATCATCCACCATATTCCTTTACGCCGATGACTCTTTACTAGTCTCAAGCAACCCTGATTTTTCATATGCCCTGGCTAACCTTCAGGAGGACGCTATTAAAGTTAGTGATTGGTTTGCCTCAAATTTAATACAAATAAATAACACCAAATCCAGACTTGTCTGTTTTCGTAACCCGCATAAAGATGTACCAAGTGCAGGTTCCATATATTTACACACCTCATACTGCTCTTTGTGTTCTTGCCAACCTATAATTAGCGTCCCGTCGGTTAAGTATCCTGGTATACACATAGACAGTGATTTGGCATGGAATACTCAGATGACTCACATTTGTAAGAAACTCAGAAGTGTTGCATGCTTCTTGTTTAATTTGCGAACTATGATGCCATTTTCTGTGAGAAAATTAGTCGCCCAGGCTCTGGGATATAGCATCTTGAGATACGGTATGTGTTGTTTTTTTAACTGCTCTTTCACATGGAAATGTCGTGTTAATAGGATTTTGAAAAACATTGCTGTAAGCGTTCTCGATTTGCCGCAGGAAAATCTGCCCAACAGTGTCTTTATCGCCGCCGGTTTGCCTTCTTTTGACAATCTTTTTAAACAAATTGTAGTACTGAAATATTTTTGGAATAGCGCATACAGACACATAAATACGAAACCGGTACCGTTGACACATGTTCCTCGCTGTCATAAACCGAGAGTGCGCACTCACTACGGCAAAGCAACTAGAAAATATTACGTGCCAGATATCTTTAACGAATTACCGGATGATTTATTTTCTTTAACCACCCGCAAAAAACTGCGTGTTGCTGTTCAAGCGTTAGAGAATCTTTAACATGTACTAAAATCTTATCAGTGCTTTTTGATTCTTTCCGTGCCAGAATTTTTGTGTTCTTCATGTTTACGTCTTTTAATTTTCTTTTGCCTCTGATGGAGCTCTGATGTACCGCGAAGATTTCCGCGGCTGCCGGTTGTCGCCGCACAAGCCCACTTGTGGCTTCGGCGCTTCCGTTTCTTTGTATGTTCAGATTATGCTTAATAAAGATTATTATTATTATTATTATTATTATAAAGCATTCCAAGAGACGCCAAGAGTAGCAGGGAGTGGCAAAAGGTTAGGTAGGAGATAAGGTTACGGCGTTTGCGGGAATAGGATGGCCGCAGCTGACATTAGGGAGGGTTTTGGAGAGGCTATGGAGAGGTAACTGCCCTACAGTGGGCATAATCACGCTGCTGCTGCTGCTGATGACGACATGATACCGAGCATTCCATACGAACACCATCGGTAGAAAAGTTTTGAGCGTATGCGCACGGTACATGATTTGCCGCACAATCTGAAGAATGTGGGATGGAATGTTGGTGGGGATGTGTACTCTGTTTGCATTCAAATTGAGCAATTTACGAATAGCTGTAAGGACCAAAGAAAAATAGCAAACTCAGCAAGAATGCTATGTAAATCCTCGGTAGCACCAGATGTATTTTTGGCGCACAGGGTTGGCTGCGTTGCTAAGAAAGTTCAAAATGAGAGTCCAAAAATCATCATCCTCATCGTCAGCCTGACTACGCCCAATGCAGGGCAAATGCCCCATGTCTCTCTAATTAGCCTTGTTCTTTACCAGCTGCGGCTACCGACATTGTCTTGTTTGTCTCTGAATGGTTGTATCCAATTTTACTTATGTCTGGTTCTTTAGAGCTTGCTAAATTCGCTGCTTTTTAAACTTCCTTATGCCGGCTACCTTGCGCTCATTAACTTTGAGGAGCTCTGCTAGATTCATTCTGTCTGTATGGCTAGACGCTCTCATGCTTTGCTCTTTCGGAACCAGATCTTTCGTTTCCTGGGATAGCTTGCCGGCATCCTGTCGAACCATCCTACAGCTTGCCATGCTGCTTCTTAGCCGCAGAGAACGAGCACTGGAATGAAAAGCCTCAAAATTCAGCCTTGCGTGCGGGCGCCTTATGTTCTGCATTGATGCTACTTTGTGGTCGGAAACTTTTTCTTTTGTCTACAAAATGAAAGGTGATAGCGCATGCATGCTGCAGTTCTCAGATTTTTCTCAGTATTTCTCAAAGCATATCTCACTCCCCGTTGGGTAAAACACGTGAACGACTCCGCGCTCGCATCGTGCTGCATACGTTGACTACTTGGTATGCTTGCGCATGTTTCCATGAGATTGCGATAATAAAGAATGGAATAGGCACATAGCAATTTCAGAACGGCCGCGTCCTGCAAAAAGAAGCTGCTTCAACCACTAACGTGCGAACGAGAGCACATCAACGGCCGCCTAGCAAGGACAAGAGAGCGCGATTGGCTTGGGAGCTTGCGATTCTGAACTCGCAACATATATAAAGACTACACACATCCCGAGTGCACAGAATGCGAGGCGAAAGAATTAGCGTTCTTGCTGGGCTTTTCACAGTGTAGTCTGTTTCGTGGTATTTTATTCATGAGCCGCAAGGCATTCTTGGCTAAACACGCTTTACAGCTTACTTTGTATATAGACGGCAATTGCCCACTGCCGTCGAAATAGTGCTCCGCGACAAGCCGCCGTAAACGCGTCACAATCGCAGCTGCACAAATTCGTGTGTGGGGGCTCTACGTATTCTTCGTGTTTGCCCAATTTTCTGGCTTGTAAAAACCATATTTTCTATAGTAATCACATATTTGCAATCACGTGAAGTTAACCTATCAGTCTATTGCTTGACTTAGTACTCTTGATTATTTAAAACAGCGCAAAAGACAGTGACACAGATAGAAAAGAGACACACAGACACACACAAGACACACACAAGACACACACAAGACACACACAGTACTCTTATTTAGTGTTTCTTCGCAATGCATTTTATGTGAAACAAATAGGTGCGACAGGAAACACGAAAGTCTTCCCTTTACCTGACCTACTGGGGCCTTTCGTTTATCTGCGCCTACAAATACGTTCAACCAGCCAAAGTTGCTGCGTAATATCATTACACAAGAATCTGTAACGGAAAATACTTGTCCATTTGCACCTCCGCACGCATTTGAATTATTGCGAGTTTTCTATGGGTTTCTATAGCTCACAGTTTATTCAGCAGAGATGAGATTTCAAAAGCATAAACAGATGTACCCACGAAACCTTCTCAGAATGGAACACCTATGAGTAATGATATGCAAAACTGGTTTTTAAGTGGCTGCTGATGATCAACGCTAATATACAGGGTCTGTCCTCAAAGTAATAAGACAAGTCGCGGTGTGGCCCGTGCATGAGCTAGATCGGGAAACCGCTTTTAGGGGAAAGAGGGGGAACCTTCAGCTTCAAAATGCAAAGACCTCAGCTGGCTTCGAGTTGGTCAAGCGAAAGGACGTGTTCAAACGTGTACCCCTGTTTCGTCACTGCGCCGAGAAAACCATGGAGCGAACGTTGGAACGGCGCGACGCGGTGAAGCTTTGTAATAAACTGAGTAAATCCCCGACGCAGACATTTGACAGCATGTGGTAATGATGCAGTGTCCAGATCGCAAAGATTTCAATGGCACAAAGAATTTACAAATGGCCGTGAAGATGTTCAGGACCACACAGTCAACGTTACCGTCCGTAACAGTCATCGAGGGGCGCCCGGACCTTTGCTCGTGGTGAACGTCGTCACGACCGTTTATAAATGCTTTGTGCCATTAGAACACGTTACCTGGACATCGCATCGTTCCCACATGCTGCCTTGGTCACGTTTATTGACTCGGTAGGTGACTTACTCAGTTTATTGCAAAGCTTCAACGCGTAGCGCTGTTCCAATGTTCGCTCCATGGTTTCCTCGACGCAGCGACGAAACATGGGTACACGCTCGAAGACGTCCACTCGCTTCGCCTACTCGCAGCCAACTAAGCTCGTTGGATTGTGAAGCTGAAGGCTTCCCTCTTTCCCCCAAGACCTCTTTCGCAATCTAGTGCATGCACGCGTCACACCGCGACTTGTCTCAATACTTTTAGGACAGACCCTGTGTGTAAGTGAATGTCTTTTCACCACCGTCGAAAACCTTTTACCTTCCGTACACAATTTCAAACTCCCCGGTTTACCTGGTCAAGTCATACAAATACTTCGATATCAGCAGTTTTAATGATTTATACTGGCGTTTTCATGTGACTAACAGGATATCGTCAAATAATAAAGCACTTGGCTTCTTAAACGTCACCTGCGGAATGCCCACCAACACGTGAGACCACAACCGTACATTTCGCTCCTCAGAACTAAACTGTGAATGCACATCGACCAACTGCAACTCTCATCAAGCATGTATAAGAAATGGCTTCGAAGCTGTACAAACCAGAACCACCAGATTCATTCACTCTTCGTATTCATGTGACATTGCCATATTGTCAGTGAAAGTACAATCAGGTTTGTGCAATTTTTCTGCTCGCTGTCGCACTTCCGTTCTCGTCTTGTTCATAACTATTTTTTATTCAGCGCTCAGACAAGAACCCTACATCTGCACACCCCCACCACGCAGCTCCATCGCATCGGTCACCTTCTTGAAGTTCTGCGGAAGGTGCCCGAACAAAAGTCTTTGCCAAGTTGTTTTTTGCCAGCTACTGACCGGAGTGGCGTCCCTTACAACATTGTTGCCATAACTTGTCCATCAACGTTTACGACTGCTGTCAAAGCCTGCGCCGTGTAATTCCCACCCCGTATGCAAGGCCCGTTATGGAAAGTAAAGTGATGTGATGAGTGATGTTTAGACATTTGTGCTGAAGTTGCACACTTTGATATAGAGACACCCTTTAAAAATTTTATCGTGACTCAAGATATGGCATCTGGTTTCAGCATCTGTAGTTGTTTTTTCTTGAGATGGGTCATTAGTAATGATTGATTATTGATTAGGGTGAACATTAAAAACTTAGCACTTATACCGCTCCTGTCATGTACTGTTTATGTATTTCTCCCTTGAGTGATTGCGATCTGTCCCCCTCGAGTGACCCTTGAGATGTGGTTTTCGTTGTACGTTTTGTAATATGGTTGAAAGCCGGGCGTGTTAGATGGCACACGAGTTCCAATAAGCCAGATTTGCGGGGACTCAAAGAGAGACAGCAGTACAAAGCTCTCGTGTTCTGGCGTTCCTCTTATGAGCTCGTGCTTCGCGTTTGTTCGAAATTGTGTATAGGCCATAAGTGCAAGTATTCGATATGCAGGAGCAGGCATGAGCTTTTAGTCGAAAGCCTGGAAACGTTCCCGGTTTGCATAGGCGTGATCTCTTTTTGATGGCAAATGACAGGAACGCTTTCTTGGTACCCGTGTTTTATCACCTAGACTACAAACTGCCTTTTAATTAGGCGCTTACAGTTCCAGCTTAATGTGTCTGTTACCCGGGACGTATACGTCAAAAGAGTTGCGATGTTCTTGCAACAATTTTTTATTCCGCCTTGCACATTGTCTTTGTCATCAGGGCGCGTGAAAATTATGTTTAATTAATTTAGATCACGTAGCTATAGCTGCGGTGTATGTTGTGGCAGTGAGGGCAGATGTGCCGTATTTGGTATTACTTATCGGTGAACCCTTTGGCTGCTCCTAACTGCACGTTGCGGTTATGATATGATGTTGTGGAATAGGCCGAAGTTTGCAGTATACCGGTTGCCTTGAACTGCAGTTGAGCATAAAACCAATATAACTCTTATGAAGGAAAGAAAAACGATTTGACTTTGACACAAGTCGTGGGGTCTTCCATTTTCGTTCTTAGTGTGGCAGGTTGCAGGCTCTGTGTTTTTCAGGTTTCATTTTTACTGTTTAGAATTTTATTATGCACACAGTGGGTTTTTGACTACGTGTCCCATACTCAGTACGTTCATTTCGCACATCTGCCAATCGGAACGGAACTGCCAAAGCTCAGGGGTCATCTTTTCTTATGCAGAAAATACCACCTTTATGAAAAATACGAGGGTGCTCTTAGCTTTGCCTTAAAGGTATGACGGAAATCATTGATTGGTTAAGGCCATATATGCGGCATTGGTCATTCCCTACTTTACATTCATAGATCCCTGGGATATATGATCTCATACCACTTCTGGAGCAGTGGTGCAGCGGTTCATTGACCCGCCGCCGCCGTGCGATGGCAGGTGTTGCCACGGGTGGTGCCTCTGAGACCCACGTTACTCTTCCAGAGCAACCTGTCACAACCAAAAATTAAATTCAACGCCGCTTACCACGGTAGTGGGTTTGCTCACAATTCGGTGGACAGGTTGTGATGACGCCACAGAGTCATGTGACCTAAATGGCCCACCTCAGTTGCTTTTCAGCGGACTTTTCACTTCCTGCGCCGACGCCGACTACGGCGACTGCGGATTTTCTGCAGTGCGGGAGCCATAACGCTACAGCGTTTATACGGATGACTCGAATTATGAATAACTTAGGGGGGAAGGATATTTTTGAAGTACTGATGTGCCTCTTTAATATAGAGTGCATTGTCTAGATAATGAACAAGGGGAAAGTTTGTTTTTGTAGAGTGAGTATGGACGTTGATTAGATGAAAATATCTAGTGCCCCAACCCGAACTTTCATTTTGGGATTCTTGACCTTACCGGACAGGAGAGGAACGCAGTAGAAAGGGCGAATGTCTGACTAATGACCTTTTTTTCTTGTTTCATAGCTTAAGTTGAAAAGCTCCCAAGTCGAAACCTCTTACCATTTGCAGTATGGCCTGAATGTATGCGAAGAGAGCTCATTCTCGAGCTCGTGAGACGTAGCAAGCCTCATTCCGCAGCTTGCAGCCGACTGAGTTTTAGGAACAGGGGTGATAGTAGTTGCAATACCCATTTCGGACATAACGGCTACCAGGATACTTTGCCTGGACCTCCCAAAGTTGTGTCTAATTTCAGACTCTCTGATAGCCACTCTTCACATAAGCCCACCTTAATCATACAACGTTCTCTTTTCAAGTAATTTTTCTCTTTTCGATTAGCTAGTACGGGGAGACACACTGTATAGAGAGTTTTGCTCAGAAACCAAAGTGCCCACATTAACGAGACAGCTGTAGTTTATTTGCCATTATAAGCAGAGAAATTAAAAAAAATCTTGAAGGTTGACGGCAGTCCTACCTCTCACCCTTTTGTAAATCCGAGGCCTACTTAGCGACAGCGACGAGTAACAATATCAATCCCTCGCAGCATCCATATAGCAATTGCTTGTCAGTGCGCTCGGTAAAAAATTTGCAGTGCCTTAGTTTTGGTTAAGCCTGGATATACAAACGAAAAGGTTCAGTTACGCTTGGTTTGAGGTCATGGCTGTCGCAGTTCGCGCACAATGCACTGGGAACACCACGATAACGGTGGAGGCATCCGGCCGTCCACACACTGCCTATACGGAGGCGGAGGAGGAGAAGCGCGTGTAGTGAATACGGCGCTGCCTTAGAAGGTTGCTTTGGAGACATGTACAGAGGGCAACACGCATGTCTAGAACACGTTCTGGGCATGGTTCGGGCTGAACACGCGATATCTATCGATAACATTTCGATAAAAACGGTCTGGATGTAAGCATGTGCAGTTAAACTTATAGGATTTCGTTATTATTTTTGGACTTCTTGGTCGAAGCGGCCGTGGGAGGTGCGGAAAAGACAGTTCGCTTGTTCTAGACATGCGTTTTGACCTCTGTACTGTGGTGTCCATTCCTTTCGGGTGTACACTGAGATATGAGAGACCGGTATTTCCTTTGCTTAAAACCAATTTTCATTTCATTTTCTTTAAGGCCCTTATGGCGCAGTTCGGGTATCCACCGAGATGATGAGAGAGACAGGCGTCGTTTCCTTTCCTTAAAACAAATTTTCTTTTCATTTTTCTTCCCTTACGGCGCTGTTCGGTTGTCCACCGAGATATGAGTGTTCGTACTGTTCGTACTGTTTGTTTTTATTTTTTATTTCTGATATTTCATTTCTTTCATTTCTTTTTTATTGTCGTTTTTGTGCGTATTTTTATTCCTTTTATTACGGACTCGGCGACCACCTGCGCTGGGCGTGACGTCGCTCGGTTTCGCGCATGCGCAGAAGTGGCAAATCTGGCCTCCGTCTCACGCGAAGCGCAGTGTTGACGAGCCTTGTGAAGCTTTTCGCTTCAAAAGCTGCGCCTCCCGCCCCTCATCCGCACACTCAGACGCACAAGACGAGAAGCATACCAGCGCCACGACTTCATGTGGCACAGTCCTGACTTGTATTTCATACCTCGCCCAGTGATCACCTTTCTGATGCTGTGTTATTATTAGGGGTGTGCAATTATTCGAAATTTTCGAATTTAATTCGAATATTACATTTTTTCAATTCGTATTCGATTCGAAATTGAAGTATTCGTGTTGTTTAGATTATTCGATCCCATGCGAATATTCGCATTTAGCCGAATATTTTATTGCGAACACCGGCGTACATTTCGGTGCGCAAGTCCAATCGACATACACATAACAACATGGCGGCGTCCCAGAGCCATGCGTAATGTTGGGCCATGCCGTAGCTGACTGTGCTTGTGAGCTTCTTTGAGGCTATACCTGCGAATCTGGTATAGTCAAAGCTGTGCACGAAGTACCTCGCAATACCTGCCACTTCAGTGCCAAGTGAGAGGGAATTATCTGTGGCCGGAGAAGTTGTTTCAGCTTGAAGGGAACGACTCCTGCCTGACCATGTGGAGCAGCTGGTTTTCCTTCACAACAACCTTTAATGTTCATCCCAGCAACGCGCTTTTGCGCTTATGGCGTGCTAGATTCAGTGAGATTCAGTACTAGCCATTTTCTGCGAAAATTTCACTCTTCTAAGAATAATGTTCTAGACTTCGATACATTCTGTGCAGCCACAAACACCTTTTGTGTTCATTTACTTATTGATAGTTGAACTCTGATGTTCTTGGATGCTCAAATAAATGTTTTGCAGTGGTTAAATGCGTCTTTCCTTGATTATTCGATATTCGGAACTAAGTATTTGTATTCGATTCGTATTCGAAAAATTTGATATTCGCACAACCCTAATTTTTATTATCTGCCCGAAGTTGAACACGAGGTATTCGGTTACGCCGTATTACACCGCCGATGCTAGTATAATACGCCTTACAGCCTTGCAGACATTTATGAACGTCCTTCCTCCAACTCTTCCTGCAAGGGCCATTAAGCATAGAAAACCGACGGCCCAGGAAGCTAGCACGAGGACAGCGACGTGTTAGTATAAATCCACTAGCCTTTATATATATATATATATATATATATATATATATATATATATATATATATATATATATATATATATATATATATATATACAAATCCCAAAACTGCTGCTGAAAAATCATATGAAAGAAGCCAACAGCCTCAGTCACCAAGAAGCATAAAGGATGTAATTTGTGGTTTTCATCAAGGGGAGATTTCTAAAAGCAGAAGAAAAAGCAACCACATGTCGCCGGCTGGATCCGAACCCACAACCTCCGAATTCCGCATCCGGTGCTCCACCAGTAGAACTACAGTGACAGCTCCGAAATCTGATTCGGAGATATTTATGATCTAATGTAACTTAACCTTGAGAGTTCACCAGCGCCACCCTTCTCCATAACCGCAAGACGTAGTGCGTCCTGTATTACCGTTGGTGTGACGTTGAGAATTATAGAACGGAGAGTGCAGAAGCTCTGTGAAAACACTCTCATCCTTCCAATGGAATAAAGGCTGCCTGGACCGAGGCCCACGTTAAGAAATTAAGCAGACAAGGCAAGGAAAACGAGAGTGGTGGGTTCGGATCCCACCGGGGCATTTCGTTGTTTTTTCTTCTGGTCTTATTAATCTCCCATTGATGAAAACCACAAATTCAAAAAGAAAACGTCCCCTATGCTTCTTTGTTCCTGCGTTTGTTCGCTTCTTTTCTATGCAAAGGAAGCCCCTCGATTCCCTTCCCTTGTCTCCTGAAAAAGCACTATATTTATGGTCCAAGTGGACATCCGCAACGACCCTGTTTTCATACTGAAAAGGAATGCAGAAGAACATCGGACGGAATTAAAGGGCTCCTAAGAGGGCTGCAGTATTTTTGCTTCCATACATTAGGTAGTGTATACGTATTGTAGGGGTGCGTTTATTGAGCGTCCTCAAGAGTCCGAACCGCCGTGCAGGATCTGGCAGCGTAGACGGGCGTAGCCAGCACCAAGAGAGCGGGGCAACTTCGTCGTCGTCAGGCGCAGCGTAGTGTCGGCGCATAACTTCGTCGTCGTCAGGCGCAGCGCAGTGTCGGCGCATGGCGGCAGCGGAACCTGTCACAGTTGGCCCACTACAGTTTCCCCCGGGTGAAAAGGAGCCATCCTGGCGTCTTAAGGGGAAGGAAGAACAGAGGGGTCGTAGTATGGCTTCAGTCGGTCGACGTGGACGGTTTCGCGGCCACGGCGACGCAAGTCCGCAGCGGGTGCAACAGGCTCAACAATATAATTGACCGGAGATGTTTGCTTGAGAACCCGGTAGGGACCATGATACCGATGCAGCAGTTTCCGCGAAAGGCCGGGAGTTGTGGGAGGCACCCAGAGCCACACAAGGGAGTCGGCAGGGTAGGAGGTAGAGGCCGCGGAAGTGTCGCGGTCATGTTTTTGCTGCCACTGGGTCTGCGTGGTAAACGAGCGAGCAAGCTGGCGGCATTCTTCGGCGTACCTGGCAGCGTCGGACAGTGGCGTGGACTCGGAAATGTCGGGTCGGTAGCGAAGAAGAGTATCCATCGTGCAGGGGTGCTCGCGGCCGTACAGAAGAAAGAAGGGAGAGAATCCAGTGGTGGTTTGTGTCGCAGTGTTATATGCGTAGGTGACGAAGGGAAGAACTTGGTCCCAGTTGGAGTGGTTGGCGTCGACGTACATGGACAGCATGTCACTGAGGGTTCGGTTGAAACGCTCGGTCAGGCCGTTGGTCTGAGTGTGGTAAGACGAAGCGGTTCGATGGATAATGCGGCATTCCTTGAGGAGGGCCTCAAAAGCGTCAGACAGGAATACGTGTCCACGGTCGCTGAGCAGTTCTTGAGGAGCACCATGGCGAAGAATCAGGTTCTTTAGAAGAAAGGAAGCCACGTCGCGGGCGGAGGCAGATGGTAATGGAGACGTTTCAGCATAACGTGTGAGATGATCCACGGCCACGATAATCCAGCGGTGACCAGCGGGAGTGGGCGGGAGGGGGCCGTAGAGGTCTATGCCAACGCGGTCAAACGGGCGGGCAGGGCAGGGTAACGGCTGCAGTGGAGCAGGCGAGGTGTGAGGCGGACATTTACGCCTTTTACAGGATGGGCAAGATCGCGCAAAGTGGCGAACAAAGCGGTACATGCCACGCCAGTAGAATCGGAGACGCAGACGCGTATAGGTTTTCAACACGCCGCCGTGGGCACACTGGGGGTCCGCATGGAAAGCGGCGCAAATGTCGGTGCGTAGATGGCGGGGGATGACGAGGAGCCATTTGCGTCCGTCGAACAGGTAATTGCGACGATAGAGGAGACCGTCCCGAATAGAAAAGTGATGGGCTTGACGTAAGAGGGAACGGGACGAATTATCAGTCGTAGGACTCGAAAGGAAGTTAATAAGAGTGGCGATCCAAGGGTCTTTCCGCTGCTCGGTGGACATGTCAGCAGTGGCAAGCGAGGACAAGTCGTAAGCAGACACAGGAGCAGGCGATGAAGCACTAGGTAGCGGCGAGCGGGAAAGAGCGTCCGCGTCATTATACTTGAGGCCAGAGCGGTAAATGACATCAATGTCATACTCCTGCAATAGCAGAGCCCAGCGAGCTAGGCGGCTTGACGGGTCTTTGAGAGAAGCCAGCCAGCACAGGGCAGGGTGGTCGGTTACTATACAGAACGAGCGACCGTAGACATAGGGACGAAATTTTCCAATGGCCCAAATGATGGCCAAACATTCTCGTTCGGTAACAGAATAATTGGCCTCCGCTTTGCTCAAGGTCCGACTGGCGTAGGCGACCACATATTCACGGAAGCCAGGTTTGCGTTGAGTGAGAACGGCACCCAGTCCAATACCGCTGGCGTCAGTTTGGATCTCAGTAGGCGCAGTCGGGTCAAAGTGGCGCAGGATGGGAGGCGAAACCAAAAGGCGGCGCAAGGTGTCGAAGGCGTCATCACAAGCAGGCGTCCAAGCGGAGAGGTTGGAGCTGCCTGCGAGTAGCTGGGTCAGAGGAGCGATGATCGTGGCGAAATTCAAGATGTAGCGACGGAAGTAAGAGCAAAGGCCAACGAAGCTACGGAGCTGCTTCAGTGAGGTGGGCTTCGGAAATTCGGCAACTGCACGAAGTTTGGCGGGGTCCGGAAGAATGCCGTCTTTAGAGACTACATCTCCTAAAATGGTGAGTTGTCGGGCAGCAAAGCAGCACTTTTTCAAATTCATCTGGAGCCCAGCGTCAGTAAGACAAGTCAGAACGCGCTCGAGGCGGATGAGATGAGAAGAAAAGTCCGCAGAAAAGACGACGATGTCATCGAGATAGCAAAGACAACTCTCCTACTTGAGTCCACTAAGGATAGTGTTCATCAGGCGTTCGAAAGTTGCCGGGGCGTTGCAAAGGCCAAACGATATGACGTTGAACTCATATAAGCCGTCGGGTGTTATGAAGGCAGTTTTTGAGCGATCAGCGTCAGCCATGGGCACCTGCCAGTAGCCTGACCTCAAATCCAGCGAGGAGAAATACTCAGCTCCCTGCAAGCAGTACAGGGCGTCATCAATTCGTGGCAGGGGATAGACGTCCTTGCGTGTGATGTTGTTGAGCCGGCGGTAACCAACACAGAACCTGATGGAACCATCTTTCTTTTTTACCAACACAACAGGTGACGCCCAGGGACTGTGGGAGGGTTGTATGACACCCCTACGGAGCATGTCGTCCACGTGATCAGAAATGACGCGGCGCTCAGAAGCCGAGACACGATAGGGGCGGTGGCGAAGAGGGGCGTGTGTACCGGTGTCGATGGTGTGCGCAACGACAGACGTACGGCCAAAGGCAGTCTGAGGAAGGTCGAAAGAAGAACTGAGGAGCTGGAGGAGGGCGACGAGTTGATCACGTAGCGCGGGTGGAAGGTCGGCGTCAATGACACGGTGGAAGACGTCGGAGGGCGGTGGATCATTCTTAACATCACAAGAGCTGAGCACATAGACATCGAAGGAAGCGGTGGTATCAAGAATAGGGTAGGGAAGGCAGGAATCAAGTTCTTCAACACGCCCGAGGCATTCACCTCGGAGCACTGCTGACGGGCACGAAGATGGGTTCGAGACGTAAATTGCACTTTGTCCATGGTCGATCTTCAGAACAGCAAAGGGAAGCAGGAGACAGGGATGGCGGGAAGCGGTTTCGGAAGGCGTGAAGAAAGCACCTCCACCAATTGTAGGGGTGCGTTTATTAGGCGTCCTCAAGAGACCGAACCACCGTGCAGGATCTGGCAGCGTAGACGGGCGTAGCCAGCACCAAGAGAGCGGGGCAACTTCGTCGTCGTCAGGCGCAGCGTACTGTCGGCGCATAACTTCGTCGTCGTCAGGCGCAGCGCAGTGTCGGCGCATGGCGGTAGCGGAACCTGTCACAGTTGGCACACTACAGTATAAAGTTGTCGTTCATATTGACTCCCGTGTTTAGATTGCACCATGGTGATTGGGCGAAATTTAGTTACCACCACTACAGAAACAAGCCCTAATAAACTTGGCGGTCACCGCATTTATTATCAAACATTCTTTTGCTTTAAAAGCGAGAAAATCTTATTGATTCGAGCTACATGACAGCAATCAAAACCTGATTGCATATAACAATAATATACTCCTCCCTGTGGTGCGTACCTGCTACGCATTATTTTCAAGAACGTCATATAACTCAAAACATGTAATCAACGTTCGTGCAGAAAATCGGCTTCTGCAAGCGCCTCCATCAATTGTTCAGTATGAACGCGATCGCCTTAAGGAGCTCGTGTGCCGAAAAATCCGTCATCGGCGTCAACGTCGCTGACCCTGAGCGAAAAATCCACGAAAGATCCCCTGAGAAGCAACCGAGGAGGAAGGAGGGCCACCTAGGTCGTGTAACCTTGTGGCGTCATCACAACCTGCCCACCGGATTGTGAGCGAATATGCGCAGCGTGGCAGTTGGCATCCAATTAATGAGTAGCCGCTAGCGGCTCTCGGCAGGAGCTATGAAGGACGCACAAGCCCCAGCAGAGGCAGCGCCTGCCTTCGCAGGGCAAATGGCGCATCGCTTAAAGGTGCAGTGAAGAGGAATCTGAACTCGTCTTTTTGCCGCGGGAACTCCATCTGAACGTTCCCAGCATTCTTAGAAACTTCGATTTGTTGCCCTGTGTGGCTGATTTCCCTAATTAAATCAAATTAGTGTCCGGCTCCCGCCTTTTTTTTTTAATTCTCTCCGTACGGTGGGCGGAGTCGACCAACGCGTGGAGTGCCTTTCACCCAGTCCCGTGGCGGCTTGCCGCTTTGCCATCGGCGGAGTAATACGTAGTAACGCGTAGAAGCAAATCGTCCCCTCATATTTTTATTTCTGCGGGCTTTTTTGCGGCTATATTATCTGCGAATGAAACTATTCATTCACGGAAACCTAAAAAACAAAATTGTTGGTTGGTTGGTTTATGGAGTTTAACATCCCAAAGCGACTAAGGCTATGAGAGACGCGGTATTGGAGGGCTCCGGAAATTTCGACCACCTGGGGTTCTTTAGCGTGCACTGACATCGCACAGTACACGGGCCTCTAGAATTTCTTCCCCAAAGAAATTCAACCGCCGCGGCCGGGATCGAACCCGCGTCTTTCGGGTCAGAAGCCGAGCACCATAACCACTGAGCCACCGCGGCGGCCTAAAAAACAAAATAAAGCGAAAGCAAAGCCTCCTCGGAGCTGCCTGAAAGGCACTCCACGCGTTGGTCGACTCCGCCCACCGTACGGGGAGAATTCAAAAAATAAATGTGGGAGGCGGATGTTAATTGGATTTAATTAGTGAAATCGGCCACAAAGGGCAATAAGTCGACGTTTCTAAGAATTGGTCAAATGTTTAGGGGAATCCCCCAAGGTGGAGTAGATTTGTAATAAGGGAGTAATTACTCATTGGCATCCACCCGAGCGCAGCCATACGGCTACAAAGGAAAGCTATACAGCTTTCTCAGAAACTTCGTAGTTAAAGAAAAATTCGTCCTGGTCCGGGGTATGAACCCAGGACCACCACTTCACCGGAGCAGTTGCTCTACCAATTCAGCTAACCGGGACGGCAACCTTATGGTAGGGCGAGAGCGAATTGATCAATAACTCGGAGTGGGAACAGTGTTGCTCAAATGTTTAGGGGAATCCCCCAAGGTGGAGTAGATTTGTAATAAGGGAGTAATTACTTATTGGCATCCACCCGAGCGCAGCCGAACGGCTAGAAAGGAAAGCTATACAGCTTTCTCAGAAACTTCGTAGTTAAAGAAAAATTCGTCCTGGTCCGGGGTCCTGGTCCTCGTCCTGGCTCGGAACGTGTAGATCGCGTTCCCGCGGCAGAAAGACGAATTCACATTCCTCTTCAGTACACCTTTAAGTGCTACGCCACTGCGCTACAAGTGAAGTAAAAAGTGACCACTTCTGCATATATGGCAATTAGCCAATTACGCTGCCACCTCACGCCTTTAAGGCCGCTCGAATTTTTCTTCCTGACTTTGATTGCCCTCTTTGCTTAGTTGATTTTTCCTGGCTTCACCTGGCTTATGATGATTTTTATTCAATATGTATCGACGGTGTTGTTAAAGAAAATACCTTGAAATATATTACTTTCATTTTCTGCTGATCCCGTGTAATACATCTCTATTTGCATGCAGATGCTAATAAGAAGCGGTTTCCATACGTAAATGCCTTAGAGCTCCTTTTTATGCTCTCCCTCACTACAATAAAATTTCTGTCTAGTAAGAAACTTGGAGGAACTGGTTTTGCCTACTCAACTGAAATATCCTGATAACCACAATGGTGTAATAGAGCAAGCTTTCTTACGCACAAAGCCGACTACGGGATTAAGCTGTACGTGGAAACAGAAGCTCTTTGCCGACTACACCTTTTATTCCCTTTATCTCCTCGCGACGACAAATAAAACTGGATCCCAGATATCGTTGATGGCAAATATTCTTGAAGAATAATTTTCTGGGCGTGCTACTGCAAACGGCGCAATTAGGATCAGTTAGGCAGCTCTTTTCATAGTATGTTTGGCGTGCCTACATGTTTTGCTGCCTTCCTAACAGCAATAACTTGTACACTTAAAAAGCTGTCACAGTGCTCGTAACCGGCGAAAAAGAATTCGCTGGTCAAACTCCGTTGTCTTTGTGTTCACGTTTTGTGATTGATGTAGAAAAATCAGCGTGCTTCTGCGTCTGCTGATAAATTGCTGTAAAAGAATTGGTGCATGTGGATATGCAGCGTACAGTTTACACTTCCCAACATTTATAAGTCCAGCGCATCATCGTAAGGGGTGCGCATTCATAAAAGCGAGCACTAAAGAGTTGTCTTTGCTAGGCGCACCATGGACTCGCCCTACAGCAAAAAGAAATGCTGCTTTTCAAACTTTGATACTCTGCTGTGTTTATCAGCCTCTTTCTACTGCTTTATCAAGACGCGTGCTCTGCGAAATTCTATACATTTGGCAGGTCTCCACTTCCTTACAAGCCTATGGCTGCCTCAAATGAGCGGCGAGCATTAGGTTACGCACTGGCGGCAGAATTATCTCCGCGAGGTCTTCTGAGGCGGGTAGTTTCGGTATGACACTGTTTAAGTGCTCAGAGCTGCGGGACCGTTCGCATTAGTGGAGCAACGCTGCCTGAGGCCTGGAGCGCAAGTACTTGCGCAGCACCATGATGCGTATAGCCTGTGTTGCTCTTCTCCTCCTCATTGTGAACGGGAGTGGTGAGTGAACGCACATTGGACTGTGCCCGTCTCCGGATCCTTTGTATTTTCTTCGTTTCGTTTAAATATTAGAAAAATTCCCAATATAGGTTCTCTGCTAGGCCAGCTATTGCGTTACCAATATGGCGGAAAGTGAATTCAAGTTGGGGAACAATTTACAGTGATTATAAATGCAATCGAGCTGTTGATGAATAATGGCAGGTTAACCCATTTTTTGAGGCCACAGATCTTAACAAGTGTATGTGTACTGCCACTGTCTTACACGCTGTGCTATCTAAATAGACAAAAACCTGTAATATTGGTTCACTGATCACCGACTAGCATTGCTTGACCAGCTGATAGAGTAACGTGAATAGCGATAATGCTGTGTGGTCATAATGTGTAGCACGCCGTGGCAACATTGATAAGCTATATTTAGTGTGCTCTGTGGAAGTCCCAAATCGCAATTGCAGTTTTAAGTTCGTAAATAAACGTTCCAGGTTTTCGGTACACTGCACCGATGGTAGTTACAGAACGGAAAAAAGAATTTTTTTTCAGTGCAGCAACGTTTTTTAACTCGCGCTGTGTTTTCCTGCTGGTAGCCTCTCGCACTAGGTGTTTTAAGACGTCAGTGTCATCTTTTATCTGTTAGTTCAGTGCTTCCAAACGACTGGAGGCAGTAGTCCTGTCGCTTTTGCACGGCTACGTAGCCTAAATGGCGCTGCCCCAAAAGATCAACTGAAGAATGTCTGCTGTTGCCTTTTAATCACTGTACTGGTGAGCGCCACATTTCCCAATCAATTATGGCTTATTTACATTGTTTTTATTTTGTTTTTTAAATAACTACCCTGTTCTGATTTTATGTCGAGTTTTCCTGGCCATCGCTCTTAATGGATGCGTTTTTGACACGGAACAGCAGAAAATCTACAAAGCAAAGCTACATAGGGGAATTTTTGTATATATTGATTGCTATGTTGCAGTATACTGTGAAAAATTGTGTTCACAGGCAGCTTCCCGCTCACAAATGTGCTTCTGCAGATTTTGTACGAGCGTTTAGTGTTCTCAGCGTTTTCTTCCAATGTTCTAACCTGTACAACTTTTACTTTTTTTTCGTTTCTCTGATTTTTCGCATCAACTTGCCCTACTGCTCTCGAATAACAATGTCCGTTTGCGCATTGCGACTTTGCAAGAAATACAGAAATTTTAAGAAAACTGGTTAGGGCCCAATTAGGAGCACCCATTCCCAGCCTCTGTGTAGGGTCGAACATCTGTTTGTAAATATGTGGCTGAACACGAAAAGCCCTCTTGCGAATTGTCGTCTGCATAAAGAGCGTCCACGAGTGAAAGCTGCCTTGTTTTTGTTCGAGAATAGCTCGAAAGACGCCAAAGAAACTGAGAGCTAGTCAGCGCTCGCACTATTTACCACGCGGTGTGGGAAGAAACCGACACTCTATAAAATCACGTGGCATAGCCATAGATCACACCACTACCCTTTATCCAAACCGCTGTCATCGAACATAGGAAGCAGCACTGGTTGACCAGACTCTTGAGTCCTCGCCAGCACGCGACTCCAGTGGAGAAAACAAACTTCGGCGAATGGGAATATAGAATATGGACACCATCCACATCACCAGGAAACGTTTTTGGGCAAAAAAATGTTTTACCTCTCGCTCTCTCTTTCGTGCATGTCTTTCGCGATATTGCTTAACGATGTACCACAAACACACCCTTATCGTTATACTACCTGATAGAGTGCAAAGATCTAATTTTCTCTAAATGCATGCAACAGAGGACGTTAAAGAAACCCTTTGTTTTCAATTTCCATAGCGTAAGGTACGCAATGGCTATTCTGCATAATTGAGAATTCGACATGACTTTAAATGGAGAGCACATTCGACGAAAACACGCTGCTGAAAACACGCCCTGTCGTTACCACTAGAGCATATTTAAGCTAGATGGTGCTCCCTCTAAATGACATTTATTGGGAAAGTGGGTTTCTTCCAGACTAGTTTCGTTGGTGATGTGGTGTGTTTATTATTTATTTTATTTGTTATTTGTGCACTTTTTCCTTTCCGTCAAACTCGTGCCGCGCAGGAAATAGCTGACCGTCTTGTAAATAATATCTCAATAGGGCGCGTTCCTAGGACTTGAACAGAAAATTTAAAAATTATATCAGAACAGAAATGGAAGGGCTTTGTAGCGCGCTGGTTAAGGTGTCCGTTTATTGACGTAGACACAGGGTTTCGAATACCAACGAAGAGTAAAAATTTTTCTCGTTGTTTTTTATCTGAGGTAATTTTCAGCGGAAGTTGCACTTCAGAGACATGTCACACAAACCACGAGGCGAAACAGGAACACGGTGTACTGTACTTTTTAGAGAACGAACTTACGCGTCGCCTGGGCTTTGCAGCTGACGAGTGGGCAAATACGAAGGACAATATCGCCTATGGTGGATTTATGCAGCCTGATATTAGGGTTATCAAGAAAGAGAAGAGAGCCAAAGCCACCGTTCAGGAAACTAAAGAGCGTACAAACGATGGCGTGTTTCCATTTCGTAAACGATACAGCGCATCGATTCCTGGTCTTATCTGATTGTCGGTCTGAAGACTTTCTAAAGAAAACTTTTTGCTCCAAAAGTACCCGTTTTGAGAGGACTTTTCACATCCTGCGCCGACGCCGACTACGACGACAGCGGATTTTGCGCAGAACGGGAGCCTTAACCCTACAGCGTTTATACGGACGACCCGAATTATGAATAAATTTAGGGAGAACGAACTTATTTAAATATTTACAAGCCTCTTTATTGAAGAGTCTGTTGTCTAAATAATGAACAAGGGAAAGTTTGTTTTTGTAGCGTGAGTATGGACGGTGACCAGAACAAAATATCTCGTGCCCCAACCCCGAAGTTTCATTTTTGGAGTCTTGACCGCAGCGGACAGGACAGGAACGCAGTAGAAAAGGTGAATGTCTTGATCTTGGCCTTTTTTCTTGTTTCTTGGTTGAAATTGCAAAGCTCCCAAGTCAACACCTCTTACCTTTTGCCGTATGGCTTGAATGCATGCGAAGAGAACTCATTCTCGATCTTGTGCGACATAGAAAGCCTTACTCAGCAGCTGGCAGCCGACTGAGTTGTAGGCACAGGGATGTTAGTAGTGGCAACACCCATTTCGAGCATAACGGCTACCAGCATACTACGCCTGGAGCTCCCAAAGTTGTGTCTGATTTCAGATTCTCCGAAAACCACTCTGCACAGAAGCACACCTTAATCATATAACGTTCTCTTTTCGGGTTAGTTTTCTTGTTGCGATTAGCTGGTACGGGGAGACACGCTGTATGGAGTATTTCGCCAGGCAATCAAAGTGTCCGCATTATTGAGACACAGCTGTAGTTTATTCTCCATTATAAGTAGAGGAATAAAAAAAACTGGAAGGTTGACGGTAGTCCTACATATCACCTTATTGCTAAATCGAGGATTACTATGGGACAGCGACGAGTAACAATATCAATCCCTCGCAGCATCCATATAGTAGTAGCTTGTCAGTGCGCTGGGTAAAAACCTGCGCCTCCCGCCCCTAATCCGTACACTCAGACGCACAATACGAGAAGCATACCAGCGCCACGACTTAATGTGGCACAGTCCTGACTTGTATTTCACACCTCCCCCAGAGAGGTTTAAATCATCATTCTTAAGCTGTATTATTATCTGCCCAAAGTTGAACGCGAGGTATTCGGTTACCCCTTGTTATACGGCCGATGCTAGTATAATACGCCTTACAGCCTTAGACTTTTAGAAAAGTCCTTCCTCCGACTCTTCCTGCACGGGCCATTAAGCATGGAAAACTGACAGCCCAGAAAGCTCGCACGAGGACAGCGACGTGTTATTATAAACCCACTAGCCTTTATATATATATATATATATATATATATATATATATATATATATATATATATATATATATATATATATATATATATATATATATATATATATATATATATATATATATAAATATATATATATATATATATATATATATATATATATATATATATATATATATATATATACACATCCCGAAAAACAGCCTGAGACATCAAGAAGCATAAAGGATGTAATTTGTGGTTTTCATCATGGGGATATTTCTAAAAGCAGAAGAAAAAGCAACCACATGTTGCCGGTTTGATCCGAACACACAAACTCGAAATTACGCGTCCGCTGCTACATCAATTGAGCTACTGTGACAGCTGGCAAATCTGATTCGGGGATATTTATGATCTAATGTAACCTAAGCTTGACAGTGTTCACCAGCGCCATCCTCCTCCAAAAGCGACGGACGTATTACGTCCTGTATTGCCGCTGGTCTGACGTGGAACATTTGCGATCAGAAAGAGTGGAAGCTAAGTAACAACCCTCTTATGCTTCAAATGGCATCAAGGCTGCCAGAACCAAGGGCCTCGTTAAGCAAATAAGTAGACAAGAGAAGGGAAATGAGGGCTGTCGGTTCGGATTCCAGCGGCGCATTTGGTTGTTTTCTCTTCTGGTTTTATTGGTCTCCCATTGATGAAAACTACAAATTAAAAAGCCATCCCCGATACTCTTTGGTCTCTGTGTCCATTCGTTTCTTTCGTATGTAAATCAAGCCCCTCATTTCCCTTCCCTTGTCTGCTGAAAAATGCCTATATCTAGGGGCCAAGGTGACAATTGCAACGGCATGTTTTCTTACTGAAAAGGAACGGAGAAAAAGGGCTCCTAAGAGGGCTGCAATATTTCCGCTTCCATACATTAGGTAGTTTATACGTACAAGGTTTTCGTTCATAGTGACTTCCGTATTGGGATTACGTCATGGGGACTGGGTGCATTGTAGTTAAAACCACTTTTGAAACAAGCCCTAATTAATTAGATGGTCATCACATTTAATACCAAATATTCGTTTGGGTTAAGGGCGACAAAATCTTATTGATTCGACTTGCAAGACAGCAATGAAAAGCTAATTGCATCTAGCAATATTCTCTCTCTCTGTGGTGCCTACCAACCGTGCATTATTTTCAGGAGCGTCATATACTCTAAATATGTGATTAACATTCCTGAAAAAAAATGGGCTCGCCTCCATCGATCGTTCGTTTTGAACGCGATAGCGTTAAGGAGTTCGTGTCGCAAAGAATCCGGCATCGGCGTCAACGTCGCTAACCCTGCGCGAAAAATCCACGAAAAATCCCTAGATAAGCAACCGAGGAGGCAGGATGACCACCTAGGTCGTGTAACCTTGTGGCGTCATCACAACCTTCCCACCTGATTGTGAGCAAATATGCACAGCGTGGCAGGTGGCATTACATTAATGATTCGCCGCTAGAGGCTCTCGGCAGGAGCAATCTGGAGCGCATAGGCTCCACCAGAGGCAGCGCCTGCCTTCGCAGGGCAAATGGCGCATCGCTTAAGTGCGGCACCTATGCGCTACGAGTGGCATGAGGACTCGCACGGATGTATGAATGTGAAGTAAACTGTGAACAACTCTGCATATGTCGAAATTAGGCAATTGCGCTGCAAGCTAACACCATTAAGGCCGCTCAAATTTTTCCTCTTGTTTTGATTCCCCTCTTTCCATGAGCTTTCGCCTGGCTTCCCCTGGCTGATGATTTTTTTTTCAGTATCTATCGACGTTGTTGCTAAAAAAAATACCTTGAAATATATTGCTTTCATTTTGTGCCTATCCCGTGTAATACATCTCTATTTGCATGCAGATGCTAATAAGAAGCGGTTTCCATACGTAAATGCCTTAGAGCTCCTTTTTATGCTCTCCATCACTACAATAAAATTTCTGTCTAGTAAGAAACTTGGAGGAACTGGTTTTGCCTACTCAACTGAAATATCCTGATAACCACAATGGTGTAATCGACCAAGTTTTCTTAAGCACAAAGCCGACTACGGGATTAAGCTGTACGTGGAAACAGAAGCTCTTTGCCGACTACACCTATTTTTCCCTTTATCTCCTCGCGACGGCAAACAAAACTGGATCCCAGATATCGTTGATGGCAAATATTCTTGAAGACTAATTTTCTGGGCGTGCTACTGCAAATGTCGCAATTAGGATCGGTTAGGCAGCTCTTTTCACAGCATGTTTGGCGTGCCTACATGTTTTGCTGCCTTCCTAACAGTGATAACTTGTACAGTTAAAAAGCTGTCACAGCGCTCGTAACCGGCTAAAAAGAATTCACTGGTCAAACTTCGTTGTCTTTGTGTTCACGTTTCGTGATCGATATAGAAAAATAAGTGTGCTTCATCGTCGGCTGATATATTTCTGTTAAAGAATTGGTGCATGTGGATATGCAGCGTACAGTTTACACTTCCTAACACTTATAGGTCCAGCGCATCATCGTAAGAGGTGCGCGTTCATGAAAGCGAGCACTAAAGAGTCGTCTTTGCCAGGCGCGCCTTGGACTCGCCCTACAGCAAAAAGAAATGCTGCTTTTCAAACTTTGATACTCTGCTAAGTTTATCAGCCTCTTTCTACTGCTTTATCAGGACGCGTGCTCTGCGAAATTCTATACATTTGGCAGGTCTCCACTTCCTGACTAGCCTACGGCTGCCTCAAAAGAGCGGCAAGCGTTCGGTTACGCGCTGGGGGCACAATTATCTCCGCCACGTCTTCTGAGGCGGGTAGTTTCGGTATGACACTGCTTAAGCGCTCCAAGCTGCTGGTCCGTTCGCATTAGTGGAGCAACGCTGCCTGAGGCCTGGAGCGCAAGTACTTCCGCGGCACCATGATGCGTGTAGCCTGTGTTGCTCTTCTCCTCCTCATTGTGAACGGGAGTGGTGAGTGAACGCACATTGCACTGTGCCCGCATCCGTATTCATTGTATTTTCTTTGCTTCGTTTAAAAACCGGAAAAATGCCCACTATAGGTGCACTTCTCCGCCATTTATTCTGTTACCAACATGGCGGAAAGTGAATTAATTATAAATAAAATCGGCCTGTTGAAGAACGACACGTTAAGCCATTTCTAGGCCACAGATCTTACCAAGAGTATGTGACCTGCCACTATCCTACACGCTGTGCACTTTAAATAGACCCAAATAGACAAAATATGTAATATTGGTTGACTGATCATTGACTAGCATCGCTTGACCAGTTGATTTAGTAACGTGGATGGCTATCATGCTGGGTGGTCATGTCGTATAGCACGCCGTGGTAACATTGAGCAGCTATATTTAGTGTCCTCTGTAGAGCGTCCCTAAAAAAGTTCGCACTTTTAAGATACGAAAGAAATCTTCCAGGTTTTCGGTTTACTGCAGAGACGGCAGTTACAGAACAGAAAAAAAAGTATTTTCTTCAGTGCAGCAAAGTTTTATAACTTGCGTTGTGTTTTTCTGTTGGTAGACTCTCGAATAGGTGTTTTAAGACGTCAGTGTCATCTTTTATCTGTTAGTGGAGTGCTTCCAAACGACTGGAGGCAGTAGTCCTGTCGCTTTTCCCTGGTACGTAATCTAAATTTTGCAGCCCCAAACTATCGATTGAAGAATGTCTTGCATTGCCTTTTAATCACTGTAATGGTGAGCGGCACATTTCTCGATAAATTATGGCTTTTACATTATCTTTATTGTGTTTTTTAAATATCTACCCAGCTCTGATTTTATGTCGAGTTTTCTTGGCCGTCGCTCTTAATGGATGCGTTTTTGACACAGAACAGCAGAAATGCTACAAAGCAAAGCTACATAGGGGAATTTGCGTATATATTGATGGCAATGTTGCAGTACACTGTGAAAAATTGTGTTCACAGGCAGCTTCCCGCTCAGAAATGTGCTTCTGCGGATTTTGTAGGAGCGTTTAGTATCCTCAGCATTTTTTCTTCTACCAATGTTCTAACCTGTACTACTTTTACTTTTTTTGTTTCTGTGATTTTTCGCGTCAACTTGCCCCACTGCTTGCGAATAACACTGTCCGTTTGCGCATCGCGACTTTGCAAGAAATACGAAAATTTTAAGAAAACGGGTAAAGGCCCAATTAGGAGCACCCATTTTCAGCCTCTCTATAGGGTCGAAGATCTATTTGTAGATATGTTGCTACACACGAAAAGCCCCTCTTGCGAATTGTCGTCGGTATAAAGAGCGCCCACGAGTGAAAGCTGCCTTGTTTTCGTGAGACAACAGCGCGAAAGAAGCCAAAGAAACGGAGAGTTACACAGCACTCGCCCTACCTACCACGTGGTGTGGGAAGAAACCGACACTGTATCACATCACGTGGCAGCGCCAGAGATCACACCACTACCCCTTATCCAAACCGCGTTCACCGAACAGTTGGAAGCAGCTCTGGTTGACCCGACTCTTGAGTTCTCGCCAGCACGTGACTCTAGTGGAGAAGGCAACAACGGCGAATGTGAATATGGCTTAACACGTACCACAAAGTCGCCCCTCTCGTTATACCGCGTAATAGAGAGCAAATATCTAATTTCATCTAAAGGCGTGCAACAGTGGACGCTAAAGAAATACTTTGTCCCGCATAATTTCGAATTCTTTGATGTTAGTTTTTTAATGGACAGCACATGCGGCGAAAACGCGCTGGTGCTGGACTTTAATGCTGAACCTGTCCTTATCGCTAGAGCATATTTAAGCTAGATGATGCTCCATCTAAATGACATTTATTAGGAAAGTGAGTTTCTTCCAGGCTAGTTTCGTTGGTGATGTGGTGTGCTTATTATTTAATTTATTTCTTATTTGTGTACTTAATCCTTTCCGTCCAACAAGTGCCGCGTAGGCAGTAGCTGACCGTCTTGTAAATAATATCTCTATATATATGGCGCGTTACCAGCACTTCAACAGAAAAATTAAAAATTATATTAGAAAAGAAATGAAAGGGCTTTGTAGCGCACCGGTTTAGGAGTCAGTTTATTGGCGTAGACACAGGGTTCCAAATACTCGCACTCATTGAAAATTTTCCTCGTTGTTTTTTGTCTCAGGTAATTTTCAGTGGAAGTTGCACTTCAGAGATATATCACACAAACTACGAGGCGAAACCGGAACATGGTGTACTGTACCTTTTAGAGAACAAGCTTACGCGTCGCCTGGGCTTTGCAGCTGACGAGTGGACAAATACGAAGGACAATATCGCCTATGGCGGATTTATGCAGGCAAATATTAGGGTTATCAAAAAGGAGAAGAGAGCCAAAGCCGCCGTTAAGGAAGCTTAAGGGCGTAAAAACGATGGCGTGTTTCCATTCCGTAAACTATACAGCGCACCAATTAAATTCCTGGTCTTGTCTCATGGCTGGTCTGAAGGCTTTCTAAACGAAACTTTTTGCTCCAAAACCCTTTATAATGGAACATATATATCAGGTGACAGACATCGCGACGGCCAATAGCAGATTATTTGCGGGATGCGCTTATTGCTTGTTGAAATAAAGAAAAAGGCGAGTTAAACTGGCTTGTACTGACTGAAACAAAAAGCGATTTAAGCTCAAAACCATCTCAGAATGCAACTAAAATGAAACACACCACCAGAGGCAAAATGACAGGCGTTTTTCATGGTAAATATACTTAAAAATAAAACGATTATAGGTGCTCTAGTAAAATGAGTTTCGAGCTGCAGCCTGCCGCGTTGTAAACCAGTGCTGTAAAATAATGCGCCACAGAAGCAAGTTTTTTTCTCGGCATTATATTTATTTTACGTGGTTATGTATATGCAGAAGGAGCTACGTACAGATTATTTTCAAATACCTTAGTTTGTGGCTGCAGTCCACCCCCCTGACAGAAGACAACACTACTGAAAGAGTGGCCATGACAGACACCGCATCAAGAGCGGTAACTAGTCCAGTGAAAAGTCCCTTTTATCACAAATTTCTCTCAGTTGGAGCATCAGTCGACTGAAATGGCTTCTGGCTGAAGCAAGAGGTTCACCGTCGGTGTCCGGGATGCGCTTTTTCCATAGGCTATGATTTACAATGAGAAAAAAACGTGTCATAAGATTCGAAATCAACTTGAGTGTCCACAAGGAGACGTACACTGTGGAGATTTTAAAATGAAGTCCTTCTTTACCACCCGTCACAGCATATCCCCCCAAAAACCGCATCCTTGCAAGTTATGCAACAGTGTCCAATGGTTTCCGGTACACAGCACACACGGCAGTTAACAGAAGGCACAAAAATGTTCTTCCTATGGAGTCACCTAACAACAGGAAGACCTTCAGTGCGTAATGTATGGAAAAACGTTTTAGTGCAAGAAGGAAGCAGATTCCTGCACACTCGCTCGAACACTTCATGACCCATGAGGCTAAAGTACACAGAACAATACAATGAGGACAGAAATAGCATCGGTATCAAAACTCTGTATAGTCTATGACTTTAAACACAACATAAGTACTCGCTAGGAAATGAAACTCTCAAAAACCTCACCGATGCACAAACTTCCTACACGAAGCCTATTAAAAATAGGCTCTCAGTAAAATTTGAAGGAACCACTAAGTTTGAAAACAGGGTCACAAAATTAAAGTGCAAGAATGCTATATTAATCGAGTGGGAACAATCGCAAAAAAAGAAGAAACGGGCCACTAACGGGTTCACTTACAGATGAACAAAAGCGGAGTCAACTGTGGACTTAAGTGTTGCGAAAATATTCTATTTTGCAGCAAGGGCCGCAGCTCAGTTGCTGCGCTGTGTCGTTGACGGTTTCGAAACACACGATTTTGCCTCAAGCACCGAAAGGAGGCAGAGAAGCTGAGTGTAGCACAATCACGAAAAGCGGAACAGCTGAGCCCCACGGATATAAACAGCAAAACCGGCGCAAAAAGCAGAGCACACTGTCCTCGTAAGATATAGTGGCTAATGGCGTATATTGCTGAAGCTGCCAAAGCATTCAAGGGATATATAATATATACCGTGGTTCATAGAAACGATTACAGAAATGAACTAAGACAAGGGAGTTTTCAGGAGTCAAGAATGTGAACATACACCATCTTGCAGCTAAAAAGTTGTAGGACCTGTGCTCGAGTATTCTGCGTCTTCCTAGAATTGCGTTCCATGTTCAAAGCTGCTCTCAACTACGTGCTGGATTGGATTTTTTTGTCGCGAACGCAACGCTGCGCGAGTCGCCGAGCCATTGCGCGAAGCTGACGAAAGGCTATACTGCGCATGCGCGAGAAGCGGTGACGTCACACGGTGCACAACTGGCGCGCCGCCGCCGTCGCTGCGCGGGTGAGTCAGAGGTGCCGCCACCGCCGCGCTCGCCAGTTGCGCATGCGCAGTAGCGGCGCATATTTAGCGTGCCGGGAACGCCGCCTCGGCCCCGCACTCTCAATTGCTCCTTTCTCTCTCTCTCCTCGTTGCTTTCGCAATCATCCAAGTTTAACCAGAGCTAAACCCCTGCCATTTTTTTTTCCCATAGGGCGGGTGGAATGCGCTTTCCGAAGGTTCTTTTGCTCGGTGTGAACTTTCACCCAAAGCTTGAAGCAAGGATCCTGATTGCATGTTTTTCAAAGCCATTGCACCTTCGGCTGAATGCTCTAAAGGACCCAACGAGAGCTGTGCTTCTTGTTACTCCTTTTATGCTTCTGTTTTCTACTTGCAACACACACTTTGTTACCCAAATATATAACCCGAGAGAAAAAATGACTGACCTCAAAAATAAAACAGCGCTACCGAGAACGTTTACTCAGCCTTTGACCACAAAAGAATATGCTTTGTTTTTTATGGGAAACCTGAGCAGTGGGAAACGAGTTATTTGTCTGGTTTTAATCAAAGACAAATTCACGGTTGCTTTGCGAATTTATGATGCTATTCTTTTTAGCGCTTTTTTCGTCATCGCTGCAGTAAGTTCTGCATACAATTGTCCGCTGTAAATAACTTTGTTTTTCTGTTGATGCTGCTTATGAGGGTCACTTTTATGTGTTTACGTTTCCTTTTATACATATCTCTTCAAGTATCGATTTCTATTTTCTGCCTGAATTTTTTTTATCTTCACCAGCATTGTGCTGAGCTGTCATATTGCCACCTAGTATTTCCAGGTGGCGCATACGAAGTAGGGCGACGACGACGAAGTAGGGCTCGCGCCGTGGGGAGTCTGTCGCTGTTGTTGCCCCAGCTAGCCTGGCCTTCCCTTTCGTGCCTAAACCCCCCTTCGTCAGCAAGTACGTTACAGTCTGGTGTAGGCGCTGGGTAAGATCCCTGTATATGTCTAATACTCCTCCGCATACCCTGGGCTCCAGTCCTTCGCTGGTGGACACCCCTGTGCACCGTGCTAGCCGGAGAAACCAAGGCCTACCTCCCGAACACGGGCTTTTGGAGTCTGCAAGAGCACCCACCCATCGACCTGTTATGCCAGCTGCAGCCTACTATACCTTGCAGAATCCGCGACTGCCCAAACCATTCCATGGCAGTCAGCTCGAAGACGTCGAAGACTGGCTGGTCGAGTTTGAACGCGTGGCCTCGTTCAACCAGTGGGACGACGCAGCCAAGCTTCGAAACGTCTTCTTTAGGCTGGAGGATGGGGCACGTACGTGGTACGAGAACCGAGAAGATGCGCTAACATCATGGCATGAGTTCCGCCGACGCCTGCTGGAGACCTACACCAGCACGGATCGCCGAGAACGGGCTGAACGGGCTTTGCAGTCTCGCATTCAAATGCCGAATGAGTCTGTAGCCATGTACGTGGAGGATATGACTCGGCTCTTCCGGCGAGCTGACCCGGCCATGCCCGAAGAGAAAAAGGTGCGCCAACTCATGCGCGGCGTCAAAGAACAGCTATTTGCAGGCCTCGTGCGCAGCCCACCATCGACCGTCGCTGCATTCCTTGCCGAGGCCGCGACGATGGAAAAGGTTCTTCAACAACGTTCTGCGACTTACAACCGGCCCGTGCATGCTGCTGCAGTCACCGAATCGTTTGCCACCGCCGGGAGCCACCCTGACGATTTGCGCGAACTGATTCGCACCATCGTGCGTGAAGAGGTCCTCAAGTTTTGCAGCCCTTCGCAGTCTGCACTTGGTTCGCTTTCCGCTCTTGTTCGCGAGGAGGTGCAATAGGCGTTCAGGGGTCCTACCGTCGAAACACCACCTCTGCCGGGAGACTACAGCCGCCCCACCTATGCCGAAGTTGCGAGACGCCCGGCTGCAGTTTCGCCACCGCCGATTCCAGTAACGCCTCCTGCACCGCTGTCCCCAGTTCCACCAGTCCCGTATTTCGACGATCGCCGAGTGCACTTGCGGAAGGCCGATGTCTGGCGCACACCTGACAACCGGCCACTCTGCTTTCATTGCGGAGAACCAGGCCATCTCTACCGCAATTGCTCTTATCGACGCCTCGGTCTGCAGGGCTTTCGCGCCGATTCGCCCAGACCCCGGTTTGGCCACCGGCCTCCAGCTATTGAAGACTTCCTCGCGGAACAGCGACTTTCAGCCTGTGCGCCGCATCAGCCGCGCTCATCTTTTCCGCGGCGCTCTTCCCCGAACCCGCACAGCTCCCCGCGAGCAGTACAGGGTCGCTCGCCGAGCCCTCGCCGGGAAAACTGAGACCAGCAACCTTCGGGGGCGAGGTCGCTGGGAGTCGCTGCGCTGAAGACCTCCCGCCGCCGCCGCTACGCTCCGACCGTGAACAGATAGTACCGTCATCTGACCAAGACAGCGGCGTTTCCTTGGATATACCTGTTCTTCTCGACGGTCACAGAGTCAGTGCATTAGTGGACACCGGGGCCGACTATTCAATTATCAGTGATAAATTGGCGACTCTTCTAAAAAAAGTCCTTACGCCTTGTTCTGTAGTGCATCTCCGTACTGCCGGTGGCCATCTCGTTACTCCAAAGGGTATTTGCACGGCTCGCGTTCAGATTCAGGGATCTACGTTCGTCGTCAGTTGTGTAGTTCTATGCAATTGCTCCCGCGATCTCATTATCGGCATTGACTTTCTGCGGGAGTATGGTGCTGTCATCGACCTCCGCCGACGAATCATCACCTTTTCGACCGGTAAAGCGACCCACCTCGCCGAATCTTGCCATCGCAGTGCCGCCCTTCGTGTTTCTGCAGACAGTGTCACGTTGCCGCCACGGAGCAGTGTTTTGGTTGAAGTCACTTGCAACGACTTGCATGACGCAGAAGCAGTCTCCGAGGCTAACCGTTCACTCCTGCTTACTCAAGGCATCTGCGCCGCTCGCAGTCTACTGACGCTTCGTGGTGGCCGGTCTGCGGTCCTGGTCACTAATTTTTCTAATGAGTACCGGCACCTTTTTGCAGGAACGGCTATCGCTTCTGCCGAACCTGTTACCGATATTCCCGTTTGTTTTGCGTCCGCGGCAGCCGGCACTGACGAACCTTCCCTTGAAAACGTCGACATAAACTGCCACCTGTCTCGGGAGCAACGCCTGGCTTTGGAACAGCTGCTGAAGGAATACAAGTCGTGCTTCGCTTCCTCCTCGAAGGTTCGTCAAACACCCATCACGCAGCACCGCATCATCACCTATGACGACGCTCGCCCTATACGACAGCAGCCTTATCGTGTTTCTGCTAAAGAACGGGCGGTTATCCAAACTCAGGTTCAGGAAATGCTTGACGATGGCGTTGTTCAACCTTCCCAAAGCCCGTGGTCTTCACCTGTAGTCCTTGTTAAGAAGAAGGACGGCACTCTCCGGTTTTGTGTCGACTATCGCAAACTGAACAGTGTGACCAAAAAGGACGTCTACCCGTTGCCGCGCATTGACGACTCGCTGGATAGATTACGGCGCGCTAAGTACTTCTCATCCATTGACTTAAAGAGCGGCTATTGGCAAATTGAAGTAGACGAACGGGACCGCGAAAAAACCGCCTTTGTGACTCCAGATGGCCTCTATGAATTCAAAGTGCTTCCTTTCGGTTTGTGCTCCGCCCCGGCTACGTTCCAACGGATGATGGACACCGTCCTCACAGGCCTCAAGTGGCAAAGCTGTCTTGTTTACTTGGACGACGTCGTAGTTTTTTCGGAAACGTTTGACCAACATCTCCAGCGCCTGCGGGCTGTCCTCGAAGCCCTCCGCTCGGCAGACCTTACCCGGAAGCCCCAGAAGTGTCATTTCGGTTACGAAGAGCTGAAATTTCTGGGTCACGTTGTGAGCGCTGAGGGAGTGCGGCCGGACCCCGAAAAGACTGCCGCCGTCGCACGTTTTCCCGTTCCGACCGACAAGAAAGCTGTCCAGCGCTTCCTGGGTCTCTGTGCGTATTATCGGCGCTTTATTGCGGACTTTTCCACGATTGCTGAGCCGTTGACGCGCCTCACCAGGAATACCACCTCCTTTGTCTGGACCACTGAGCAACAGACCGCTTTCTCTACGCTCCGCCAGCGCCTTCAAACACCTCCCGTTCTTGCGCACTTCGACGAAGATGCCGATACCGAGGTCCACACGGACGCCAGTAACATCGGTCTTGGCGCGGTCCTTGTTCAACGCCAAGCCGGCCTTGAGAGAGTTATCGCCTATGCTAGCCGTACTCTCTCCCGCGCCGAGAGCAATTACTCCACGTCTGAAAAAGAATGTCTTGCGGTCGTGTGGGCCACCATGAAGTTTCGCCCTTATCTTTACGGCCGCCCATTCAAAGTGGTCACCGATCACCACTGCCTATGCTGGCTGGCAAATTTGCGCGACCCATCTGGACGCCTGGCACGCTGGAGCTTACGGCTCCAGGAATTTGACATTACTATTGTTTACAAGTCCGGCCGCAGACACGAAGACGCCGACACACTGTCGCGTGCACCAGTTGATCCTGCCGACGCAGCGCCCGATGACGACAGCGGCTTCCTTGGTACTCTCACCGCCTCCGACCTACTGACTCGGCAGAGGGCGGACTCGGACCTTCGCCCTCTCATTGACGCCCTTGCAGGTAGTGATACGGCTATACCTCGCCACTTCTCTCGACGTCTTGGCTCCTTCTGTTTGCGGCAAGGTCTCTTGTACAAGAAGAACTCGAGAGGCAACGATAGACCTTACCTTCTCGTCATTCCAGCCGACCTCCGATCTGACGTTCTTTTCGCCTGCCACGATGAGCCCACGTCTGGCCACTTGGGCTTTTCACGTACGCTCGCCAGAGTGCGGAACATGTATTACTGGCCTGGACTTTCTGCTGATGTCAAACAATACGTTAAAAGCTGCCGAGAATGCCAGCGCCGGAAAACGCCCCCACTTAAGCCGGCGGGTTTTCTCAAGCCCGTTACTGCCCCTCGCGCTCCGTTCGACCAGATCGGCATGGACCTCCTCTGCCCCTTCCCCTTGTCGCAGGGCGGCAATAAGTGGATCATAGTTGCTACCGACTATTTGACTCGCTACGCCGAGACCAAGGCGATCCCTTGTGGCACAGCTTCAGAAGTCGCAGAGTTTTTCATGCACAACATCGTCCTGCGACATGGCGCTCCTTCGCACGTGATTACAGACAGAGGGACGGCGTTTACAGCGCAACTAATCGACCACATCTTTCGGCTGAGCTGCACAACACACCGCAAGACCACGGCCTACCATCCGCAGAGCAATGGCTTGACCGAACGATTAAACAGGACCCTTGCGGACATGTTGTCCATGTACGTAGATGTTCAACACAAAACTTGGGATGAGGTCCTGCCGTATGTCACCTTTGCCTACAACACCGCCCTGCAGGAAACTACGCGCTTCTCCCCGTTTCGCCTTGTGTACGGACGCGAAGTCCAGAGCATGCTTGATGCCATGCTCCCGTGCCCAGAGGATGACCAACTCGCCCCAGACGCCCAACAGTTTGCCCAACGTGCTGAAGAAGCCCGTCAGCTGGCCCGTGTGCACATCGGGCAACAGCAGAGCTCCGATGCGCGCCGTTACAACCTTCGCCACCGACAGGTTGACTACAAACCCGGTGACCAAGTCTGGGTGTGGACTCCTGTTCGTCGCCAAGGCTTGTGTGAGAAACTGCTCTCCCGCTATTTTGGCCCTTACAGAGTGGTACGGCGTGTGAGTGAGGTTAACTATGAAGTGGTTCCGGACGGTGCTGCGCAACCGCGACGCCGACAGCCCGACTCTGACACTGTGCACGTTGTGCGGCTTAAGCCGTACTATACACGGTGACGCAACCGTGCTGATGTTTTCGCGCGCTTCAGATGCGGCAGTTTGCTTGTTTTTTTTATATTTTGTTTCACCCTTACGTCGACAGCGACAGCGCTCTTTTTTTTTTTTTCTTCATAAGGGGGGAATAATGCCACCTAGTATTTCCAGGTGGCGCATACGAAGTAGGGCGACGACGACGAAGTAGGGCTGGCGCCGTGTGGAGTCTGTCGCTGTTGTTGCCCCAGCTTGCCTGGCCTTCCCTTTCGTGCCTAAACCCCCCTTCGTCAGCAAGTACGTTACAATATGCTGATGTATGTGTGGGTCCCCTGAATTATCAACCAATCTTCCACACCTTGTTTCCTAGAGTTTCTTCCAACCTGCAGTTTGCAAATATTACACTGTGGCTGTTTGAGTTGCTACCTGTATCTATGAAAAGGCGGGTACAAACACTATGCTGTATATTTAGATGATCTGCCAAGTTGACAAAGCATAACTTGCAAACCGCGCTGCAGTGCACTTAGAAGTTGTAAATTATTTCGATATATTGTGGCCAAGGCTAATAGTAAAGCATAAGGATATTCTTTAACCTTTGCTTTCACCTGTACAGTTTCTGCATATGAAGAGAAAGATTTCTCCTGTCCGCACTCGGGTGATGATGAAACTAGCATTCCTTCAACAGCCGTTTGCAATGGAACGGTGGACTGCGCCGTAGGCACAGACGAGAGTGACCAAGAGGTTTATGACGAAAGCCCTGATATTTGTGGTGAGATACTTTTTAAGCTGCTTGTGCATTCTCTAAAATCAAGCCATTGACGTCAACAGCTATTAAATGTCTAATGTATTAACTGGGAGCTTCATTTGGACTCCCCTATCACGCACTCCTCCGGTTAATTTCTATTCAAAATGCAATCTTTGAAAGTGCTTTGAAGCACCGCAGATAAAAACTTTTTTATCTCTTCCAGCTCCACAATCTTACTTAGAGACAGAGGTTCTCCTAGAGAGCCGAGGAGTGACGAGCACGTCTGCACACCTTACCTGGTCGAAGATCACACGACATGTTCCAGACCAGAAGCTGAAACTGGCCGGGTACATTTTGTCCGGAAAATCGGTGCCACACTCCTTCCAAAACTCCATATCATCACGGCTGACGTCGTACCAGGTGCAATGGTTGAAACCGTGGACAGACTACAAGATAATCCTTCGGCCCTTTTACACTGAAAGTGGAAAACCGGAGACTACGTACAAGCTTGGTAGAGCGGCCTCGGCGGTTTTCCGCACACTTCCCTCTGGTGAGTAAGCCAAGGAAATGGAAATAGTTGGAGTGCGGAGATTAAAAAGAAATTTACATCCCAGAACTGCCCTTGTTTTCGTGATTATGCACAGCCCCCTTAGAGGCACTTTTGAGGACCACAGAGATGTCCTACATGCACAGGCCGGGCTTATTTCTCAGACAGAAGTTCCCTGCAAGGTAAAATTCAAATAAAAATACCGTCAACTCTTTAAGGAATCAATGCAAAAATAATATTGTTGACTACGCATATTAATTCCGCCGATTTAATCAGATGTGCCACCGTTGCGGACTGAGGAACGGCAAAATGAATTTACAGTTTGCATATACAGTTTCCAGTTTGCATGGAGATTACGTGCAGCTTTACACAAAAGTAGAAAGTGAGCACATAAGAACTTTAAAATAGTTGCGCAGAACGAAAGCCCTTGATAAGAACAAAATTAATTGCTTGATAGTAACTGGGTACGGAAAACAAGAATTTTCCCCAAGATTCGTTTTTGAGGCGATGTGTGGCTGCATGTTATTATTCATTGCATGTACATGGAGCTAGGTATGTGTGGTATGTGGTGCGTTTTTTTACCTAGGGCTGGTGGGACTGAAAAGTCTAACTAGCGGTGACTAAAAGATGTCGTCAGGGAATGTGCAGTCCATAAAGCTGTGACAGAGATGCCACGTGTGTATGCAGAAAAATGAAGCTAAGAGCTAAATGCTGCGCGGAAACGGCGCCTTTCATGTATTATACTTCATTGTAATCCCAAATTTCTCACGTAAGTTGCCTCTAAAAGTAGATTGCAGCGGCGGTTGGAAGTTTGTTGGATGCTTATCTGCTGTGTGTACCGGTAAGGACGTAAGTTAACACAGCACGCTATTCCGTCCTAATTGCAGTCACGGCTTTCCTGTTGGACCGAAAAAAACACGATCTATTAAGGAGAAAGCGCGTTAGCGTTCACTACCAGCGTGCACATATAAGAGCTGCCAGTTTTTAATTGCGAACGCCAGAAAAATGTTAGAAGACAATTGCGTCCCTCGTTTACTTCCGTACGAGCCTGTATGTGGGGTGGAGGAGGGAGCGTATGCCTCTACAATGAGGTTAATAAGATGATACCATATGAGATCGGTGTCAAGATGAACTGCTAGCTCTTTCTATGATCTGATGAGCTCAATTCTACTTTTGTAACAAGACAGTCAAAACTGGTGGATATACACTCGATTGTAAATGGGTTTGCGAACAATATACAAAACTAGCACCAAATTATTGGTACACTGTACAACTTTGAAAACCATCCATCTTAATCAGCAGTATGTTATATGTTACAGAATAGCAAAGAAAGTATTGTAAGAGTCATTTTTAAGCACGTAATTTGTGCTTTCTCTGCATCTTGAACAATGTTTCGTGTGCCAGCGTGTAATTGTTCGAAAATCCAAGTTCAGGCATTCTTAGAAACGCCTGATATAAAATGCTGCTTTGAGCTGATGCTGGATTTGGCAACTTGTGCAGGAACAAGGCTGCGTCGGCTCTTTAATTTTGTCTCATGAGTTGTAGGCGCCACAGTACATAAGTAGGTGTCACAACGCATAACCACTAAAACAAGTATACTGATACAAATAAGCAAGAAACGCCAACTGCCGATGTAGCTGTAGCTGTAATAGCCGCCCCAAGAGAAAACCAACAAATGTGTCCAAAAGACGAAACTTCAAGACTATTTGATGCCGTATTCATGTAACGAATTATAATCACACATATCTAACTACTTCTATATCACTGAGCTAATAAACAACATCTAGGTAATCTGCCTTTAGCGATGACTGTATCCTCGCCGCGTGCAGTGGCGTTGTAACACGATGCTAAGTTTTGGTGGGCCCTGGAGGTGTGTACCATGGCAATGAAAGCGGTCCACACTGTATTCTATCATAAAGAAAGCTTCAACATTGAACAGATTTCTAAAACAAAGGTGCTCGCAAGAAATCCACTGTAAAAATGTGATGGCGCATAATGACGATACAAGCAGCGTTGCCAATGAGCACGGGAGGTCAAAATGTTTCTGATTCATATTTTGCGTAGTTTTATCTGTTGTTTACCAGTTGAAAACTTTTCCGTCAGCCCTATGGCTAGCTAGCTATTCGCATAGAGTTCACTAATGCAGTTATTCTCATTTCTAGGGCATGCGGGCTAATGTACAAGTTCAATTTTTATTGCCAGCTATACGCGCTTTCTTCACACTCTGTTCACTTTGCAGTGTCATCACGGGGCGTGCACTTCATCTTGGGGTCGAAGCGTAAGGCATAAAAAAGACATCTGCTAGTTTCAACGTGGCAGAAAGGGTTATATGTATGGGTCTAGGTCACAATGTGACACGCAGGGAATTTTCCAAATCAAGGAGAGGCTCCACTGTAGATAGGTTTTTGCATGTTAACTGGCGAGATCAGGTTCAGACCGTATTTGAAAAGCCCGAACAACTCCGCGTCAACCATATAGACAACGCTGCAACTGTTCACGGTCAGAGTGAGCTTGGCGTGACGGGTATCTCCTGAGGTTTAATATCCTTTGGTAAGGTAGCAGATTCTTTCATTGGTAGCAGATTCTTCATTTCCTGTAGCAGATGGCGCTAGAGTTTGGCTTCCAGATGTGATAGACAACGCTGCTACTTTTCGTGCCTCCTTACAGAACCTGAAATGCCAGCACTGGTGTCGGTGCTCTCGCCACAACAAAGAAACGTGGTGCTCAACATAGTGGGTCCCTCGGCCTGGAACAGTCAGCCAGTTGGCTTCCACGTGCGCTGGGAAGCAATCGGTGAGCGCCAGGGTCCACGAGGAGAACAGGAGATTGAGCTGCCGAAAGAGTGGTCGCTTGAGGAGAACGTGCTGAACACAACGCTGCCTCTGCAAGGAGGCATGAGCTACCTGCTATATGTGAGCGCAGTGGGTTCCACCTACTCTGGCGCCACTTTTCGGGGTCCTGAAGTTGAGGTCAGCGCCAGCGTTCCACTCGGTAAGTCGAATCACTTGATAAGATAACCACGTGCTGGAAGTCCCGGCGTTGCTAAATCGTACATGTTCAATGCTACCATAACCATTATCTCACATTAAAGACGTAGGCGGCTAAGATAGAAAGCCTTGCTCGCTCATTTTTCCGATCTTACAGGCAAGCTTTAACAAGCACAGAACGTGGAGTTCGCGAATAGGGAGTCTGTCGCCAGGGAAATGTGCCGAATGCGCAATGCAGCTACGACTGGCACCAGGGATGTCAATAGGTGCTATCGGCTTCACGTAATGCAGAGGGTGTAGCAAAATTCTCTGCACTCCACCAGCAGCGTAGTGTTCTCTCTGTCATATGCGATGGGAATTTCGGTTCAGCATGAGGCCTCCGACCGCGTCTCCCTCCACTTCAGTAATCTAGAAATGCTTCATCGGAAAATCATTTCATTTTGAGAGAGACTGCCTTGATTCAGAGATTGTGACTGTTTCCCGTTCCTTCTCTCTTCCCTCTTTAATCCCCTCATTCCCTTCCCCTTTTCAAGGTAGCCAACCGGAATCCTTCCTGGTTAATATCCCTGCCTTTCCTCTCTCTCTCTCTCTCTCTATCTATCTATCTATCTATCTATCTATCTATCTGTCTGTCTGTCTGTCTGTCTATATATATATATATATATATATATATATATATATATATATATATATATATATATATATATCTCCGAGCATCCATCGTGCACGAAATAAGAGCCCTCAGACACCCTTCTATCGAAAAATTGAAGTAAAGGCGAAAAAAGTGACAATCTCGTGGAAAACATACCGTGCGCAAGCGTTTGCCGAAGTCTTTTGAACTGAAAATAACATGGGTCCGAAAAATATAATCAATAGAAGGAAATCCGATGCCGAGTTTCAGATGCCTTCTTGGATTCGCATAACGCCGTAAGTTTGGGGGCCCCTGTTGCACAAGTGTACTCAATAATCAACAAACATATGAGCTCTAATTTACTATCTCCGGTTCAAAGTGAAAATTACTTCTGATAATGTCTGGAAGCCTCTATCATTGCATTATTATCTATTTTATGCGCCTCTATCATGAAAAGGTTTCGGAGAAGTAGAATGTGACATGTTTTCTATCGTAAATCTGTGCAAGAAGTCCGTGGGAGGGGTGCCCTAATTTCATAGGCAGACGCCTATGGGTGGTAAGTGGAAAGCAAGCTGAAAGAACACGTTCACAAAAATAAGAGACGTACACAGGACAACTCTGGAAATCAAACTAATCATGTCCTGCGGCGGAAGAACGTTTTTTTTATGCAGTGGGTATAAAACCGGGCTTTGCAGGGAAGATAGGCGATGGTGCTGACGCAGAAGGCAGGACGTCATTAGATTGTTTGGTTTCCAGCGTTTTCCTGCTGTCCTGTGTACTTCTCCTGCTTTTGAACGCGTCCTTTCTGTTGGTTTTCTACTTATATACACCAACTGGCCCAACACGCTACGCTTCTTTAGCCTACGGATGGATCGTATGATTTGAAACATTGCAGTTTTTTTTGCGGTGGGGTGTAGAAAAATATTGATATTTTGCTTGTACATCACCGAATAGTAAAGTGGCCTGAAGGCGCTGAGTTTCTTGGCGCACATAGTATTGTGCCTGAAAATATCTTTGATGAATCATGTCAATGAAATGCTTGCTCTTGTTAGTCTAGTCTCCAGTGCTCCCATTTAAGACATCATTTTTGTGGGGTGCTCATCATCATAATCATCCTCCCTGCGCCCACTGTAGGACAAAGGCCTCTCCATATCTTTCTATTAACCTTGTCCAGTGCCAGCTGCGGCCACCCTTTCATAGAATTGTAATCTCATTTGCTCACCTAAATTTCTTCAAATTCACTTCAAATTCACATAGAAGGCGGAGGGAAGAGGGGGGGGGGATGGCAGTGCCTTGTGCGTGCTGCGACCTTCTTTTGCATCAGGTGGTGGCCGCGTACATCTGACTCCCACAAGATTTTCTGAACGCCTCTAGGACTTGCCAAGTCCATCTTTTTTGGAGTTACAAGTAAACATAACAACATAACTAATGGTGCGATAGCATATATGGAGAAGCTAGAAACCTGGATAGTAGTGTGAAACTCGAACGACGATTACGACACTCGGAAATCGCCAAATTCACGACCACGCAGTAGCGAAGCGCTGGTACCATCAAAAGAAGCAATAAAAGCAGCCGGGAAATAGGCGCAGCGTCGCTGTCGAGAAAGCGAAACTGTCAAAGCTACTTTGGTATTGCAATTTGCAGAACAAGGCACAAATATTGAGAAAAGTTGCTTATTCAGTCGGATATATCAACAACATGAAATGCAATTTTATGACATATTAACGAGTACTACGACCGCGCTGTAAGTTTTTTCCCTTACTATTCTTACGAAGAACTTGTTGTTGGGCTAGTTGGTAGTTATTCATAATTAAAAACCTACTCAACGCAGCGAAATGTTTAGCGGAAATATCGTGTCATTCTTCAGCAAAAATTCTTTAACTCTTCTTCAAGCTGATAAGGAGGGTGGTTTTGTTGTTTTGTCCGATGATAACTTCTCGAAAAAAGCAGATGAAGCGATTAAGAAGAATTTTACGCCTGTCCCTGTAAAGTGCACAAAAGTTAAAAACCGTGCAGTATCCATGTGCGAGTGTTTGGGCTTGTCCAGCCTTGCTAAAGAAATCAAGAATACCAAAAATAACGCCCTGAATGTGTTCTTCTCGGTGAAAACACACAAGGTTGGTTTACCTTTCAGAACAATAGTTACGGAAAAGGGGTCGTGGCAGAAGCATATTAGTCTCTACTTGTTGAAGCACTTGAGCAAGCTAGATTTACAAGACCCGTTTTTTACCAAGAATTCTGAAGATGTTTGTGATTTCTTGAAATCTCAGACTGGGATTGGGCGTGCCTTTTCAGTCGATGTTGTTGATTTATTTTATTCCGTGCCCCATGATGCCCTATTTACTTCTGTTCGGGACTGTATTGAAAGAAATGATCCTGTTTCATTTCAGAACTCAGCCGGTATTTCTACTGATAATTTTTTAAGTATGTTAAAGTTTTATTTAGAGTCGACTTTTATTTCTTTTGACCAAGGCTTCTTTCTGCAGAAGGCCGGTATCTGCATTGGTTCGTGTGTCGCCCCGGTTTTATGCAATATTTTTCTGTCACAAATTGACAAAAAGCTTCTGCAGGTTTTGCCAACTAACCATGTTTTTAAAGTTTTTAGATACATTGACGATTTCTTGATTGTTTTAACTAAGGACGGCAGCTCTAACTTCGCTGGTACAGTAAACAGTGTTTTATCCCTTTTTAGACAACATGTAAAAGGCTTGGATTTTACTGATGAACTGCCTGAAAACAATCTTTTACAGTTTTTAGATTTAAACATTGAGTTCTGTATGGATCAGGTGTGTTGGGCATATGCTCCACGTGCAAAAAAGGGGCTTCTGCCATTCGACTCTTCGCATTCAAAACTAGTTAAAAGAGGAATTGCTTCTCTTTGCCTTGAGTCTGCTCTAGGGAAGTCATGTGTTCACAAGATGCGACAGAGTTTTGATAATCAATTGGTTAGGCTGGCTTCAGCTGGGTTCCCTGGTTCGGTCGTGACACAGGTTGCCGAAAGCCTCCTACGGAAGTTGAAGAAGGTAGTAGGAGTAGGGGAGGAGGTCCCTCGAGAAGAGGTGAGACCGGTGGCTGTGCCGTATGTGCACAAGTTGGCCCACAACCTGAAGAAGGTTGCGAGTAGGCATGGGGTGCCACTCGTTTTTACCGCCCCCCAAAAGCTCGGAAGCCTTTGCTCTCGAATAGCCAAAAGAAAAGAAAAAGTAAAAGAAAGTGGCTGCGGAACCAGGCATGGGCGACCGTTCACGAAATGTGCGGTAGGGGTTGTGTACGAAGTTCCCCTCTCCTGCGGCAGTTCCTACATCGGACAAACCGGGCGATGTGTCAATGAGCGGATCAGAGAACACCAAAGGAATGTAGAACAGAATAAAGATGGCCCCCATTTGCCCATGCACATCAGAACCTGCCCGTCGCGTACTTGTGAACCATGCTTTTCTGATGTGCGGATTTTGGCAAAGAGTAGTGTGACAAAAGCCAGGGAACTGATAGAAGCATTCCATATCGAAAAGAGGGGCAACTTGTGCGTCAGTGAAACGTCGATAAACCTGTATAAGGCTGAAAAAGCGTTTTTTGATCGCTGCTTATCTTCATGAAGCTGGATGTCTTCCTTGCGCATGCGCCGACAGTGACATATATGTACGTGTTTTTCTGCACATTAAATCAGTTGTGAGTGGCGCTCTGTCTCGTCTTTCTTCTCCTGTGTGTGTGTGTGCTTATGGTTTGGCGCCTTTGAATTTAATTATGTATTCTTACGAAGCAGCGTTGACGTGCTCCAAAAAAGCGTGCTTAATTTGTAAGACAACGTTCAAACAGTTAACCACTGCATACGGGGTGTTTGGAGTTGAACGAAGGAAAAGGAATTTGTGCAAGTACTGAACCCCACCGCAATACGCCTCCCCAAGTTGACTACACTTGTCGCAGATTCTTACGACGTGTCGGCCAATGCCATTGATTCTTCTAAAGCAGTTGTCTCCTGGCGTGCCTCGGAAATTGTGGACTACTTCACGGTAAGTGTGACATTTTGTCTGTACACTGCTTATTTAACTACCATGCCTGATTTTTTCTGTAAACGTTTCCTTTTGATTGCACAAGTTCTTTTCGTGCTTCGTTCTCGACTTGGAAATGTGGCCTGAAATCTTGCATTCAGGACGTCTTTGCCAACGGCCATGGAAACGCACTCTGAATACAGGTGTTTTGAAGCCAACCCCACTAGTGTAACCAGTGAGAATAGCGATGAGTTGGTTTTGTTTGCAAAGGTGGTTTGATTTGCCTTTGTTTTTCTTGAGCAAATTTCTTTTTTGGCCGCACAGGGCCCCCAAATGTTAATTTTCCGACGGCTTTGAATGGCTTTTGAACCCATTTTTTATTTCTTCTTTATGTAGAAATTGCCAAATAACATTTTGTTTGTTTGTTTATTGGTTTCTTTCCAATACAAGGAAAAGGCGAAGGGAAAGCTAAAGGCTACTAGCCTGACGAGGCCCTCCCTCCCATACTGTTTCTACAGCATTATAGGAAAAATTAAAAAAATAACTCACACATTTGTAGGTGCACTCTACACAGTTCTATGTCATCCAGGATCCATTACACATGACGGTTTTTTGCAGTAGATGGGACAGGAAGAAAAGAAAAAAAAATATGAACACAGATGCAAAGCTCGGTCATCGTGGTGAACATATGTAAATATGAAAAGGATGAAAAAAAGAAAAGAAAGGCGACATGCAAAACACACAGTAAAAGAGCACTGTTTTACAGACGCTACATACGGCTTTAAGAGAGAAGTCACTGGTAGCGCAATTTCTTTCTCAATAGCCTTTGTTTTGACCGTTTTTTACATAATTGATTTCTTCAGGTCGACATTAACTGGCAGTTTATTTAGAAGCACCGGAATTTGGTAATTTAAATGCTGCTTGCCATAATTCTTGTGCTCTTGCCTCCGAAGGGTGAGCGTGTGTGTTTCAGTGGCACTGCTATATGCGTGCAGTTTTTGTTTTTGTACATAATGAAATAACTTGAAACAATAAACTTCATCAGCTCTTAGCAGAGAATACTTTGCAAACAGTGGGGATGTTGGTAAGTCGTGTGGGTGTCCTGCATATCTTTTATGTAACCGAAGTACGCGCTTCTGTAAATTTAGTATTCGGAGGTAGTTTTTACTAGAGGTTGTACCCCAAACCAAAATGCAGTAGGAAAGTCTGGAATAAAAGAGAGAGAAATTTTAAGCCACAAAGGTATAGGTGAACTTATTGTGTATAAGCAGCCGAGCGATCAACTCAGCTCCAGAGCAAGACTATCAATGTGGGTGTTCGAAGACCAGTTTTCTTGGAACCATACTCCCAGAAATTTTTGCTTCACCTCTTGTTTTAACTTAGTGCCCCCAAAGGTAATATGAATATCATCCTTCATTTACTTGTTAATTGAAGTGAATATAATATATTTGGTTTTATTAGTATTCAACTGTAACCTGTTGGCACGTAACCAGTCGGAAAGCGACTCCATATATTTAATAACAATCTCCTGAAGCTCCGTAAGGTTACGTGCAGTGAAGAAAATATTCATGTCATCTGCGTACATTATTAGTTTAGGAGAATTATAGATGCTACAAAGATCATTAATATAGACTGAGAATAATAGCGGTCCAAGAATAGAGCCTTGAGGAACACCTTGTTTAATTACTATTTTTGTAGTCGTTTTTTGGTGGACGCTTACGTATTGGAGCCTATTGCTTAAGTAACTCTCTATCAGTTTAAGGACAACGCCACGAACACCGTATCTTTTTAGCTTACTTAATAGAAGATCGTGACATACTGAGTAAAAAGCTTTCCGTAGATCTACAAAGAATCGTAGCGTGTAAGGCCTGTGCTCAAAGTTATGTATAATATGCTTGATACTCAAAAGCGCGTCTTCGGTAGACTTGCCTTCTTGAAATCCGAACTGCATATCACTTATTACCCCATATTTTGCGAAGAATTTTTCTGGTCTTGTATTTATCACCCCTTAAAATACTTTCGATACAACAGCCAGGACCAAGATTGGCCTATAGATGCTTGTCTCCTCCAGCACCACCCTTGTGAGTAGGACAGACGCGAGCTATCTTGATCGAGTCAGGGAAGATTGCAGTCTCAAGCATTTTATTTATTATATCTGCTAGGATGGGGGATATTATTTCGAACACATGTTTAACTGTAATTGCTTTATTTTCATCAAAACCAGAAGCAACGTCATTTCTAATACCACTGATAAGTTTGTCGATTTCATGAGGAGACACTGGTGCGAGTGCCATGAAGTTCACTATCGTCACGCTGTTATTGTTATTGTAGCCTACGACAGAATGGCACATACCCACTCTGGGGGATCGGCCAAGAATCGGGTGGAAAAGGTTGGTATTCACCTGTACGTAGTAAAGGCAAAAGGAAAGCACACGGGAGAGGAACACCGGGGGAGTCTACCACAAGAAGGGCACGGAGAGGATGAAAAAAAAAAAATCAACAAAACAGAAAACAAATAATAAGAATAATAATAATAATCATAATATATATATATATATATATATATATATATATATATATATATATATATATATATATATATATATATATAAAGGAGATTAGATTGGAGAGAGAGAGAAAGAGAGAAAAGAGAATAATTCGAAGAAAAGAAAAAAAAAGAAGCATAATACAGAAAGCTGTTATCAACCATGTTTTGCTCTTCTTCATCATTTTCTTGCTCGTACACTGCGCTCGTGGCAAAATAGGCGTTGACGGCAGTGGCTGCTCTAAGATCGGTTAGTGTGCCTGTGGGTGTGACTATATTTAGAACGGTACATTGTTCTTCCCAGTTAGATTTTTTATTTCATTCAATATTTTCCTAGGAGCCTTTCCTATTTTGAAAAAAAAAACCTGTTCATAATATTGTAACGAACACAGGACTGGCACAGCTCACAGTTTCAGCAAAGTTCACCGCACAGCAGAGAACTCACAAGATGGCTGACTCGCTGACCGAACCACACACACACTTCCTCTTCGTCGACTGACACACGCACACTTCGTCTTTATCGTCGGCGCGCTCCCATGAGCACGCGCCATTACCCCTTCCATCAAAGTGGCGGCCCGACGCCGGGAACGAACACGCAGAGCAAAGGTAATGTTCAGTATAGAGGGCGGAGGGCACAGAACGCGGAGAGATGTTAAGCTGGTAAAACGGCGGGTTGCAGCCTGTCATGGTAGGGCTTCATGCGAAACACGGGGACAGTCTCGGTCGGATGGCGCCGACGTGGTAAGGAGGTTGTGTCCCGCGGAAGAACTTCGTAAGTGACGTCACTAACACGACGAACCACGTCGTACGGACCGAAGTAGCGTCGGAGTAGCTTTTCGAAGAGTTAACGGCTGCGCACAGGTGTCCATATCCACACAGAATCGCCGGGCTCGTACCGAACGTATCGGTGTCGTAGGTTGTGGCGACCGGCGTCGAGTTGTTGTTGATCTCAAATCCGGCACCTTGCGAGTTGGCGGGCTTCTTCAGCCCGCTGGACGAATGTGTCAACGTCAGAACAGCTGCCGATGTCTGCGTCACTGTGACCAGTTGGTAGCATAGCATCCAGCATGGTGGTGACACACCGTTCGTAGACCAGCTGGAAAGGTGTGAGACGGGTAGTCTCCTGTTCTGCCGTGTTGTAGGCGAAGGTTGCATAAGGATGAACTTCGTCCCACGTACCGGGCTCAACGTCGACATACATAGCAAGCATATCTGCAAGCGTCTGGTTGAGGCGTTCAGTCAAGCCGTTGGTTTAGGGGTGATAGGCTGTGGTCTTCCTGTGACTGGTGTGGGTAAGTTCGAAGAGAGATCGCATTAATGCCGCCGTAAAGGCGGTTCCACGGTCCGTGATGACGACTGATGGCGCACTGTGACGCAAGACAATGGATGTCATAAAACCAAGCCACTTCTGCAGCACTAGCGTGGGGAAGTGCCCGTGTCTCGGCGTACCGCGTTACGGAGTCCTTCACCACAACAATCCATTTGTCATCGGAGGAAAACAATGTGAATTGGGCCAGCAAATCCATGCCCACTTGCTGGAAAGGGGTTGTAGGATGTAGGTTGTAGGTGGGATGGGCTGCAGAAGCCCTGCAGGTTTAACTGGTGGTGTCTTTCGTCGCTGGCAGTCACGGCAGATCCTCACATATTGCTGGACTGATGAGAGCAGCTTTGGCCAGTCATAGCTCGCACGAATGCGGACAAACGTCTGGGTAACACCCAAATGGCCAGCTGATGGCTCGTCGTGGCAGTCGTGCAAGATTTCGTGACGGAGTTCGGATGGCACAACCAGAAGAAAGGTTTCTGTGTTATTCGCGAAGTTCCTCTTGTAAAGTACGTCATCTCGGAGAATGTAGGAACCCAAACCTCGAACGAAAAGCTGCGGAACAGCGACGTTAAGGCCCTCCAGATGCTCGATGAGCGGACGCATTCCTTGTTGCGCCGCAATACTGCAGCCTTTCCACGACCTTCTCTCGGGCACCAGCAAGCCTACCGTTCTTGTTGCTTGGACCGATGCCGCTGACTGCGCATGCAGCGGCATCAAAGCAGCCATTGCCGACGCGACGCTCCTCCTTCATGCCAAATGGGACGCGCCCACGTCCGTCATGGCTGACACATCAGACACTGTCGGCGCGGCCTTGCAACAGTTCGTCGCTGGTGTTTGGCAGCCAATCGGCTTCCTTTCGAAGAAGCTTCCGCCCCCTGAGCGCCGCTGCAGCACCTTCGGCCGAGAGCTGCTAGCAATATATTCAGCTGTGAAGCACATCTTCCATCCTCTCCTCTTTCTCCCTGCGAGAACCACTGCTACCTGTTAACCTGCATTGAGAGGTTCACGAGATGGCCTGAAGAGATGCCCCTTCTGGACATAACGGCGGAGTCGATAGCAAGAGCACTCATCACACTCTCGATAAGCCGCTATGGTGTCCCTTCCACCATTACGACTGGTAGTGGTCTTCAATTTGACTCCACATTACTTGTTAACCTATCTCGGCTCCTCGGCGTCAATCACATCACCACCTCTTACCATCCGATTTCGAACGGAGTCATTGAGCTTTTTCAACGGCAGTTGCAAGCTTCACTTATGGTGTCCGCTTTTCCTCACCGTGGATTGAGCTCCTACCGTTCGTCCTGCTTGGTCTCCGCACCTCACCTCGCAGTGACTCTTCTATCTGTGCCGCAGATCTAACATTTGAAACTACTCTCCGTGTCCCTGGCGAATTCTTCGAGACCTCGCCACCGACTCCTGTTGACGTTTAAGATTACGTCTACCGTCTACGTAGCACTATGAGCAGTTTCGTCCCGCTACGTCAGCGCCATTATTCTCGTCGTGTCCATCAGTGGTGTGGAGAAATTCGGCGGGAGGACGTGGTGTGATGCGAAGAAATATTCTGCCGGGGTAGAGCCCTGAATTTGTTTTAATGCATCCTGCAGGCTAATCAGATCAAGTCTTATGTATGTTGTCCAGTGAGTGGCATCCAGTTGTGCTTTGAGGGATGTTAGCAGACGATGAGACGGTTCAATCATGCCGTTAGAGATGGGATGGTAAACGATGGTGCGAGTTCAAGAAGTTGCAACCAGCGCCATAAGGTTCTTAGAAAAGAATACTCAAACTAGCAGCCACGATCGGTGCTGACAGACGGTGGTACCCATATCATGAGTTCAAAGTCGGCGATGGAGGTACTGGCGACATTGTCACTGGTGGCGTCGGCGAGTGGGAAAGCTTCGAGCTAACCAGTGAAACGATGGACGCACGTAAGTAGATAGGAATATCCAGCAGAAGGTGGCTAAGGGCCCAAGATTGCAGTGTAAATGTTGTCCAAACACGCTGAGGCGTAAGCAACAACCTGAACGGAGTTGCCGTGTGCGGCTGCGTTTTTGAGTGCTGACAGGCCAGGCAGGTACGTGCCTAGGTGCGCACGCCTTAGTTAATACGAGACAATCTAAAGCTGCGTGAGGTGATGCTGCGTAGCTCAAATTGTGGGAAAGGATAGACCGTAAAGGATCTAGAAAGCAAGTGGACGAAACACATAGGGTACCAAAGGGCGCGGAGGGCCTGTCGAACTGTTGCAAATTATGCGGACGTGGCACGAATGTAGAACTTAATAGGGAACCATTGTGCCAGGGTACTTGAAAAAGTCCTTGATATTGTAGGGTACTTGCTGACGAAGGGGGCTTTAATAGCAGGCACGAAGACAGGGAAGGCCAGGCAAGCTGGGGCAGCAAAAGCGACCGATTCCTCACGGCGCGAGCCCTACTTCGTCGTCGTCGCCCTACTTCGTATGCGCCACCTGGCAATACTAGGTGGCATTATTCCCTCTTATGGAGAAAAAAAAGAGCGCTGTCGACGTAAGGGTGAAACAAAAAACAATCAAAAAAAAACATGCAAAGTGTCGCAACTGAAGCGCGCGAAAACATCAGCACGGTTGCGTTACCGTGTCCTCCCCAACATGTCCTTACCGTGTATAGTCGGCGTCGCGGTTGCGCAGCACCGTCCGGAACCACTTCACAGTTAACCTCATTCACACGCCGTACCACTCTGTAAGGGCCGAAATAGCGGCAGAGCAGTTTCTCACACAAGCCTTAGCGACGAACAGGAGTCCACATCCAGACTTGGTCACCGGGTTTGTAGTCAACCTGTCGGTGGCGAAGGTTGTAACGGCGCGCATCCGCGCTCTGCTGTTGCCCGATGTGCACACGGGCCAGCTGACGGGCTTCTTCAGCACGTTGGGCAAACTGTTGGGCGTCTGGGGCGAGTTGGTCATCATCTGGGCACGGGAGCATGGCATCAAGCATGCTCTGGACTTCACGTCCGTACACAAGACGGAACGGCGTAAAGCGCGTAGTTTCCTGCAGGGCGGTGTTGTAGGCGAAGGTGACATACGGAAGGACCTCATCCCAAGTTTTATGTTGGACATCTACGTACATGGACAACATGTCCGCAAGGGTCCTGTTCAATCGTTCGGTCAAGCCATTGCTCTGCGAATGGTAGGCCGTGGTCTCGCGGTGCGTTGTGCAGCTCAGCCGAAATATCTGGTCGATTAGCTGCGCTGTAAACGCCGTCCCTCTGTCTGTAATCACGTGCGAAGGGGCGCCATGTCGCAAGACGATGTTGTGCATGAAAAACTCCGCGACTTCGGAAGCTGTGCCACGAGGGATTGCCTTGGTCTCAGCGTAGCGAGTCAAATAGTCGGTAGCAACTATGATCCACTATTGCCGGCTTGCGACAAAGGGAAAGGGCCGAGGAGGTCCATGCCGATTTGGTCGAACGGAGTGCGAGGGGCTGTAACGGGCTTGAGAAACCCCGCCGGCTTAAGTGGTGGCGTTTTCCGGCGCTGGCATTCTCGGCAGCTTCTAACGTAGCGTTTGACAGCAGCAGAAAGTCCAGGCCAGTAGTACAGATTCCGCACTCTGGCGAGCGTACGTGAAAAGCCCAAGTGGCCAGACGTGGGCTCATCGGGGCAGCCGAAAAGAATGTCAGCCCGGAGATCGGCTGGAATGACGAGAAGGTAAGATCTATCGTTTCTTTTCGAGTTCTTCTTGTACAAGAGACCTTGCCGCAAACAGGAGGAGGCAAGACGTCGAGAGATGTGGCGAGGTATAGCCGTATCGCTACCTTCAAGGGTGTCAATGAAAGGGCGAAAGTCCGCGTCCGCTCTCTGCCGGGTCAATAGGTTGGAGGCGGTGAGGGCACCGAGAAATCCGCTGTCGTCATCCGGTGCTGCGTCGCCAGGATCAGCTGGTGCACGCGACAGTGTGTCGGCGTCTTCGTGTCTGCGGCCGGACTTGTAGACAATAGTGATGTCAAATTCCTGAAGCCGTAAGCTCCAGCGTGCCAGGCGTCCAGGTGGGTCTCGTAGATTTGCCAGCCAGCATAGGCAGTGGTGATCGGTTACGACTTTGAATGGGCGGCCGTAAAGATAAGGGCGAAACTTCATGGTGGCCCACAGGACCGCAAGGCATTCTTTTTCAGATGTGGAGTAATTGCTCTAGGCGCGGGAGAGACTGCGGCTAGCATAGGCGATGACCCTGTCAAGGCCCTCTTGGTGTTGAACAAGGACAGCGCCAAGACCGATGTTACTGGCGTCGGTGTGGACCTCGGTATCGGCATCTTCGTCGAAGTGTGCAAGAACGGGAGGTGGTTGAAGGCGCTGGCGGAGCGTAGAGAAAGCGGTCTGTTGCTCTGTGGTCCAGATGAAGGAGGTGGCATTCCTGGTGAGGAGTGTCAAGGACTCGGCAATCGTGGAAAAGTCCGCAATAAAGCGCCGATAATACGCACAGAGACCCAGGAAGCGCTGGAAAGCTTTCTTGTCGGTTGGAACGGGAAAACGTGCGACGGCGGCAGTCTTTTCGGGGTCCGGCCGCACTCCCTCAGCGCTCACAACGTGACCTAGAAATTTGAGCTCTTCGTAACGGAAATGACACTTCTGGGGCTTCAGGGTAAGGTGTGCCGAGCGGAGGAAGGGCTTCGAGGACGGCCCGCAGGCGCTGGAGATGTTGGTCAAACGTTCCCAAAAAAACTACGACGTCATCCAAGTAAACAAGACAGCTTTGCCACTTGACGCCTGTGAGGACGGTGTCCGAACGTAGCCGGGGCGGAGCACAAACCGAAAGGAAGCACTTTAAATTAATAGAGGCCATCTGGAGTCACAAAGGCGTTTTTTTTTGTGGTCCCGTTCGTCTACTTCAATTTGCCAATAGCCGCTCTTAAGTCAATGGATGTGAAGTACTTAGCGCGCCGTAATCTATCCAGCGAGTCGTCAATGCACGGCAACGGGTAGACGTCCTTTTTGGTCACACTGTTCAGTTTGCGATAGTCGACACAAAAAAAAATTACCGACGATTACGTTACTTCCTAATGCGAAATTTGAGCGCAGAAAATAAGCTGTTTCACCTTTTCGATAGATTGAGGCAAAGAAATCGAGCAACACATGTATGCGCTATCACAGAATTTTTTTTTTAGCAGACGGAGGACTTCCATCGGTCGTCTCGCTCATGGCTCAGAAAGAACTGGCTGATAATTTCGCAGTGGCGAACGGCAGCGGCAATTTCGGCTCGGGCGGTGCACATATACAGATCCGCCGCCACCGATCTGGCTCTCTGATTGCCACCGCACAGGGGTTGCATTGGAGGAGGAGCGAAGAAAGGAATTAAGTTCGAGCCGGCGCTTTGACAACCGGAGACTCGCAGGAAGAGGCGGGAGGGGGGCGGCGTGTATACCCAGCGGCAAACGATGGGGGCAGAAGCGCGCGCAGCAAGCGGACAACACGATAAAGGGAGGGGGGAAGAGATAGCAGCGACTGACTGATGCCACTGACGCCGATAGTGAGTCAACCCCAGCTGCGGATGAGAGGGGGGCGGAGCTGGTTACGAGGCCGACGCCGACGACAACGCCGACGACGACGCGAAACCCAGGAACGGACGCCAAAGAGCTGCGCTCTAAAACGGAGAGTGCCGTCCTTCTTAAGAAGGACTACAGGTGAAGACCACGGGCTTTGGGAAGGTTGAACAACGCCATCGTCAAGCATTTCCTGAACCTGAGTTTGGATAACCGCCAGTTCTTTAGCAGAAACACGATAAGGTTGCTGTCGTATAGGGCGAGCGTCGTCACAGGTGTTGATGCGGTGCTGCGTGATGGGTTTTTGAGGAACCTTCGAGGACGAAGCGAAGCACGACTTGTATTCTTTCAGCAGCTGTTCCAAAGCCAGTCGTTGCTCCCGAGATAGGTGGCAGTTTATGTCGACGTTTTCAAGGAAGGTTCGTCAGTGCCGGCTGCCGCGAACGCAATACAAACGAGAATATCGATAACAGGTTCGGCAGAAGCGATAGCAGTTCCTGCAAAAAGGTGCCGGTACTCGTTAGAAAAATTAGTGACCAGGGCCGCAGACCGGCCACCACGAAGCGTCAGTAGACGGCGAGCGGCGCAGATGCCTTGAGTAAGCAGGAGTGAACGGTTAGCCTCGGCGACTGCTTCTGCGCCATGCAAGTCGTTGCAGGTGACTTCAACCAAAACACTGCTCCGTGGCGGCAACGTGACACTGTCTGCAGAAACACGCAGGGCGGCACTGCGCTGGCAAGAATCGGCGAGGTGGGTCGCTTTACTGGTCGAAAAGGTGATGATTTGTTGGCGGATGTCGATGACAGCACCATACTTCCGCAGAAAGTCTGCTGATAATGAGATCGCGGGAGCAATTGCACAGAACTACACAACTGACGACGAACGTAGATCCCTGAATCTGAACGCGAGCCGTGCAAATACCCTTTGGAGTAACGAGATGACCACCGGCAGTACGGAGATGCACTACAGAACAAGGCGTAAGCACTTTTTTAGAAGAGTCGCCAATTTATCACTTATAATTGAATAGTCGGCTCCGGTGTCCACTAATGCACTGACTCTGTGACCGTCGAGAAGAACAGGTATGTCCAAGGAAACGGAGCTGTCTTGTTCAGATGACGGTGCTATCTGTTCACGGTCGGAGCGTAGCGGCGGCGGCGGGAGGTCTTCAGCGCAGCGACTCTCAGCGACCTCGCCCCCGAAGGTCGCTGGTCTCAGTTTTCCCGGCGAGGGCTCGGCGAGCGACCCTGTGCTGCTCGCGAGGAGCTTTGCGGGTTCAGGGAAGAGCGCCTCGGAGAAGATGAGCGCCGCTGATGCAGCGCACGGGCTGAAAGTCGCTGTTCCGCGAGGAAGTCTTCAATGGCAGGAAGCCGGTGGCCAAACAGGGGCCTGGGAGAATTGGCTCGAAAGCCCTGCAGTCCGAGGCGTCGATAAGAGCAATTGCGGTAAAGATGGCCTGGTTCTCCGCAGTGAAAGCAGAGTGGCCGGTTGTCAGGTGTGCGCCAGACATCGGCCTTCCTCAAGTGCGCTCGGCGATCGTCGAAATACGGGACTGGTGGAACTGGGGACAGCGGTGCAGGAGGCGTTACTGGAATCGGTGGTTGCGAAGCTGCAGCCGGGCGCCTCGCAACTTCGGCATAGCTGGGGCGGCTGTAGTCTCCCAGCAGAGGTGGTGTTTCGACGGTAGGACCCATGAACGCCTGTTGCACCTCCTCGCGAACAAGAGCGGAAATTGAACCAAGCGTAGGCTGCGAAGGGCTGCAAAATTTGAGGACCTCTTCACGCACGATGGTGCGAATCAGTTCGCGCAAACCGTCGTGGTGGCTCCCGGCGGTGGCAAACGATTCGGTGACAGCAGCAGCATGCACGGGCAGGTTTTAAGTCGCAGAACGTTGTTGAAGGACCTTTTGCATCGTCGTGGCCTCGGCAAGGAATGGAGCGACGGTCGATGGTGGGCCGCGCACGAGGCCTGCGAAGAGCTGTTCTTTGACGCCACGCATCAAATGCCGGAGTTTCTTTTCTTCGGGCATGGCCGGATGAGCTCTTCTAAAGAGTCGCGTCATGTCCTCGTCGTATATCTGAACGCTTTCGTTCGGCAGCTGGATGCGGGATTGTAGCGCACGCTCAGCTCGTTCGCGAAGATCCGCGCTTGTCTACGACTCCAGCAGCCGACGACGGAACTCATGCCACGAGATAAAAACGTCCTCTCGGTTTTCAAACCAGGTTCGAGCACCATCCTCGAGGCTGAAGTAAACGCTCCGGAGTTTGGCTGCGTCGCCCCATTGGTTAAACGCAGCTACGCGTTCAAAGTGAAGGAGCCAGTCCTCCACATCCTCAAAAAGTTCCCTACGGAACGTCTTGGAATCCGCGGAGTCTGCAAGGTGTAGTGGGATGGCGCGGCAGCGGCAGTTTGCAGAGGAGGTGGAGCAGCTGTCGCCATGGCACCGCTCTCTAATGGTCCAACCTCCGAAGGAAGTCCCTGGATCCTCCGACTGAAGCGATGTACCGGGGTGTAAAGCGGTACAGGGCTGGCGCGACGGCTGCCTTGAGGGGTCTCTTGCATGGGCTCACGGGTACCCGGCACACTCCACCAGACTGTAGCGTACTTGCTGACGAAGGGGGCTTTAATAGCAGGCACGAAGACAGGGAAGGCCAGGCAAGCTGGGGCATCAAAAGCGACAGATTCCTCACGGCGCGAGCCCTACTTCGTCGTCGTCGCCCTACTTCGTATGCGCAACCTGGCAATACTAGGTGGCAATATGCGCGTCCATTTGTTGTGCGGCGGTAAGTGCGCAAAAGTCGTGGTGGGCTTATGATTTGGCAGAACCGAGGACGTGATGACACGTGACAATGCACCAGCTGGGACGTTTTCAACGCCTTGCACTTGTACGACCTGTGGCGTAAACTCCACCACTTATGAAAGGTGACGTACTTCAGGCGGCGAGATTTCAGTGACCACCGGCTTGATTGCAAGACTGAGCGGTTTGGGGTCAGTGACAGTATTGAACTGCGATACTTTCAGGAGGTGCTTGAAATGTGGAACGGACATGCAGAGCCTTACCTTGAAGATCAAAAGAGATCCATGCTGCAGGGTTCAGAGTGAAACCTCTTGGGCGTTGCTAACAGAACTGCAGTAACGTTACACATAGAAAATAAAAACTGGTATGGCGCAAGAAACGGGGACACAGAAGGCACACAAAACACAGGACTTCTGTGTCCCCGTTTCTTGCGCCATACCAGTTTTTATTTCATCATGAACCAACTCGCCCAAACTAGAGTTTTACTTGACCATGTTACACATAGGTCGGCTACACATGTTTCACATAGGTTACACATATGTTACACATAGGTCGGTTTATTAGGGTTTAACGTCCGAAAGCGACTCAGGCTATGAGGGAAGCCGCAGTGAAGGGCGGCGGAAATTTCGGCCACCTGGGGTTCTTTAACGTGCACTGATATCGCACAGTACATGGGCGTCTAGAATTGCCCCTCCATCGAAATTCGGCCGCCGCAGCAGGGATCGAACCCGCGTTTTTCGGGTCAGCAGCCGAGCGCTGTAACCACTGAGCCACCGCGGCGGGTTATAAACATAGTTCGACTAAAGCACCTGAGTGGCTTCTGTGAAGGCTACTCGACAATCAACCGCATCCACATTTCCAATAGGTTGATGAAGGAAGGCGCATATGGTAACCAACAGTTTACATATCGCTTTCGTAGATTAGAAGAAAGCAGTTTGATCTTTCTAAACATCAGGATTCATTCGGTATTACATAATTGGAGAGTAGAAGAGGGATGTGAGAATTTACTGGAAAATAATTACTGCGGTTACAGGCAGACTGTAGCCCTTAACAATAAATGTGATAAAATAATAAAGGAGAAGGATGTAGGTAAGGGGACATGATTTCTCTAATTTTATTCACCTCGTCTTTAACTGAACTATTCAATGACCGTTACTGGGAAGAGTTGGCTATAAACGTTCAAGCAGAATGCCTCAGTTATCTCCCATTGTGCGCAATAATAGCAGCACATGAGAAGCCCGTAGCTGTGCGACGCCCACTGGTAAGATTGCTCAGCCTTCTCACAGGTTCTGCGCTTCATTTTATCTAAAGTGTGACCCCAAATATACTTGTTATGCAACGGCGGTGAGAACAGCGTGTTAGAATCTCTGAAAAAAAAATTATACCAACCGTGACTGCCAGCCTCACACTAAATGAGGAGCCCAAGTTTAATAGTTCCAAATTAAGCATATATATTTCGAAAGTCTGAAAGTCAAAACCACAAATCACTTTTTCTTCATGAAGGTTGTACTTGCTTTTGTTTTGATGCTTCAGTGTACAAAAACCAGGAATTTATTGTTAGTTCGGGTGACAGCGCATGTTCGCTTGCTGCTGCGAGGTTTTTCAGTCCTCTTCAAGCACCCTGCTCACCCAGAAAGAAACCAATGTGATTGCATATTGGAAAAAGTTAAGCATAAAAGGCGTCAATATTAATAATTTTTATTTTTTCTCTTCAGGTGACAGTCTTCACTGATGAGGTAAGTTATTTTAGTTTATGCTCTTGCTTGCGTTTTTTGCATAAACATTAGTCTCAAATTTGGGGATTTCATCAGCATGTAATAAAATAGGGTGTCAAAGATACGTTCTGAAAGCAGAAATAAACATTAGCAGGTTGAAACAAACTAATTCACGCAAGATAATTGCTTGCGTCAAACATGAATTGCTATGGAAATAAAGCATGTGATGTCACTGATAATCCGAAAACATTAATGTCGGTATGGTTGCTCCTTTAACCTTAAGTGCAACTAAGACATCTTCTGATCGTTACACTTGGGATATCCCATTTCACACCCCAACAAATAAAAAACTTTCATATACGCTGTCCGTGGTTTCGATTACAGTTGTCCGCCTTCAAATATAATATAACAGCGGTTTAATCTGCAGGATTTCATAGCAGGAGACTAAGCACGGTCACTCACCGCGCTTTCGAGGAACGTAGACACGAACCACTGCGTTTTGTATCCATACGAAATAGAGCTACCCGACGCATGGCCCAAATCAATGACGAGAACCTGTACAGTGACGCGGAAACGCTTGTGACCGTAGGGATCATGTTATAATCTGCATGTCAGGCCCTCTCCTAGTCGCGCGCTCCCCGATTGTTGTTGAACTTGGTTTTGTCGTCGTCCTCCTCCCAAGGTACAGTGATTTTTTGTCCTCAAAGCCCTCTCGACCACTTTCTGACGTCTCAGACTTGCGCAGGACGCGAAATCTCGTGATGTGTAGTCAGCCGCGGTGGCATTACGACGGTTTAAGTCTCTGAGGGGGAACAGAACCTATATTGTGGCTGAGGACATCGCCACAAGGTGTGACAGGCTCGACGGCGTAGTTAAACGGAGAGGTTTGTTTAATCACATTGTGCAGGTCTGGGTATTAGGCAAGTAGATTTTGGGGTAGGTGCAGTGTTGTGAGGAACCCTCCACCAATTATGAGAACCTGGTTAGAAGAGGTTTATTGGGTAGAGGTTTTCGCGGCTAGCTTGTTTGCGAAACTGGTATTCTGACATCAGTGTGTCTAAGTAGGGTACATTCGGAGGGATCACAAAGGTGTGATAAGATGGTAGAAACCATTATGAGTGCTTATAACAACGTATAGGTACGAAAGGCGAAGATCCTGCCAAGGTCTATGTCGCCATATTTTAGGCGATTGTAACGAAAGGGTCCTAGGATGCAGTGTAGGAAAATCTCTAAGTCACTCTCTTCGTGTCCCATCAATAACTTACTGTCGTAGTCAATGCTTTCTATGTGAAAGCCGCCGTCAGTCTTCTGCGCTGGCATATAGATTCCGCTAAACAAGTAGTAGAAACACGTTTGCAGAGGTAAAGAGTAGATCGATAACCAAGGATCTCCTCTTTCATTTAAACGAACTGGAAACTCAGTCAAGGTTTCCGATATCACGAGCCCGACGCAAAAACGTTATGAGCGCAACTCCAGTTTGGCTCTTTTGTGAACGCCCCTTTCAAAATCTAGAGCTTGCTAAAGAGCGTGGAAGAGGGGAAGGAGAGATTTACTGTTGAAGCCGTATGAAAAGCTCCCATTGCTGTAACATCGCCGCCTTTGTACGGTATTGTAGGCAAAACAGGGCGCTGTCCGCAACCTCCGCCTTCTTGTTGTTTAGACAGTTAGGATGAGTGCGCACACTCAATACTAAGTTTGAGCGATCGAATACAGTGCGTTGCAGTTTTTTTTTTAAATTCTGCCTGTTAAACATGAATAATTTCTCCTGTCATCGATTCATCGGCCTCACACAGGGCAGTGGGGAGTTAGAACGGACGCCAGAAGAGGCAAAACTGAAGGCTGTTAAAAGTATAGGGTGTTCAAAATCAGTTCACTTAAACTTGGCTTGAACAGTAACTAATTATTACAGTTCTCTACACGAATGATTATGCGGATGTAACCCTGACGTCTTTCGTGGAACAGCTAGAACAGGGGCTGGCGATGCGGTGCAGCGAACATATTTGTATTATTTTCGCCAGGTAGCCGAATACAGTCTGAGGTTCGCCCCTATACATGTTGTAAGTTTTAGAAAATGCTCGAATAGGCGGTGTGCTGCAAGGAGAATTATGGTGTGGAAAAGGCAGCATATGATGGGGCTCAAACTGTATCTGCAGAAACTGGATTTTTATCAATCATTGTTTAGTGCGGATGTACTCTGTTGCATAAGCCTCTAAACTCTGTTGCTTAGTTAAACCCACGTGTCCCGGCTTATACTCGAAGAAATGGTGTTTTCCAGCACCGGGTAGATAAGTGTTTACTTTTTGCTCTGACGCAAACATAATAAAAGCAAAAGAAATGATAGTATTGCGCAGCAAACCTGGTCCTTATGACAGCCCTATAAAAGTTAGCAGAGAAACATTCTTCACAATGACCGAATTTATTCGGGCTATCCGTTTTGGAACTGAATGTTGTTTAAACACGATTCCTAATACTTGCAGGTCTGTCGATATGTGGCTAGCATTCTTGCGAGCTATACGGAATGAATTGCGCATATACATGTTCTGAATAATGCGGCTATTGACATCCCTAGATCCAGCTGAGAACAGGAATGCGGCAACATTTGATGCCGGTCCGGAACACGCGCGCCTTATTGCGCGCGTGTTCCGGACCAACGCACATTCAAGCTTTGGACAGCGTTCGATGAAAGCAATATCGATCAATGCATTGTCCACAATTTGAGAGCTCGAATAAGCAGTCTGACACATATTGTCTACCCTTTCACGTAAGCGGCGTTCGGGGCAGTAAGGCGGATATATCCTGAAGCATTTTCCAAAGCAATGCAAGTTCTAATATCGGAGCAGCTCTTTGCTCAGGGTGGCTTTTCAGTTCAGAAGCACTCAGCCTCCTTTTATGCTTTTTCATTGCAAGGAAAACAGGCGTCGCATCGATTGGAGGGTTTTACGAGGAAAAGAAGAGGTCACATCAAGGTACAACGTCGTCATCACAAAGCTGGAACCTTGGACGTCCTATGTGGTGTATCTGAAAGGCTGCTTCGCAACTTCCGAAACTAACTGCAGTGACACTGTGAACGCAACGTTTGTCACACTGCCAAAAAGTAAGACACTTCAGTTTACCCTTTTTAGCTTCAAGAATGCAGACAGAAGTCGGACATCATTATTGAAAACGAAAAGAAAGTCTTAGTTTGGAAATGCGCACTAGGTCTCATTAAACATTGAAATGTAACGGGAACTAAGCTCCATTTAAAAGTAGCGTCCGAGGAGCCCAGTGTTTTTCTGTGTGAAATGATTGCTTGGTGTCGTGTAAAACCATATACGTATGAGCATAAGAGCGGAATAAGAAGAATTGGGACAGATGGACTAGTGCGCTACAGAACGTTTCGCCATTTAGAGGTGTCACTCAGAAGACGGCAAGCCGTGAGCGGACCGCGGCTCTGCTCTGACGCATGTTCATTTTCTGACGCATGTGCATTCTTCTCACGCATGTTCAAATTCCATCTTGCGACGTTCTCTCCAACATGGATGTGTATGAACGTGGCCATTTCTCTGAACATTATGGACATGCAATATTCTCATACAACTAAGGTTTTGGTAACTTGACGCGTAAAGCTACATCAATAACTATTTTGGACAAATGTTTAGGGGAATTCAATGTCAGTGAGCAATTACTCCCTTATTACAAAAATTATTTTGGGTCTGCAGTGCAAGGACACTATCACAAGAAGCTGTGCGCAGTCTTCTGTTGCGACAGCAACACTACGCGAGTCGCCGAGCCATTTCGCGGAGCTGATGAAAGGCCATACTACGCATGCGCAAGGAGCAGCGACGTCACACGGCGCAGAGCTGGCGCGCCGCCGCCGTCGCTGAGTGGGTGACTCAGAGCTTCTGCCTCCGCGCTCGCCAGTAGCGCATGCGCAGTAGCGGCGCATAGCTAGCGTGCCAGGACCGCCACCGCTGCCGCGCTATCTCCATCGCCTCTTTCTATCTCCTCGTTGCTTTCGCAATCCTCCAGGCTTAACCAGAGCTAAACCACTGCCAATTTTTTCTTAAGAATCTGAACTGGCATTGCACCGTGTCCAAATGAAGTTTAGTGCGGAAGCACATTAGCCCGCCATGAGCTGGACTACACCCACAAGACGACACAAAAACTGCCCCTAGAGAAGTAACAAATTGGGGCTGCCCGTAGCAGGAACGCCGGCTGTGGCCTCCATTCTTTACAGCCACAATCAAACATCTCGCACAATGAGCAGCCTTTGCGCCTTCCGAGAGAGAGACGTCCGCCAGACCGGTACGGACCTTCCTTTCACGGTGATAGAAGTGCGGTGTCCACACAGTAGACGACGAAGCGCGTGCTGGGCTCCACCTCGTGTGGCTGCGAGCGAATAGCTACCAGAAACTGTTCAAGAGGACGATTACTCTTGCAGTTTGAGCCCTCATTAACAATTGCGCTGGGAGCCTTCAATGACTTAATTAATATAAGACAGTCAGAAAAAAATGGCTGAGGCTTAACTTGGTTAAGCCTGGAGAATGCGAAGCATCATCGTGTCGCGTAATTTTAGAGGCGCACAAACACAGCGACGGCGCGAGGTGGGCCCCCGTTTCTCCACTGTCGTGACGTCATCGTGTAACGTGGTGTGACGTCATGTATCACGTGATTTGGAGGCGCACAACCACAGCGACGGCGCGAGGTGGGCCCCCGTTTCTCCACTGTCGTGACGTCATCGTGTCACGCGGTGTGACGTCATGTATAACGTGATTTGGAGGCGCACAACCACAGCGACGGCGCGAGGTGGGCCCCCGTTTCTCCACTGCCGTGACGTCATCGTGTCACGTGGTGTGGCATCATCGTGTCACGTGATTTGGAGGCGCACAACCACAGCGACGGCGCGAGGTGGGCACCCGTTTCTCCACTGTCGTGACGTCATCGTGTCACGTGGTGTGACGTCATGTATCACGTGATTTGGAGGTGCACAACCACAGCGACGGCACGAGGTGGGCCCCCGTTTCTCTACTGTCGTGACGTCATCGTGTCACGTGGTGTGACGTCATGTATCAGGTGATTTGGAGGCGCATAACCACGGTGATGGGCTGAAGTGGTAGCTAAAGTAGTATGCTTCGCATAAAAGGGGCGGCAATCTGGGGCCCACCTTTCGCCGTTGACAAGACAGAGAGCTAGAAAGTGTCCCAGTTTCACAGAACATGAAGCGTTCATGCTGCAAATAGGGGAGTGGTACTTTCATTTCGCATATGTGTTCTCATCCCTAGCAAAAGCTGGAAGGTAGTTGAGTGTGAAATACGCTGAGATAGACCTCAAAACATTAATATTTAATAAATCAGAAGCCTGAAAATTTCCATTCACACTGCGACAGTACGTTCACACAAGGACGCTGAAGTGGCTGGCAAGAAGTGGATTTCCAGACTTCTCTGGGCTTTCCGCTGGGTCTGGCTCGCTCAGCAACGCTGGTCCTAACCTGGAGGTACTGCGGTAGCGCTCGTTCGGATCACTGGAACAGTTGTTCTGTGGCCAGGACTGACAGCCAATATAATCACTGTTTTTTCATAAGAGACTGCGTATTTTAACTGTTGAGTCCTGTCACCTACGCGCGCTAGGCGCCATAGGTGTGGAAACCTCGAGAACATTCTTTCGTACCCCCTAGCTACGAAAGAATGTGGCGAAGCACTCTCAAAAGTTGGTAAGTCACCACATCATAAGGCTACGAACAGGTCGTTATTGGATTCCGCTGTATGTAAGGTAATCAATGGGGAAGTAATTCATGCAACAAACACTTACAATATGTTCTTATTCAGGTCCAAAGACACCCTAAAACTCTTTCTCGTCATCAAAACACATTACTGGCGTGCCGGTTGATGACATATAACCTTGAGAACGGTATATTGACATGACAGCACCGTGACGTGAACTAATCCGAACGGCGACGCGCAATATTGCCTCGTATCATTGTAGAGTTAGTTCGTTCACGCTCAAGGCTGCAGGAAAGGGTTGTTATCACTTTTGTTCGTGACGCAAGAAGCGACCAGACTAACCTTGATTGATCGCAGCCATGAAAGGCTGCATCTAGGTTTTTCCAGATTACTGTAGATGATCTTGTCCTGTTATCTGGAAGTTTCCTTGCCGGCTTTAAATTGAGCGATGCCGTGAGCGGCGGACATTCGTAGTTCAGCGACTGGCGAGCACGTTTGTTGCTTACGTCGCCGCCGAGTGATTCAGTGGTTTTGCGGGCGCAAGTCAGCCCAAATAAAGCGCTTCGTTTGCAAGCCTTGTTGCTGCATTCCTGACCGCTGGACTGCCGTCACTACAACGTGACATCTGGTGGAGGTGCGGGGTAGCCCTTCGTGTTCCGGACACCCCCTACAAGTCCTGACGCCAGCCCTCTGAGTCATTTACCGCAGGACCTGAGTCCAGTCCACCGCGCAAGCCGACGCCTGCTAGGAGACGCACCTGAGTTCGGGATTCTGCCCGACCCTACCCGGAAGCGAAGGACAGTAGCAACGTCCACCATGAGCTTGCCCCAGACGACAACTCCAATCATTCTTCACCAGCCCCGGGTTCCACCAACCTTCGACGCTTCGCCGGGCGTCGACCCCGAAGAATGGCTGGAACAATTCGACCGTGTGGCTGCCTTCAACAACTGGGATGATACTACGAAACTTAGGTACGTCTTCTTCGCCTTAGAGGGACCAGCAAGAATCTGGTTTGAGAATGAGGAAGCTAGCCTCACGAACTGGGAAACCTTCAAGGATCAGCTTCTGAAGATCTTCACGAACGTCGTGCGAAAGGGGAGAGCCCAGCAGCTGCTACAGTCTCGCATACAACATCCAAACGAGACCGTTGCAATGCACACTGAGGAGATGAAGCGTCTCTTCCGGCGTGCCGACGCAGACATGAAAGAAGAAGAAAAAGTAGAGCTTCTTATGCGAGGAGTCAAAGAGCAACTCTTTGCGGGCCTCGTACGGAACCCACCCAAAACCGTCGCGGAATTCGTCGAAGAAGCATCCACCATAGAAAAAACACTTGATGCCCGAGCCCGCCAGTATGACCGCCAGCAGCGCGTTTTCTCAGCAAGCTGCCAGGACACCGCTAACAACAATGACCTGCGGGAGGTTATACGTCAAGTTGTGCGAGAGCAGCTCCGACGATTGCTGCCAACGGGAACGCAGCCCCAGCTTTCATCGCTCACTTACGTAATTCGGGACGAGGTTCAACAGGCCTTGGGTGTGATGCCGACACCCACGCAGCCTCTGCAGCCCCCAGCAATGATTTACGCCGCAGCTATGCGCCGTCCTGCCCCTCGACGACGGGACCCAAGCACCTATCGCCCTCAGCCAGCTGCGTTGGACCGCCTTTCTTTCGCACCAACCCGCACGTCCTACGAGCGACGTGCACAGCCGAGGAAATGCGACGAGTGGAGAACACCCGACCAGCGCCGACCACTATGCTTCCACTGCGGCGAAGCCGGTCACATTCTCCGGTACTGCCCATACAGGAGAATGGGCATCCGAGGGTTTTCTTACGACGCTCCACGACCCCGACCCGGCCAGCGACCAGCCGAAATCGAGGAGTATTTGCGTCAGGAAGAATGCTCACCGCCCAGCCGCCTATCATGTTCGCCGTCGCCATCGTCACCGCGCTTTGTATCTCCTAGCCGAGGCTACGCCGTGCGTGGACGCCCCCCAGCCCCCCAAGGTTAAACTGAATAAAGCAGCCTCTGGAGCTGAGGTTGCTTCTAAGCGCAAGGACAAAGATTCTCTACCGACGACACCTCCGACGACACCTCCGACGACACCTACGACGACAACTTCGACGACAACACCGACGACGACGACGACGACGACGACGCGGCCAGACTTCACACCTTTACCGCTGCCCATAGCAGTAACGTCGGAGTACGCCCACCGCAGTCTCACTGCCCGACAAAACCGAGATCGTACACCGAAGGTAACGTGCAATACGAGAACGCGAACAAGTGACCTTGAAGTTAAGATCGATGGTCACGCAGTTACTGCCTTGGTCGACACGGAAGCTGACTACTCTGTCATGAGCGGCCCACTCGCTGTCCGACTCAGGAAGGTAACAACAACTTGGGATGGCCCGCTGATCCGCACCGCAGGCGGCTACCTGATTGCGCCGTCAGGACGCTGCACCACGAGAGTTACTGTAAACGGGAGAACCTATGCGACAACCTTCCTGATCTTACAGCAATGCTCGCCAGACGTGATTTTGGGAATGGGCTTCCTGAATGAGCATCCAGCGATCATCGACCTTCGATCTAAGTAGAATAAGCTTTCCACGAACAAAGCCATATCTGCAGCGACGACAGCGACTCATCACGTTGCCTTAAACGTCCTCGACGAAGCATTGAGCGTGCCGCCCCGATCAAGTGTCCTGTTCTGCATAGGTACGGGAGACATCGAAACTGCCGAAGGCGTCATCGAGGGGAACACCCAGCTACTCCTGGATCGAGGACTGGCCGTCGCAAGGGGAGTCGCCCAAATCCGAAATGGCTAAGCCCAGGTGTTGCTAACCAACATCACCGATGAATACCGGCATCTAAACAAAGGTACGACGATCGCTTTCCTCGACGAGCTGACAGACATTAGAGACATATTTGCCCTACCCGACCAACCCGTAGAACCGTCTGACCAATGCCATCAACCAACGTTTGATATCAACCCAGCATTATTCTCGAGCAGAAAAGACCAAATACGCAGTCAGCTTCAAAGATACAGCGATTGCTTCTCATCGGCATCGAATGTGCGACGAACCCGGCTTGCCAAGCACCGCATTGTCACAGACGAACACGCCCGACCACTGCGGCAGAGCCCCTACCGCGTATCACCGCTGGAACGCCAAGCCATCCGCAAGCAAGTAGAGGAAATGCTGCGTGACGACGTCATCCAGCCATCGAGGAGCCCCTGGGCAGCACTAGTCGTCCTAGTGAAAAAGAAGGACGGCACCCTTCGCTTCTGCGTCGATTACCGCCGCCTGAACAGCATTACGAAGAAGGATGTCTACCCCCTCTCTCGCATCGATGACACATTGGATCGGCTGTGCAACGCTAAGTACTTCTCATCGATGGACCTGAAGAGCGGCTACTGGCAAATTGAAGTCGACGAAAGAGATCGCGAGAAGACTGCGTTCATCACAGCAGACGGACTCTTCGAGTTCAAGGTGATGCCATTCGGCCTCCGCTCTGCCCCAGCAACGTTCCAGCGAGTAATGGATACGGTGCTCGCAGGCTTGAAGTGGCAAATTTGTCTAGTCTTTTTAGATGACGTTGTTGTCTTCTCCACCAGCTTTGAAGACTACCTCAGGAGGCTTGGGATAGTGCTGGAAACAATCAAGTCTTCAGGCCTAACAGTGAAACCAGAGAAGTGCCACTTCGCCTACAAGGAGCTGCTGTTCCTTGGTCACGTCGTAAGCAAGCATGGAGTGCGCCCAGACTCTCAGAAGATGGCTGCGATCGCAGAGTTTTCACAGCCTAATGACAAGAAAGCTACGCGCAGATTTCTTGGATTGTGCGCTTATCACCGGCGATTCGTCAGGAACTTTTCGCGCATCGCTGAGCCCTTGACCCAACTTACCAAGGCGGACGCGCCTTTTAAATGGGAAATGCCGCAACAGGAAGCTTTCAAAGAGCTAAAGCGCCACTTGCAGTCCCCTCCTGTGCTCGGCACTTTGATGAAAACGCCGAAACCGAAATCCACACCGATGCAAGTAGTGTGGGCTTAGGAGCTGTGCTCGTTCAGAAAAATGGTGGTGAGGAAAAAGTTATCGCGTACGCTAGCCGTTCACTGTCGAAAGCCTAAGCCAACTATTCGACGACCGAGAGAGAATGTCTCGCCATTATTTGGGCCACGTCGAAATTTCACCCCTACCTGTACGAACGACCATTCAAGGTTGTGAGCGATCACCATGCTCTGTGCTGGCTAGCCAATTTGAAAGATCCCTCCGGCCGCCTTGCTCGTCGGAGCCTGCGTCTTCAAGAATTCGACATAACTGTAGTCTACAAATCTGGCCGCAAGCATTCCGACGCAGACTGCTTGTCGCGAGCCCCTGTCGTCGCAGCAAGCGAAGAAGAAGACGATGCTTTCTTGGGACCGGTAAGCGCCAGCAGTTTCGCGCAGCAGCAGCGCTCCGATCCTGAGTTGCAAAGCATAGTTGATTACCTGAAAGGCAAGACTGCCTCTCCTCCTCGAGGATTCAAGCGCCAACTCGTCCTTCGTCGTTCACAATAATTTCCTCTTGAAGAAGAACTTTGCGTCCAACAGGACAGTACATCTTCTTGTCGTGTCCAAGAATCTTAGGGAAGAAATTATGCAGGCATGTCATGATGAGCTGACTGCGGGGCATCTCGGGATTGCTCGCACGTTGCACCGCATCCAGGAGAAGTACTATTGGCCGCGGCTAGCTGCCGACGTTTCCCATTATGTGAAAACGTGCCGTGAGTGTCAACGACGCAAAACGCCTCCGATTAGACCAGCCGGACTCCTGAACCCCATACCACCTCCAACTAAGCCCTTTCAGCAAATAGGAATGAACCTCCTCGGCCCCTTTCCGACTTCATCATCAGGTAACAAGTGGATCGTCGTGGCCACCGACTACATGACCTGATACGCCGATGCAAAAGCGTTGCCTAGCGGTACCGCACCAGAAGTCAAAAAATTTTTTGTCGAACAAATGCTCCTACGACACGGCGCCCCCAAGGTGCTCATCACAGACAGTGGGACGGCATTTACAGCGGAGCTGACGCAAGCCATTTTAAAGTACAGCCAGACAAGCCATCGGAGGACAACTGCCTATCATCCGCAAACTAACGGACTCACAGAGCGTCTGAACAAGACCATCGCAGACATGGTCTCCATGTACATCGACGCCGAAAACAAGACGTGGGACACCATTCTGACCTACGTGATCTTTGCCTTAACACTGCCGTCCAGGAGACTACCAGGTTTACCCCATTCCAGCTGGTATACGGCAGGAAGCCCACGACAACACTCGACGCAATGCTCCCGCACGTTTCCGACGAAGACAACCTCGACGTCGCCGCCTACATTCATCGCGCCGAGAAAGCCCGAAGACTTGCGCGGCTTCGCATTCAAGACCAGCAGCAGACCGACGCCCGACGCTACAATCTGCGCCGACGAGACACGCATTACAAGCCAGGTGATCGGGTTTGGATATGGACGCCAGTTCGCCGCCGTGATTTAACGAAAAGTTGCTGCGACGCTACTTTGGCCCGTACAGGGTTCTCCGTCGCATCGGTGACCTCGACTATGAAGTCATCCCCGACGGCACGACAGCATCTCAGCGACGCCGCACATACGCCCGGAAGTCGTACATGTACATGCTTCTTTGGAAGGGGGGCAATGCCACGTATCATTGTAGTGTTTGTTCATTCACGCTCAAGGCTGCAGGAAAGGGTTGTTATCACTTTTGTTCGTGACGCAAGAAGCGACCAGACTAATCTCGATTGATCGCAGCCATGAAAGGCTGCATCTAGGTTTTTCCAGATTACTGTAGATGATCTTGTCCTGTTATCTGGAAGTTTCCTTGCCGGCTTTAAATTGAGCGATGCCGTGAGCGGCGGACATTCGTAGTTCGACGACTGACGAGCACGTTTGTTGCTTACGCCGCCGCCGAGTGATTCAGTTCTTTTGCGGGCGCAAGTCAGCCCAAATAAAGAGCTTCGATTGCAAGCCTTGTTGCTTTATTCCTGACCGCTGGACTGCCGTTACTACAACGTGACAATATCAGCCAGGCGTTGCATAAGGCGACACGGCGATCGGTGGGCTGATCGGCAAATACATGCCGCCACAGAGGTACAGCCTTTGTCAAAAGTTTAGAGCCCAAGGGGTTTGCTTCTGAACATTATTGTGGCGCTCCTATAGGACTCATGGAAGTCCTACGCATCGGAGGGAGCAGGACCAAAAATCTTCTTACCTTCAGGAGATTTGGGACGCTGAGGACGCATTACGAGCAAAGCAATGTTACCCAGAAGCAAACCCCCTGGGCTCTAAATTTTTGACAAAGGCTGTACTTACCTGACCGCACCAACATCGGTGGCAGAGCGAGACCTTCCCTTAGATAAGACGAAGACCTGACTAATTGCACTTTTTTGTAATTAAACTGCAATATTATTACAACATTTGATATGCTCACCCTTCGAGAGTAATCAGAGGTACGGGTAGGCACAGTGAATCCGTGGGCTTTGTGTGGGCAATGTCGGACCAATGGGCACTCATACAACAGGTCTGCAGGGCAGCTCAAGGCAGTGGAGCCCTGGAATGAGGACCCCACCCATAAGCTCGCAAAGCTCCCCTTCTTTTTAATATTTGCCTTCTCCCTCTCCTCCTCGGTGATTGTGGAGAGGGCGTTCGCAACTTTTAGAGAATATAAATGATCATAAAGCATAGTTTTGACCGCAGTGACCTGAAATGGACGATTGTGTACATCTCACAAGGCACATACATGGAGTGCGAAGCGGCCCTGCTAGGCGCTGTGGCGCAATCTGCTTAAAAAAGCTGCAGGCGCCCAGAAGCAGTCATCGGCATCGCTTGTGGAAAAAGAATTAAGCAATTTTAATTGCTGAAAATTGGTGCTGAACATACCTCCAGTTAAACAAATTTAAACTCATGTATTGGACTCACCGTCAAAAGCAGTTACAACGAGAGAGAAACGCCAGGCCTAAGCGATGTTAAAAATCTGGCTTAGACGCCTTCCCCAGGTTGGCGCTCGCATTTGGCTGCGATTCTGACAGAGTTATCGCACTGCGTAAACAAGCAAACGCATAACCAGCGCGCAAGAGGAGATGCATGGTATGTGAGGTAGCGCAAAACGGAACAAGGGACAGAGAAAGACGCACACAACACAGGCGCTGTTACACAACTTAGCGACTGTGTTGTGTGCGTCTTTCTCTGCCCCTTGTGCCGTTTTGGGCTGCCTGACATACCATGAGTTACAGTTACCGACTCGCCCAAGGTTCTACCCTTGTGAGCAGAAGATGATTTTGATCCAAGTAGAACATGCACAGGCAGCGCATTTGCTTGCCTGTGCACATGCAGCTGTGTAATGAAAAGTAGCGCTGAGGTGCAGTCGTCGTCATGGGAGCATTACTGTGGTATTCCGTACTGATGCGGTAAATGCCCAATCCAGTAGAAATGTCTTGTGGCATTCATTTAGCGAATACATGGACTGTTTGATATACCAGCAGCAGAAAAAATAGAGTGGCAACTATCGAAATCCGAAACCACGGGGCCGGCAGCCGTCTCTCAGCGCGGCTGCGTGGGTGAACGCAGTGAAAACAGCGAAGGGAATTGGTCGGTACTGAGAGTAAGGCATCGTGTCGTTGTGTTGTGACCTGGGAATCGGCCGACAGATGCGCTGTCGGCTACTGCCCACTGACACAGACGTCCGCCGAGCATCGGCGTTGGCTTAGTGTGCCAAAGCTAAATACAACGCACAACTACGTTTGCATACGCTGAATGCCGACCTAGATCGACCTAAGCGAGCTTCGCTTTTCTCATTGTATGGATGTGCGGGCCAATCTTCTCGGCATTTCGAAAAACCTGCAGCGCACAGCAAGTCTACCAGAAAAAGGTGACGCAGTATGTTGCAGTGTGTCACAGCTTTTGGGGTCCACTTGACCCGGGTTCCTGCTGTTCCTTGGCTGCGAAGTCATTTTAGACCCCGGCGCTCAGAAACAGAAATCGCTCAGTACGAGTAATGCAATAACAAATAGTTTTACTACGCCTATAATGATCGCGGAGCGTGTATCACACGTCCTGGGACAATACGCAACGCTGAAACGGAGAACACGCCAACCAAATATTTGATGTCTCCCCCGCTTTTAATCAGAACGATACAACGCGCCCTCTGCTGTTACGCCTCTTTTTTGTTTTTTTTAAGAGACTTAAGTGGCGTGCGCCGGCTAGTGTAATGTGCGATGAGTTTGAAGTAACCAGGAATGAATTGATGTATACGCTGAGGCCATACCTCCTCAGTGTACGTGAAATGTGATGAATTTGGCTGCAGGCAGCAACTATTTTAAAGCTGGACAGCTGGTTATCCACGCACATATTACCTGAGAAAAACCTTTATGTATTGGCCATATCGCACATTTATGAAAACTAGCGGCCTTGATATAGTGCCAGTACAGAATGTTTTTCTTTTTAAACCTTTGCCTCACAAGATTAAACTACAGCTAACGGAAAAGTTTTACGGACCTCACAGTTAAGAATTTCAGCAGCGGAATACACCTGGATGTTCTCGGCCCACTTGATCATGGTGATTGTGCGGCGTAGCGCCGGTAGCGACCAAACTAGAACGGTTAGCTTGCGATTCATGGGCCATTGATTGCGCATTTAATATGTCGGTGTGCATGAGCTGCTGATACTTTGCGCAGGGATGTAGCAGTACTAACTTATAAGGCCGCATGAGCCCGAGATGACGTAAGAACATCAATAATCTTTCAGCCGCAGTGCCCTTATGCGCCCTGAATGGCAGCGCTAACTTTACTAAGTAGAGTGGTAATTTGGCGTCAGGCTTTCTTTGCTGTCATCATAGCTGACATGAAGAAAAAAACAAGGGCATGGCAGGTAAGGTACCGCGCAGCGCTTTTTAAACAATGGTCGCTTTGAGCAATGGATCGGATTCCAACGTAGAACGAACGCAGATGGGTGCGATAGAGAAGCACATTGGAAGCTGATATTTTTGAAATTTCTTAATGTGGCAGCCGCAGCTCGGGCAGGACAACACCAGTTAGAGTAATTAAGGGGGCCCTTGGGCCGACAGTGCTCGTTTACCAGCTCGTGGTGGTTTAGTGATGCTTTCAAATATTTCCTCTTCTGATTTGTCTGTAACTATAATTTCTTCATCTCACAGCATTCGGTTAGTTGTAAAAATGCAAACTAAATTACAATCGACGCTCTCACAAAAAGCAACCAAACATTCAATATTCTAAAGGTAAAATTAAGGCCTTGAGTTTGGTTGTTCTGATCTATATTGCAGGATGCCGCTTAGACAGGAACTGCCCTCTCAGTTCGGTTATAATGTGATACTGACACAAAAGTGAACTATGTATATATTTAAACGGATTGTCTTTGTTCGCAAACCAACCTCATGGCCTTAACAAAGTTAGTTCTCCATGCTGGTATGCCAATCGGTATACTTCATTCAGCGAGTTCTGCTACTTCCCAGGTGTCGCTCACTTGTGACGCTTCTGGCCACATGTGAAGCGACTAGCAGCGCCAGTGCAGAAACAAAACCGAAAAAAAAACAACATAAGTAGGCACTAGCAGTGCTGGCAGCGTAGACTAGTGGTTTTTGCAAGGTTGTTATTGGTTTTGGCGTGCTTTACGATGGAATGAAATCAATTCCCTCAGCTTTTCATTCCACTAAGGCAATACTGTCAAACAGAGAGAAAGCTGATCACCTCCAAGCTAAGATTGCTGGCTGTCCAGGCTTGAGCACGAAATTCATCAAGAGTGTAATTTTACTTTGCTTTCAACAAAATAACCCCCTTTCAGGTACTCTCTACAAAAACTGCTCTTCTCAAGGTTCTAAATTGATGGCGATTACACTGAGCCTGATATGCACCAAGCAGAACCGTTTTAAACATCATGCTATTTTTGTGTATTCAAAATTAGTTCCAATAGTGTACACTCCTTCAAAACAGCAACAGATTACATTTCTTGCCTGTAATATGCGCAAAGAACGATGTTTTACAGCTCTGTAAAATGTGCTTATCAGACGAAGCTCTTCTTTAAACAGCTTTTAATACGCTTCATACTGCCAACTTGCCTGTTACATCAATTTATATTGCATGCGGTGGTTTTCTCTTTTTATTTGCCCTCCCCACTTTATTCCTTAAGACCTTCCGGCTCCAGAAGTGATGGGGGTTCAGGCCACGGACACAACCTCTTTCGAAATTGGCTGGTATCTCCCTCAACCCGACCGACGAGCCTATGACGATTTCCGGGTTCGTTACTGTCCGAAAAACGCTGAGAGTTGCTTCGTGGTGTATACCAAAAGAAGCAACTTGAGAGTGGACGGACTGCAACCTGGCACAACTGTAGCAGTTGACGTGCGAGCGCAGTTCAGAGGCACGGATGGAAGACCGCTGCTTGGACCTCCAGTAACAGCGTCCATTACTACCTGGTCTAATGGTCAGCAAACTTTTTCCTCCGAGTACAATGATTTTTAATGCTTAATGAACGTCCGCTTATTACGGGCAAGTAGGCAAGCTGCTGACTTGTACTCTTTTGTGACACGGTCTGTGCGAGAGCCCACTGTTGCTAATCGCTTTTCACAGCACCTCATGCGCTCGCTGCGCCATTCTGTCACGGATTTTTTTTGTATCTAGATAAAGGAACAGGCTTTGATATTTTGGTTGATCTTTAAAAGGCGCATAAACATGATGGCTTTTTTTACGTGACCGTTTTGTACACATGTTACTTATAACTTCAGAAATGGTTTGGCCCCATATACAGACTGGCTAGAAGAGGGACCAATGGATCGAGGTACCAAATTAATGCGGCATTTGGTAGCATGAGGCAACAGTGACAACAAGAAAACAAAAACTAACTACAGATCAGCCATGTACTGATTCTACAGAGGATACCAATGTCACAGATTGCTGTGTATCCAAGCATTTTGCTTAGCAATTGAGCCATAAGCTCTTCATGGTTACGGAAAATGAGAGCGGCTTGGGATTCTATTAGCCTTTGACTGCAAGTATTCCTCGCAGTCAAAACAAAGATAATCGATAAACAAAGATAATCAGACTGTTGTGAACCCTTTATTCTCTCTCTCTCTCATATATATAGCATCACGTGAAACGCGACTGTTGTTTTAGGGTTTATTTTAACAGTTTCGGGAATTTTATTCCCTTCGTCAGGGCACGCTTTCAGTAAAACGGTTTCGTCAATATAAGGACACAGAACTAGCGAGGAGGTATAATCTCCGCCCTTAATAATGGGAAGAAGGGCGCCAGTATGTATGGTAGAACAGCCCGACAGGAGAGTAAAGCGAATAAATTAAGCACAAATGCGCATATGGCACGGTCGCAGGTTGCCGTGGCGGCGCTAACAAGTGAGTGGTGACCGTCTCTCGAACGCGTCTTCCACAAGCGAATCGGGATACCTGATACGGGCCGCTCTTTCAGACCCGGCGGCGTCCTGCGGGAGTGTGTGCGTGGGGGGGGGAGGGGGGGGGGTAGAGGGCTAGCGGCTACCGTGTGCGCCGAGAGCAGGGCTTAACGCTCTTTTTCATCTTTTATCGATGTTCAAACTCGTTCTTTGCTACTAGTTTACAGTTTCCACCTCCCCGTTTGTTTTTCTGCAGCCGCTGGCCGTCTGAGAGCTGTCGTGTTGTCTACTATACGATCCCGTGCCCTCATTCTCAAGTTTCTTTCGAGGGCGGAGCTTATACCTCCTTGCTCGTTCTGTGTCCTTCTATTGACCAAACTGAACCATTGTAAGCCGGCCCTGACGAAGGGAATACCATTGCCGAAACTGTTGGCAAAATAAACGTTGAAAGAAAAGTCGCGTTTGTGGTAATGCTGTGCCTAAACTGCTAACCTGGCCCATTGTAACCCTTACTGAATACTATATATATATATATATATATATATATATATATATATATATATATACACGTTGCGAAATCATTAAGTACTTGACTGCTTACAAGAGTATATAGCGAAGTATATGCTTCGTTAAAGGAAACATATTTATTCGACTCGACGTTTCGATTGGACGACCGATCTTCTTCAGGAGTGATTTTACTTTGTTAATGCATCCCCTTTTATAGGGGTAGGCACAGTACAGGTAAGTGGGAAACACAAAGCACATAGCAGGAAAATACACATAAAAAATTATTAGAGGCCGTGCGCCGCACACGAAAAAAAAAGAGGAGTAAGAAAAGAAAATACTCAGTAAGAAAATACAACAGCCTCTGCTTTGCTAAGCACCACAGGCTTGCTTATTGACAGGCGTGTCCAGCTCGGAGGTGCTCGACAGGTGCGTGGTCGTGCAGCAACTTTCGCAAAAAATGCGAGAACTTGTTCCTTCTCCTGGCCGCGAGGGCAAGAAAAAATAAAAAATAAAAATATATCTGACCCTCTCTGTTGGAGGGTTACACCTGTGCCGTTCCTCCCCCCCCCCCCCCTACAGGTGGGCTCACCTTGTGGTCCCGCGAATGCCACATAATTTTTTCCTTTTTTCCTTTTTATTTTTACTATGTAAGCTTACATTTTTTTACATTCCTTCCAATACTTCCGCTCAACCGGGCGTGGGTGCATTATTGCTGGGTGCGAAGAAACAGCACTGCTTTAAAAGGTGTTTTTTTTAACCTATTTCAATTTTTTTTTCTTCCGAGGTTTCTTCCCTGCTCTTTTCGTTTTCTCGTTTTCTCTTGTCTGCCATCTCTGTTGGAGGGTTCTGACCCTCCAACAGAGAGGGTCAGATATATTTTTATTTTTTTTTATTTTTTCTTGCCCTCGCGGCTAGGAGAAGGAACAAGTTCTCGCATTTTTTACGAAAGTTGCTGCACGAACACGCACCTGTCGGGCACCTCCGAGCTGGACACGCCTGTGAATAAGCAAGCCTCTGGTGCTTAACAAAGCAGAGGCCGTTGTATTTTCTTACTGAGTACCTGTTCCTCGCACTCTCTTCTTTTTTTTTTCGTGTGCGTCGCACTGCCTCTAATAATTTTTTATGTGTATTTTCGTGCTATATGCTTTGTGTTTCCCACTTACCTGTACTGTGCCCCCCCCCCCCCCTATAAAAGGGGATGCATTAACAAAGTAAAATCACTCCTGAAGAAGATCGGTCTTCCGATCGAAACGTCGAGTCGAATAAATACGTTTCCTTTAACGAAGCGTATACTTCGCTATATATATATATATATATAGTAAGAACGTAGACCAACGTTTGAAACACTTGAAACACTTTATTGACGTTTCGACCGTGGAACGGCCTTCGTCAGAATGTCTCAAAGGCCGTTCCACGGTCGAAACGTCAATAAAGTGTTTCAAGTGTTTCAAACGTTGGTCTACGTTCTTACTACTACATACCGTGCCGAGATTCCTTCTTTTCTTCTGTATTATATATATATATATATATATATATATATATATATATATATATATATATATATATATGTCTTGGTTTCCCGCAGTCAAGTATAGTGTACAAACAGAACTAGCATGGCCAGGAATGACTATGCTTCGCACAGATGGTTTGCGGGCATAACGTCAAGCACTTTTGGTGTAATGAGGGCTGCCTGCACAAGGCGGAGTACGTGCTCAGTGTGGGCATCCTCCATTGCTCATAGTCGTCAATGCTTACATTTCCGCTAGCTGATTACATGAGGCTAATACATTAAATAACTTGGGGGCATTTTTAGCTGCATTGATAAAAAAACTGCGAGAGCATTTCGTCTGAGGTTCTCTAGTGCCTGATTAATGTCTTAAGTTCTCGTTCTGATTTTTCTTGAAAAAATCTTTTCCGTACCGGTTTCACTGCCCTTATATATGTGCCTTAGTCATCACCTCCTAGAATGTTGGGCTTGCTTCCGCCTGATTATTATATCGAATTTTTATAATCTGACCCACTTCAGCACATTAGTCCGCGAAAAGGCTGTTCTGGGAAAAGGGTGGTCTGTAGAACGCTCTTGTGTGATTAGAGAGGTGCGTCGCGTAATTCATCAAAAGTATGATGCTATCGGAGGGCTAAGAGCCTTAAATTAGGAGTATTTATGGTCAGACCTAGAGCTATCTCTGAACATAAATGATTATCTGACCATAAATGACGCTCTGAACATAAATTAAAATCAGAATTATTCGGTCAGTCTGCTTATCTGCGCGTTTGGGTCGTGTTTAATAGGAGAGAACGTAGATCATCCGGGTGATTATGAGGGCATTCGCCAGCCTAAGTTCAATGTCCCTGCTGAAAAAAAGTTCTATGATGCAATAACCTCATAGATCATTCATCATAATATCATACAATATGTTTGACATATCATACAATCTGTATGATATATCATACAATTCGAATGATATATCATACAGATTGTATGATATGTCATTCAGATTGTATGATATTCTATGATGAATGATCTATGAGGTTATTGAATTATAGAACTTTTTTTCAGTGGGGGTGTTCCGTCATTCCTTTGCGGCGTTTGGTGATGTGTCTAAAAATGGGAAATACAGGCCAACAAAAAAGCAAACGCACGTATCACCAACTTGCCGGCAAGAAATTCAAAATTAATACCCACTCTCCGGTAAACCTATCCTGAGCAGCTTCTTCGTACCCTGTTATACCCTTTATGGGTAGCTCCAATACCGCGGCTGACAATCATAGTAAGCATGGCACGTGGACCACGATTCGCAAATGTGATAAGAGGCATCAGCTTAGTTTTATTATATTTGTAATAGAGCGAGAGGTAAATAATATTATTGTCGCTGTGAAAGTAACTAGGCCCAACTGATGAGCAATTCATTTGCAGCATTCGTGACTTTTCCTTGCCCGTGCTGCTTTCGAAGCACTTTGACTAGGTTTCGAAGAGCTCGAAAGAGGGACGCGAAATGACTTAACATTGTCAGATTTTGTTAAGGGAAACACAGTAGGTGTGACCTTTAGTGCAGCTCTGGGCATATGAGGCTAGCTGCAATACAATATTAGCGTGAATCAATGCATATGCCCAACTACTACATTTTATGACATCTTGCCACAGGCCTGCGCTCGGATGCGCAAGTCTCAGGCGAGATCAGACCCAGTGGTGTAAAAATGACATCGCCACATCTCGAATGCAGTTCCATATGCACGTGTTTGGAATGAGGCCAATATTGAAGACGCCATTGGCACCTCCTTGTTGTCCTGGGAATGCACAAACAGCAGCGTCGAGTACCTCCAGGTGAGACGAAGCAGGAGTGTGAAAGGTAATGTGGCGCAGTTTTGAGTGAGCTCTTTTTTGGAACCAGCAAATAAGGAACAATAAATACCGCACCCACTGCTCGCAGGTTCACATTAACAGCCATGTTTTTTTTTTTTCGAGGGGCTAAAAGTTAGATTTCGATATCTTGTTTCACCAGTCAGTCTTTCATTTCTTAGAGCATATTTGCATGCTCTATTTTCTCAGTGTTTAAAATTATCATTGTCGACCTGCTCGCAATCACTGCAGAACATAGCCATCATTGTTAGATTTCTTAGTAAACCTATTTGGCGCTACCCTCGGGTAGCGCAGCAAAACATGACCTCTAATATAAACTGCACGCCTGCCTTGCGCAGCCCCTGCTGCGTGACCCCGTGCCTCGGAATCGATTCCTACTAAAAGACGCTCATTTATATCTTGTTCACATTACAAGCGACCCTGGGAGTTCGCCACTTTCTCACCATTCCATCTATGGCTTGGTAAATTCATATTTATGCTCTGGCCTGAAGCTTCTTTGTGGCTCGAATACCTATAGGCAATAGTCTTTGCACAAACGAGAGAGTTGAAATGTACTACACTCAGTTAAAAGCACATTGACACATGGTTACCACTAACAAAACGAGGACACCATTACAATTTAATCAATAGAGTTATCGTGCATAGTTTCGTGAAAGATTCTCCAAAATAGACCACAACCGCACGATAAACAAAGAAATAGTGTAATATGCAATATAGCAAACCTCTTTTTACCGTTTTTTTTTTTGCACAGGATTTGTGCATTTAAAAAACTGCTCTTAGTTAGAACCCCACTTTTTTCAGAATAGCATTGTCATTAATGCAGCGCACCAGAACACGGATATAAGTCGTTATAATTAGTAGTATCGTTAAATATAATTTTGTAGTTAACTTTTTGTTCATTATTGTTGGTCTCCTTATTTCTAAAAAGGCGTGTAGACTTCAGTAAGAAATATCCATATAAGTTTCTGGAATTCAGAAAAAGCAGTTACCCTCGAGGCTGAGCCCAAGAGATTTGGCTATTTGGACGAGTTACGTACACTGGATATGCTGCTTTCGCTGCAAGCTTCTAGGAAGTGCATGCAACTTGGCCGAATGTAGCCAAAATGCTTGGACCGCAGCGATGGCGGTTACTGCGTTTTCAAACTCTTTAACACTTATATGGTTACCACTTTCAGTGGGCTACACGCCTCTCAAAAGTACGGCGACAAGCAGCAGTAGTTAAAAAGTTAAGTATTCTTGGTTAGTTATACATCTTACTAGTTGCCACGTTTTAGCTGTATTCTGAGGCGCTACACCTCTGACACTGCAATGCCGAAAAAATAGCTCTTATAACTTAGAAAGCTTTGTTTTAAAAATTGTTCAAAACCTTAGGTGAAACACCGTCTATGTAACAAATGGGCGACAGACGAGGAATAAGAAGAGTTGGAACAAACATGGCACACAAGTAGCAGCATCCCAGCAGATAGCCATGCTAGTCGACATGATTAGACCGTATCATTCCCTCTGCAAAGAAGGTACTTAGGATCCCCGAATGCTCCGCATCAGCGGACGACGTGGCACTTGAAGAATGTCTTCGCCTCTTCGAAATCAATGCAGTGTCTGTTTTTTGGCCGGAACGCGGCAAGCTGGGCTACATAAGTGAGTACCACGACGAGGTCGCATTCTGCTGGTGCATGACGGCCATTTTGGAAAACGTGGGGTCATGGAATGACCTAATGAGCTGGATCATATTGCCTCCGTTTAGCAAAGACAGTGGCATTGTGCATGTGAGTGAGCTGCGCCGTTTCTTCGCTCCCAGTAATCGCAGGCTCCTTCAGGTCGAGGAGAAATCATGTGACGGAAGGACGGTAGAGGAACACGAAGCGTTAGAACCAATAAATCATGCAATTAGCATCTTCTTAACACTTGTCGGATACATAGCCCTCAGTTATTACTAGAAAGCATTTGACTCAGACATCACCTGAGATGTCATGCAGCAGTGTGTCACAGGGTGTAAAGTTCTTTATGTAAAAGTACTGGAACATATCAATACCCGCTGTACAGTCACCACGCTCGTTAATAAAGAAAGTAATAAAATGCACTTAGAAACTGTGTTATGCGGGGAGATTTGATCACCCTAGGGCCAGTGTCCGCCTGTTTGCGGTAGGTGTTCAGAGGCTTGCATTGGAAACACTTAGCGATAAGGGTTAGCGCACAATACTTTACTAATTTGCGAACCCGACTCCAATTTGTTGTCAGCGAATGAGGAGGGCGCCCAATCGGGACGCGACTGAGGGGCTCACTTTTAATGATGCTTCTTCCGTAGTGTACTAGGCCACATTTAAGGCGTACCCTTCGCCCTGCACTGCGATGTACCTCTTAGCCTGCGTCGCTTTGGAAGGTTAAACACCATAATCAAATCTAATTAGCATTAGTCTAATAATAACGGCTGTGAGAGGAGCGGACGCCCTGCTACCTGCTAAAAATGTTCTATGGGATCAGTATAACATGTGACCACTACGCAGTTTAGCAGCTAACAACATAAAAAGCTATTTGTTGACAAAAGCTGTTACTGCTAACACGCATTACTGAGTTTGTCCTTAAGAGTGTAAAGTGTACAAACGGAAGGTGCTTGTTTTCTGATTGTAAGAGGCGCGTTTGTCGTAGCTAAAGTTAATACCAACTGTCATACGCACTAAAAACTTGGATTACGTATGCACAACCGCTCCATTACATAAAAGATATTCGAGTGGTTTGCATGCAGTGTCCTCGAGGGAAAACAGCGAGACAGCAACAACACACAAAGAAGGTGTTAGGGTGTGTCATAAAACTGGTACAAAGAAGATAAGGAAGCTGTGCAGTTTAGGTGGGCACCGTACTCAAGATCAGTGAAAAATTGAAGGCAAAAAAAAACAAGATCTAATGCGTTGTTGTGATAAAGATCTCAAGCATTAATAATAATGAAAATGGCGAAGTTTTCGAGCTCCTGTAGCTGCATAGAGAAGTTATGAACAGACGCTACTTATGAAAGGCAAAAATTTGGGAATTCCGAAAAAGCCCGCCACTCAATAATTGCTCAGCAAAAATATTTTGAAAGTATCTCCAGACTGTACATCTGTTAAACAAGAAATGTTTGGAACACACCACTGAACCAGGAACACACCATCAAAACGACCTACAGTCAGCGCAAACAGCAACACGCATTGCGAAAAACAAGAAGGGTGCCTTGAAAAAATACGATTCTAATGAATAAAAACAAGCAGTGTAGGCAAATCCCCGTGAAGAAAACAATGCCATAAAGCTGATATCGAACCACTCAAGCTCATCGAACAACTACAGAAACTACCTTTAAAGGATAGCAAACAGAAAAACACTGCTTAGAACACCAGAATCCTGGTAAGTTGGTAAGGCGAGTAGCGACAGCGTGACTTACAAACGGACGAAATACACAAAAAGTACAGCACAAACGTCTAAGATAAAGACTACTGCACGATAAATAATTTCTTGCTGACTGAATCTCGCCAGTGGAAACATTATGAATTAGTTAGGCGAAAGAGCTGAGTGTAGCAAAAATGTTTTTGAGCCATATGCGCGGTCATGGTGAAAATAATTATGGGATGGAGAGCCAATTGCTTTGCTAAATAGAATTTGTACAGAGTATCGAGGGGTTCAAACGCAATGGCAAACTCAATGGGTGGTACTACTGTGTAATTGGCAATTCAGCCACAAATGTGGAAGCTGCCCTCCGATTGCGCATCCTTATGCTCTCGGCATGTGTCCTCGTCCTACGTTAACCACCCTTCGAGTGGTAGCTATGTCAACCGCTATTCGGTTGTGGACTCCTTCGCTCTGTCCATACCTCACTCACTCTACGGTAATCACCCCCTAGACGCGGATTACTCCGCTTCTGCCATACTCTTTCTCCCCAATGCAAGTAGTGCATTAGTGGTTCGAGTGGCAGCCACCCTCCAGGTCCATATTCCTCCGATGTCACTAAAACCTCCTCCTTAGTGGTACTTAATCGCTGTGTGGTGTCCGTTGCAGCCACATTCTCGTTGCGGATTCATCCGCTCTTCTGATGCCCTCCTGCTTCAACAATAAACACACTCCAACTGGTTTCCGTGACCACTGCCGGACTACGCACCACTACGACGAGAAACCCAGTGAATGAGCGTTGAACAGCTCTCGCTATATAACTCTAGGTGTCTCACCTAGGAGCGAAAATACACTGCATTACGGATGGTGCGTTGAATAAGAGACGCAGCGAAGAATGCACCTAATGAAGTCATATTTCACCGAAATAAACTGAAGAAAAAAATGCGCAGGCAAGCATTTGTATTTATCGATTAATTAGAATAAGCAAATATCTAATAAAGCTAATTATGAATTAGAGCACAACTGCAGCAGTGTTGCTTTAAACGCAGCTGACCAGTGATGGTCTCTAGCCATTATTCTATAATCAAAACATAGAAGAATATAAGTCTCTTCACCTCTGCCTGTGAGCATTTGTGAGCATTGACATGATCAATTTGGAAACAATGCGTTCAGCAGAGTGTGCTTCCCGTAAATGAAAAGCTAGAACTTCAGTCGCGTATTATTCAATTTTAAACTCCCCGTGCATTTGCCTTCCTTTGTTTCTTTACAGTACAGAAAAAATTCTGAGGAGTGGAAGACCTGCGATGACTCGGCCGAATGTGATGCCACCTGGGACTACCTTCCTATGCCCCAAAGGACAAGTGGGGACCTGAGATTGACCCACCAAGTACTGCAAAACAACTTCAACCTTTGGATTCGCTGCTGCAACGCCTACGGATGCGGGCAGGAGTCCAGAGTTCAGATAAACTCTCATATTTCAGGTAATAAAATCAGCAAATATCATACCCGAGACGTCACTCTTTCCCCACATGAACAAGAAAATGCTGAGAATTTTTCTTGACAACTAATTCGTCCCGATGCTACCGATTTTTTGTTATTTTACATTTTTAACATTTTCTCTGTTTATCGGGGCATCAACGCTTTGCTGTCGCCTTCAGGCTTTCAGGTATTGCACCAACGCCAGTATGATCTTGTGGAATGTCCGCCATCATTTAGTTAACTTTTAAGAAGCCTAAATGTGCATTCTACGATCTCATACGAGGGGTAACACATGTTATTTTAAAGACAGCCGAGCCGTGAGCCGTCGTAACATTGATCTCAACCACCAAGTACTCGTACATTGGCATGATCGTCAGAGTTCAGATCTCTTTGTCGAAGACACATATGCATAGTAAACTTCGCCGATAGCACGTAACCTTTTGAGACTGCGTTTTATTAAGTACTCTACCATCTCTGGTATAGCATGCTAGCGTATGCTGCATACCAGCCTAGAAGGCGGTAGCTCACGCGAAAAAACCATCTGAGACCACAAGGATGATCATCTTCCGGCGAAATAATTTCAGAGAATCGGTGCAGAAGAATCATTGTTCCGTTCTTCAGTGCCTACTTGAAAATCAATTTTAGACGGCAACACAACAGGAACTTCGCCTTTTCCATGCAACGAAGCAACATTTATGAAGTTACACTTATCCTATGGCTGAATACGCTGTCTTTGGCATGACACATCTACATATCCGTACTGGAGCACAAAGAGTGAAAAAATTCAATCGAACGATTAGAAACCCGCGCATATTTTGTATTCCGTAAAGTATAACGAGCATATCTGAATCCATTGTTCATTATGCGTACTCAGAGGATCTTTTCACAAGTGTTAGCTTGACTAAGATATCTGGAGGCCTAACGCGTTTGCACTCTTTTTCCTGATCACTGATCTTGCGAAAAAAAGAAAACGGAGTGATAAGAAAGACAACCAACCGAGTCCCGACTAACCAGAAAAGAAAAAGTGTCCTTAAAATAGTGTCGTAAATATTAGTGCAGAAGTAAGCATGTCGATTATCGTTTGGTCGCGCTGAATTTGCGCGGACTTGGTTTCTTGCGAGACTGGGGTTTGCGCTTCCGAGGAATAAAACAGAGAGAGCAAAGATTAATTCCACTCTGCCTGAGTAGACACAGGTTTGAAGGTTTCTTCCCGGTTAAGGTTTTTTGCCTACCCTACCGTCCAATAGAAAGTGAGCTGAAATTTGAATGGTTGTCTATCACTCGGCAGAGGCCGCATTCAAAGGCTGTGGGGCACTGTTTGGTAAAATTTACTCGTCTGTTTCAATAACAGAGTGCCAAGAGTTCCTAGTATTTGTTCAAGGCAAAGGCAGTCAAGTGATACGGAATAAATTTTGTGACTTAATTGCTTTCAAAACAGCTGTTTAAGTGCTATGTGCTTGCAGAGGATGTGGAAAACAACCTGTAAGCTCTAAAGGGCACTTAGCAGAGCTCTGCACTTTGCTGTTCCCGAATCCGATAAAAGCGATACGCTAGTGATATAGCTGTAGTGTAGTGCAGTGAGTGTTTTTGCTGCGTGCACGCTGCTGCGTTATCCTGCCTCGCTCTGAAATTTGCTGTATAGGCTCAGTTCTCTCTGGCCCTGCAGCATATGAGGTGTCGGGACTATCTAATCGAAACTTTCCATCAAACACAGTCACGTATCAGGCGATACAAGGGCACTAGCCGATGTAGAATTTTAGCAACGTAAGCAGCAGAGAACACACTTTGAAATAAATAAATTCTCTGGATGGCATAATGTTGTACTGAGTATGATTTCTACACGTCCGGAACGAATTAAGTCAGACTTCTGCTTCAGTGTGAATTAACTTGTCTTCGAACAGAGCACCCAACCTGCACGAACACTTACTTGGTGGTTATTAGCGCAGAACGAAGGGCTATAGAAAAACGACAAGCGCCGTTGCGTCAACATCTAGATGCATAAGTTTTCAACAACGCTTATTCCAAGTATTTCGAGAAGTGAGCTCCTGCTGAGCATGAGAGTGTATTATGAAACTGGCGTTATGAAGTCAACTACAAGTTCTGCAGGGTATCTCTCCCTCCATTTGTCGGTGGCTCCGGCTCAAAATTTAGTTACCGTTCCTAATGTCCCAGGTTCGAATAGCAGGGAGGTATGCTTTTTTTATAATGTTTGTAGCTCTATGTGCAGTGCACATGGAATGGATTACAAAAAAAAAAATCCTTAACGACTGAACTCGGCAAGAAGCTAACATCTGCAGAAATATTTTATTTCTGGTAACCATTGGGAGTGCTGCGCTCGAATAAAGAACCCGGTAGATACTTTTAATATCGCTGATGAAAACAATAGTATGGATAAAGATATTTTTCCTCACCTATGCGAACGTTAAACGAGCGTAGTACAATGAGAGTCCTGACCACTAATTTTAACTAGGTAATAGCCGCCCATTATTAAATGCGAACATTACTTTGCGTTTTTTAGCTTCAGTACGCTTTGCTGAATAATTTGTACAAAAAGCAGGGATCGCAGTGGTTGCTCAAAACCGCCAAACATGAAGAGGCGAAACGCAAAAGTCACCCGTGTGCTGTACAATGCAGTGCCCCTTAAAGATACCCAGGTGGTCGAAATTATTTCGACGACCTCCACTATGGCGCCTCTTTATTCCTTTCTCCTTTCACTACCTCCTTTATCCCTTCACTCTGAGACAGTTACTGCCTCATTTGCGTTCCTAAAAAAAATTTCGCTTCAAGATGAGACAACTTGTTTTCCTTTGATTCTGTGTGATTGTATTTGATAGCTGGTTTGGGAAAGACTACCACTCTCCAGATCTCTCTTTCACACTTCCTGACGATCCAGAGGAACTTTATTTAATATTAACAGCCCGTTAACTACGGGGGGGGGGGGGGGGGAGGGGCGCCTTCACATTTGCAGGCAGTTTTAGGAAGGGGAGAAAATGCGACCAATGAGGGCATTTCAAGAAGACCGGGAGTAGAAAAACACTTTTTACCTTTACAGATTCAGAACCTCAGCTAAATTAGAAGCACTCGAAGCATTCCGCAACAAAGTCGGTCATAAACTTAAACAGTTTACAGTAAACCACAGGAGGCGCAAAAAGCAGCGCCATTACAATGCACGCGGTGCTCTAGTTTGCATACTAGCAGGTTCGCGATGCCTCAGCAGTGTTCACAGGCAGTTTGTAATGTGACGCAGTGCGCTCTATTAGACCCAGGAACACTGCTGTGAAAAGAGCTCAGCTTAAGGATGCGTGATGGGAACGTAGTTTATCTTGACTAGCTTTGAAAGCTCTCCTGACTATAACATGAATATTCTCGAATTAACAATTCAGTTCAATGCCAATGATGCCGTATTCGCAGAAGTTAAGATAGGCTAAGATAAAATGAATATTGTCGACAGAATTGGGGGGGGGGGGGGGGTGATATCTGAAATACGAAGAGGCTCGAACTTGTGTAGGCATTTCAGTACTTTTCGCTCGTATTTACACAAAAATCTTTACGCTGATATAAGCTCTATGCCCAGGTCGTGACCTCACGAAGAGGTTTTCTGTCATAAAGCAGCTTAATTAAGGCGCGATGAAAAGTGGGTGGAAGTCTGGGTTCTATGTTATAGTAGTTAATAATATTGCAACCTAGACTGCGATTTGAAGGTTTCCTTATATCTCGCTTTCAGGCCCACCTTCTTTGTCGGAAGTCACCGTTTTCCCAAGTCAACACAGCGCACTGCTGCGATATGTTCCTCAAGGCTCCAGCTCATACGAAGGCCTGGAGGTGACGTGGCACTGCAACGGCGAGAAAAAAGTTACATATCACACCACCTTCCCCCAGAACTACTATTATGACAGTAGGAAAGAGAAAACAATAGAAGGTGAGTTTTTCTTTCTCATAAAGCCTTTCAAAAGTGACCTTCTCTCGAAAAGGGGACACATAAACTGATGCGAGCTGCAAAATTACGGAACTCTGCGTGGAATAGCCATGAGGCTCGAGAGGTTAACCTCTTTTTATTAGGTGCTACAATAAAATCACCGTGCTCACCATAATGAACCTTAATATGTAGAGCAAAGGCCTCTCCCAAATTCCTGCGTTTAGCCTTTTTTGTGCTATTAGCCTTCCACCTTCTCTCGGCAACCTTTCTTGCTTTTATTTCGTTGGCTGACTTTCTGCCGGCCTCTTCTACACTTGTAATCTCTTTTGATATGTACTATTGCATTCAAGAACCATTCTTTATTTTGGTTTCGCCTTATATGCCCTGTCCATGCCGATTTATTCTTGGGTTCGTGGTGCGGTTGGTTAAAAGGGACCCTTAATGAATGCCTACTCTAACCCCCAAACAGATTTATCCTACCGAGGGCTGAAATAGTAGAGTTGAAGATTTACGTTACGTGCACGTATCTCTTCGTCATCGTATTCTGCCGCTGACTACGAAGTAGGTCGCGGAAAGTTTATGAGGCAACAGAACTCCACCGGCAACAAGGAGCCAGGGTGTGTAGCGTGAGCAGGGCGATGCACCAACGCGCATGGCGAAATGCCTTTTTCGCAGCACGACATGCGGCAGGAGCTGAGAATGAAAGTAGAATTTGATAGAGTTGGCTCGACTTAACCGCTGAAGGCCTACCGAATTGGCGGAGTAATTTATGCCTTTCTATTACACCGAACGACGTTCAAGCGCGCAAAAAGGTTATAGATAATATAGCCTAAGCGAGCTGTGGTGCGATTCTTGATATCCAATACTGTTGCTGGCTGTCGGTTGGTGAGGCAACACAAAATATGTGAGCTGTTAAGGGTAGAATGGTTCAGGCCGCAAATGGCGAAACACGGCGCGCTGCAGCATGATAAATTCATGGGAGTAACAAGTAATGGAGGAGCCGCGAAAAAATTGTGGGAAGGCGAAGTGGCTCACCGTAAACATGGCCACTTGGTCGGCAAGAGATTTCTTGTTTGAAGGTGCCGCTGCGGCCCAAGAGAGGAGGTTTCGCTTATCTGTCCACTCCGTTGGTGTTGTGTATGCGAAGAGTGCAGCTTTAAGTTGGCGATGGAAAAGTTCCACAAAGCGATTTGTTTGGGGCTGCTACCCGGTGGCTCAGAGGCGAGTCGTACAGAGACACTTGTGGCGAACAGGGACATCCAAAAGTGTTTGCCGTGGTCTTCAGTGATGGTAGATGAATTCCAATTCAGACTACCCATCTACACAGGACAACAGCCACAGCTGTAAATGCAGAAATAGACGTAAAATACGGGCGGGGCATCAATTCAACGGGCATACCTGTTGGCATGGAGGGTTATGTACTCTTTCCTTGGAAAAGAAATATTCTTCCAACCCGTTCAATGTGGCCCATGTAAAAGATGCAGTCGAGAGTTTGAAACGTTGTTGCTGCACTAGAAGAATTAGGATGGGCTTTTGGGCTCTGGGAAGATGCGCTATGCGCTACCAGCCAGAAGCTTAAGTGTTGAAGCAGAGTCATGCAAAGCTAGATGCCGCAAGCTTCTGAGCTGCGCGGATTTTAGGCTGAGCCGACTAGGGCTCGACATTAATGATATGATTACAAAAGATGCAGGCATTAAAAGTCTAGGAAAAACAGTTGAGCAGCTGTGTAGTACAACGCTACCCACAAAATAGAGCTATTGGTCTAGCTTGGGCTATAGCGGGGCAGAAAAGTGGGCCTGGTGGCATGACAGCACCATGCTTCTTTTGTGAGATTTATGAGGGCAGCTGGATGGAAGTGCGAACTTCATGAACAAAGAACCTGGGCTAGACATAATTGGAGACGCCCGCTCAAACCTGCTGTAGCTTCCTTATGAGCCACGGCGGGGCTAGAGATCGGAGCGCGCGCATGATGCCTACTTTTGTTTCTGAAGCGATTCTTTAGGGCAGACGACACACAGATGTGGGCTTCATGCAGGGGGGGGGGGGGGCTTCTTTCAAATGGGGCTGCAGGCACTATACCGCTCTTGGTCCCACAAGAGCCGTAGCAGGGCAGGAAAGCCCGTTCGCGAGCATGATGGCCACATAGGTCCTTTCAGGGTGCTTAGAGGCATATGTTCCACAAATGTGTCCTTTAAGCCGAAAAGCCTGCTCTAGCACCAGTGAGGCTGTCGGTGGAAAATCGCGGTAGTTAAAGATGAGCTGGGGTGAGGACAGGAAAGAGAGGGTGCCAGCACTCTGCCCTCATGTTCTCCTTGTGGGGTACTTGACAGGCATATGCAACATAAATACAGCGTCCGCGCGGAAAAAGCCCAGCCAACCCAAGCCAGGCTGGCGATTCCATAGCACCATGGGCCCAGAATCGGCCGTAACGGATCTGAAAGCAACCGAATTTTTTTGTTCTAACGGGTACACTGCACTTATTGATTATTTTATTTATTTACTCTTTCAAATACAGGCTGATAAATTTCTCTATAGATCATTTAAATTAGAATTCTAAGTTTGCATATTCAATTACTTAAGATTATATGTTTGTGACTCTGGGAATATGCTAAATTGTGCGCAGTGAGTGGGCAATAGACGGGAATAACTTTGACACCTAACACGGATGTGCTACACTACCTGCGACTCACCGAGCTAGCTCTATGTTTAAAAACATGAGTCACGTGTGCGCAGTGCGTCTTTTACTAACTAGAATTGTGGGGGCAATGTGGGCTAACCTACTATAGCCACAGTGTTAGAAATTGATGAGCGTGGTAGGTGAGAATTAGGGGATGATTTTGAGTTCGTTAGGGTCCCAGGGGGAATTGTGTCTGGCACAGCTCCCAAAAAACCCACATCGGCTCCTGCGGCGATTACATGGGAAGCCCAAATTAGACTCAGCCCTGCAGTACGCACATCTCTCCAACATGATAATTAAAAGTAAAGTAAATACGTTGACCCAGTGTGGGCAAAATGCGGGTCAGCCATATTCGGGCTGGCCACTACGTAATCAACCTGTGTCCTATTGGGCAATGCAGGTAGGACCAAAGTGCTCAGGCCGGCTGCTGTGGATAATATGTGGACAAGCGCAATTTAGTGAACCCACACAGATCTCATCCTGCGATGGGTGCAGCCTAAAAATGTCTGTTTCGGGCCTCTGTGGCGAATGTGTGGGCTGGCCCCTGCAGTGCTCGAGCCGGTTCCATTCGGCAATAGGCGTAGCCTAAATATATCCAGTTGGGCCCCCTTTGAGCAATATGTGGGCTGGTCCCTGCAGAACAGGGATTGGTCCCATTTGGCAGTGCGGGCCGAATGTGGGCAGCCGCATTTAGGCTGGCCTCATGGGTCAGAAATAGGACCCACCTGGGGATTGGCCGGCAACCAACAGAGGTCCCGTCTGGGTGCCAGTTGTAGAATCCACGTGGGCTAGCCACGTAGTTGCAGAATCCCTGGGCTAGCCCCCACCTCACAGCCCACTTCTGGTACTCTAGTATAGATTACGTAAAGTTGTTACAGGTTGTTTAAATGTGATAAAGCCCTGATTATATGTTGAACTTAGAAAAGCGTAATAAAAAGACGAGGACAAGAAGAAGAAGAACACGCAGGACAAGCCTTTGTCCTGCGTGTTCTTCTTCTTCTTGTCCTTGTCTTTTTATTGCGCTTTTCTAAGTTCAACATGTATTACCAACTCGCCCAACTTTCTGCATTCCCTGATTATAGTTGGTGAGAACAGTCAAAAGCAGAATTCTAAGAGACCTAGCAGTATGCATTTTTCCAATGGCTTCATCAGTTGCTTGAGCTGAGATGCGAACTTCCGACTGATGACAGTGCAGTACGCGCCTTTGTAAGCACACAGAAGCAACCGTGCTTCCGTCGAAAGTCATTTCGAGGTGTTGAGGCAGATGGCTCTTGTGCTTTAATTTCTTTCTGGTATTCAGGTCAGGCCCCAGCTTCGCCGGATATTGTGTCTGTGGGTAAGGCTCGTCGCTGATATTTCGCTGGCAAGCATGGTGACCTTCAAGTTGCGTCGCGTCGCCGTTAATGTGATCGAACTGACTGCAGCGTACTCGCTGCTGTTGGTGGAGGATAGCCATCGTTTCGCCGTGAAGCATCCTCACCTCTACAGAGTGGGGCACCTGCGTGGGCTAAGTGACTTTCCGCGCACAGTCACAGCGTTGCTGCGGCGCAGCGATGTAATGCATGTCCTTGACGGCAATAAGGAACGGCACCGACAGCAAGACGTCGGGTGCTACCCTAGGCGCAGGGAGCCACTGAACTCTGGGCGCTGTTGAGGCGTGGTCGCGGTGCATTGGAAGAAGGTAGTCCTTCTCACATGTATGAGAGGTGTCAAAGGATTTGGCTGGCTGGCCGCACCGCAGTGAAAGCACAGTGGATGTTTGTCGGATATTTCAATAGGCGCCGCATATCCTTCGGCTTGATTGTCTGGCGCAAGGTGCATGGGCTGGGGTTTGGCGTTGTGCTGACGGCGAATGTCTCCTGGCGATGTGTGACTGGGATATATGGGCTCCGAACCGCAGTAGCGTATGTCATGGCTTTAGGTTGATGGGTCGGGGTTCTTGCCAGAGGAACGGTCAATTATTGCCAAATTTCATCACTGACGATCCATAAAGGGCCATTACTTGAAGCTGCGCTCATGGTGATGGCTGTTTTGGTTGTAGCGGTTCGCGGATAACTTCACGAATCTCTCACAAATTGCTTCTGCTCGCAGACATTGTGCCCGGATATAGACTTTAGTGTTGAATTGAGAGGTTCGGGTGCCAAGATGCTTTTTGTGGTCGCCGACTGTTAAATGATATCGGTCACTTGTTTTGGCGGGCTGCGCCCGAGGCAAGCGATCAGCTGCTCTTTACAGCCTCGAATCAGGATCCTTTCCCTTTAGTGTCCAACCACTTATATGCCCCCAAGACCGACTAAGAATCTTGTCACCATACGTGCGCATGTACGTTCGTTCGACCTTGTGTCATTGCCTAGCAAGCCGAGTTACTACGCGATTACCCGTGCTATTCGGGTATAACACGTTTAAGATCGGGTAACTTCGGAGCAGCGTCGTGCCAGCTGCGCGACAGGTTGCTCGGGAAGAGCAAAATAGGTCGCACAAGCTCTGCCGGTGGCTGTCATAAAAACAGCCGCCTGTTAAAAAAGTGGCGCATCGCTTAACTGCTGCACCACTGCGCAGGTAGTGGTATTAAGACTCACCCGCGTATATGAATGTTAACTAGACAATAAACCACTCTGCATATATCGGCACTAACCCACTAAAGATAACGCTTCTTACCTTTAGTATGGAACTCAAGTGTCCCCTCCAAATGATGTACGAACACTTTCTGTCACATGTAAACTGTCTAAGAGCGTAAACTCATAAATTCCACCGTTATCTGCGCACTGGCGTGCCGGAAGATTATGCTGTTGGATGCGGGAAAGTCGCAATTACTTAGCCCTCTTTTTGCGTTACACACTTGAGAACCTTTTGAAAGCTTCCGCCTGAACGTGGCCCAAGTCATTAAGAGAGAATAGTTATTTTTTTATGACAACTTTTCAGGTCTATCGAAGGAAAAGACAAGATAGCGAAGTTTCCCCGCGTCCTCCCAGTTAGAGAATGTGGCCAGATGGTTCAAATCGACGAGCCATTGCTCTTGCTCGGAAACAGGGCAACTGTAGAAAGATGAATGTACCCAGGAATGCGCAATATTTACTTTGTCTAGCTTGGTCATCGTTGCAGCTTGCCTTCTAGCTTGGTCATCGTTGCAGCTTGCCTTTGCAGTTTAGTGACGTCCGGTAGGAGCCGTGCTCAAAGGAGGAGCAACAGGAGATGGCTGCTGATTCTAGCCTTGTGTTCGGTCATGTCAGATCACGCGGCTTTGCCAGCACTTGTCCCTTGCTTATCCACGCACCTCCACTAGATCTCACGTTCTCACTACAGCAGTCCGGCAGTGAGGGATACAACGGAAGACTTCGAAAAGAAACTCTTTAATTCGCTGACCTGCGCGCACAAAAAGTGAGCCCGGTGAAGATGGTGCAGTAAACTTGCTCGGCTCCTGTCATCGCTCAATTTGAAGCGTGCAAACACCTTAGAATACGGCACGAAACTCAACTACACCAATATCAAAAAAGTACGTGCACGTGCGTGTGACTTCGATGTTTGCAGATAAAATGGTCTCACCTCGCAACGGAAAAAAGTGGTAAAACCGCATTCCAACGCCTCTCACCCTGAACAATATAGATCACAATGATTTGAAGCAACATGAGGCAGGCTTGAGACAAAGCGTAGCTGTATCTGTAGAGTGGAAAAGACACATTAACGAACTGAAAACAATAATGCAAAAAGGAAGGTGCCGCACAAATAATGCTCTTCTGGCCACAACATTTGCTGCAGAAATCCCAGGCCACTGGAGAGTGAAGCCCCCATGTAGCACAAAGTGGGCTCTGAAGTAAGGCCCTCTGTAGGTCTAATGTGGGTAGCCCATGTGAGCCCCAGTGGGGTTTGGTACACGGGCCTTTGTCGGCTCACTTAGTCCCCAAAGGAGGGTGATGTGTATGTATATGGGCAGACCCAGCCCAAATCTCTCATTGTACTCTCAATGCGAAATTTTCTGCAGTAATTTTTCTAATGTCAGCCTGACTTGAGCAGACTGGAGAAATTTGTTTTGTAAGCACGGGGGCTTCATGGGCTGTATAGGTTGCTAACAATGAGCTCGTGTGGCACCTTGTGCTGGCAACGAACTTGATTGTTCGGCGCTGCGCGGACCGCCTGTGTTTATAGTCCGAACTGTGATCACGCTTGGAGAGCCCCTATAGTCTGATTCATTCCGGTAGGTGGGTACGTGCGCAGTCATCCCTGGGCATGATCCGTTTGTGTTTCACAATTTTTTGATTGCGAGAGCTCAAAGTTTATAATTTAAAATTTTCAGGTAAAATGCTGAAAATTGCTTTACAAAGTTATCCATAAGAATAATTTGATTTGGCCTACCTTACAGAAACAATGAATTAAACTACTGCATGCAAATTCGATACAGCCACGCCACTAGGTTAAGCCCTGCTGTAGCTGACGTAGGAACGCCTACGGCATTTCATCAGCAGTTCCATTTAGGCTTGCCGGGTTTCGTCTCGTATAACGCTCGCATTTGTGTTGCATCTGCCTAGAACACCACAAGGGGCTGATGTGGACAGCTTGCGAGCGCGCGCGCTTTCCAGCCCCGGCACGACGATGTGAGATCTTAGTGGTTTTGTGGATGCAGCCAAATATAGGTTTCACGAGGTTTTTTCCGCACACACACAACATTTATGTTTCACCTGCCCTGCAGTTCTCTACAAGGGGCAAATGTAGCGAGCACGCGGTCACGCTGTTTTATCAGCCTCGCCCTGGCCTATGTGATATCTACCAATATTTCCTGTGGGATAGCTGAGGTTTTTTTTTCTGCAAAGAGCCTACAATAACTTCCTATCTGCTCTGGAGTACCATACAAAAGACCGATGTTGACAGCTTTCCGATACGCCCGTTTCCAAGCCCCGCCACGGCTTCATCATCATCAGCCTGACTACGCCCACTGTAGGGCAAAGGCCTCCCCCATCGCTCTCCATTTAAGCCGGTCCTTTGCCAGTTGCAGCCACCGTATACCCGCAAACTTCTTATTCTCATCTGCTCATCTAACTGTCTACTGTCCCCTGCTACGTTTCTCTTCTCTCGAAATCCATCCCGTAACCCTTAAGGACCGCCTTCTAATGCCTTCGCATCACATGCCCGGCCCAAGCCCATTTCTTCCTCTTGATTTCGACTAGGATGTCCTTAACCCAGGCTTGTTCCCTCACCCACTCCACCCGCCTCCGATCTCTTAACGTTACACCTATCATTTTTCTTTACATGGCTCGCTGCGTTGTCCTTAACTTAAGCTTTACCCTCTTTATTTGCCTCCACGTTTCTGCCCCAATAGGTGAGTACCGGTAAGATACAGCTGTTGTAGACTTTTCTGTTGAAGGATATTGGCCTATGCGCGCGCTGAGTGGTTTCGTGTTGGCAGCCCCATAAGGTTTAACAGAGGATTTTAAGCATATAGAGCCCGATGTAATGTTGCACCTGCCCTCTTGTACCGCACAGCAGTTGGGCGCACCCGTTTCTCAGCACTGCCCAGCCTATGTGAGACCTAGAACTGCTCCGTGTGGGCAGCCCACTTTGGGCCAGCAGAGGCTTTAAAAGTATAGAGCCCATTTTGATGCTGCATCTGCCTACCCTCAGATACCCGACAAGGGACAGATGTGGGCTAGATGTAGAAATGTGCCATGAGCTGGCCATAGCAACGCCGATATTGGACCCGTGTAGTATCAATTGGGGAAAGCACAGCTTGGTCTGGCCTGCTTATTCCGCACAGGGGGCCGACGGGCTACTGCACTATTTACTCGCTTGTTTTGTACTTCAGTTTGGCAACTGCATACTTTTGTACTTCAGTTTGGCAACCCCTAGGTTTGAATCTCTCTGTATTCGCACGATAGGAACATGTGATGTGATTGTGCACAGGATGTGATTGTGGACTTCTTAACTTTTCATGAGTGGTGCTGAAAAGAGAGTAAATGACCTGAGGCTTGTTGCAGTGTTTCTTCTTCAGCTGTACATTTATCACGGTCACTGCTGGAGGTCATTCTGCACAGCAGTCCCTTTCAAAACTGTATGAAGCATTGGCAAGTAGCGGTGTCATAGCTAACCTGCTAAATTCCCCTTTTATCGGGATCCGCGCTTTGGTAAAGAGCGTGCTACAATTATAAAGAGAAAAATGACGGCCGCTTTGGTGTCGTTAGGCCAAATGGTAAAGTACTGCGCTTGCACATCTGTGTCGTTTCGAGCTAGGTTTTCAAGGTGAAGTAGGCTTCAGGTAAAGGGGGCGAAAATAAGTGAGTAGGGTTATTAATGATGGCGCCCTAAAACTGCAGTGGGCAAGTAAGCCCCTGCTCACGCCCATGTCGAGATAGCGGTAATTATTAATGCCCATTTATGCGGAGTTGGTCTTCCTCTACTGTACTTTCATTGATCCCTTGGGAATCCTCACACCATTCGTGGCGCAGTGGCGCAGCAGTTAAGCGATGCGCCAGTGTCCTACAATGGTAGGTGCTGCCATCGGTAGGGCTTGTGACACCCATGTTCCACTACTCAAGCAACCTCTCGCCACCCCCTACGGCGGACAGTTGCCCCGTAATCCGATGTGCAGGTTGTCCCATGGCCTAGGTGGCTCACCTGCCGGCTTTCATTTCACCCTTGTTGTTTCGAAAAACGGGCAGCGGCGAAATTGGTGAGGGGGGCTCAAATGCTAGCATGCTAAAAATAACAAATCTAGGTCATCTTCTTATATTCACTTATTGTAAATCGTTCATTACGACAATTTGAATGCAACGCATTAAAGTAAAACTACCCAAACTTATTTAAGTGCGTTTGATAGTAAACTTGACCTAAACATTTGAGCTTTTCCGAACAGCATCAGGCGTCTGGACAAAAGCGTACGTGTAATAGAGAAGGGAAGATTTTTCTCGGGTACACTTCGAGAGCAGTTTTAGGCCAGGGGGATTTAGTGCTAGTGCACTAAAGTGAATATAACCGATGCACTAAGTTTTAAATTACATCTAGATAATTTCTTACCTACAGTAGAAGAACATAAAGTCTTTGTTTAGCCACTCTGAATGCAACACCATGAGATAAAACTAGCCGACCCTGTTTAATATGTATTTGCCATAAAACTCACCACGAAGAACCTCCCTTTGAATTCCATACCAAGAGGTGGAATGAAACAGCACACCTAATGTGCCATTGCAGGCAATTTATTTGAAAGCGCACGCTGAATACCTTGGGAAGCTGGTATATAGGTTGAAAAGGATTATGCGATATTTTATGCGGCAAACGTGATGCCTCTGTCACAGATTTGTAGATTATGTTACCCCTGCTCTGCAGAACAAGGACTACCCTGAACGAGAGCTACACATACGTACGCCTGGCAGACATGAGCATCGTGCTGACAGGCCATGCTGCTCTCTACTAAATGTTATCTTTGTTAGCTCCTCAAAGAGCTCTGCAGTCAAGTGTTAAAATTACACTTTCTCGCAGCTTTCGCAATGCATAAGCTCTCAAGTGACCAGAAGCATTTTTATTCCTTTTGACATCAGCCCTTGTCATTGTGATTTAGTTATAAAGCGCAGTAATGCCAATGTACCAATTTCACATTGACTAAGCCTAGGATTTTTCTGATTACATAAATCATTAGTTAAAAGGCATTTTTGTGACTGCTGTATTAGTTGTGAGGCCTCTACTATGCAAACACAGCATAGAGTCAATGGCATGAAGTGAAGTAGCATCATATTGTTACATGGTGACCATTCGAAGAATAAGACGTGATGAACGATGGACAAGAGATGATTTAGTGGCCACTGGCGTAGCGCGATCGCTCCGTCCCGTGCCACTTCCAGCTACGCCTTCTTCGTCACAATATAAAAAAATAATATAACTGCCGGAGGGAGCTGTTGACAGAATTCAGACTATTCTGTAGCCCTGTGGAAAGCAAATATGAACGTTTTCGGCTTTTATTCGCAAGGGAAAACCAAATTTCAGTTGTATATAACTGGATTACGTTTTATTTTTCTTTGGTAAGCTTTAGAAGGCATCATCTAGTGGACCCCTTGTGAAATAGAAGCTCCAGTTGTGCGTTATCTGGGAGACAGACGTACTCTGGACGGTTATCAAACGCTGTAGGCCATTATCAGCAACAGCCATTTTTGTGCAGGGACTAATATTCCCTTCATTTGCAAACCATTCAAAGATAAAAAACAGAATCTGAAGCAGAAAAGCAAATGTCATGTATATAGGTGCTCAAAAACATGTTTGACATACACAAAACTGAACACTTATGCTCCGCCTTAAGGTTATGACGCATTGTGTTAAGGGGGCAATGTCCACATATGCGGAATTGGTCAACCTCGACTTTACATTCGTACATCCCTGGAAGCCCTGATACCCATCCTGCCGGAGCGCAGCACCACTTGAGAAATTTGCTACTGCCCTGCCACATGACAGATGCTGCCAGCGGCGAGGTTTATGCGACTCAGGTAGCGCTTCAAAAGCAACCAATCAAAGCCAATCATTAACTTAACTGCAACCTGCCATGGTGGTCACTTCACTCACAATACGGTGGGGAGGCTGTGATTACGCCACAAGGTCACATGAACTAGGGTCGCACCTAGTTTGCTTCTCCAAGGATTTATTGCTCACAGCGCTGACGACGACGACAACGGATTTTCTGCCGGCAAGGCCTCCCGCCGTGGGTATGTGCCCTTAAGCCTGATGACATCATCATCAATAATCGACAGGGGCCTTTATGCTGTAGCGTTAAACTGTAGCAGAATAATAGTCCGTATTCCCCATTACAACGGAAATTAAGGCATCTGGAAAGAAGAAGAAGTTCTTTGTAGCAGACTGCAACCTGCCTGCCTCTGCAGTTTTTTTTTGTAGTGCATGGCTTAACGGTGCAGCCGCTACTTCCATGTGCTTCTTCTGCACCCTGTTTCCGTAATTTCAGCAGGACTGCTGAGGTTTTAACAAAGTGAAATACTTTCACTTAAAATACAGAAGCAATTATGTACGGACTTGCTATGTTGTTTGCATTTCTTAATAACTGGATTGATATTTTTCGCATATTTCGCTCACCATATCTCTTGAATTCTTATGCCTGCGTAAGTAAGTTACCTTTTTTGTCAAAACTGCCCCGTTGTAGTGGTGGCAAGTCTTGTCAAGCGGTCGTAATGGCTGCTTATTTTTTGACTGCCGACAGGTTTTGCAAAGACCGCTGGAATAAACTAAAATCAAAATGGGAATATATTCCCTTGTAGGGCAGCCTGCCCAAATTCCAGCCTGCTCTTTTGATTCATTGAAGTCTTAGGTTTGTCTGAATCTTTTTTTCACTAATAAATCAATTTGTGTACGTCCCTATTTATACACGGACGAGGCCAAGGAAAAAACCTGCATGGCGGCAACACGGGTGACCTTCAACTACTTTAAAAAAACAGCACATGAGCAAATGCGCCCACGATCTTTGTCGCGATTACGAAAATGCGTTTTTTAAAACTGGCAACTATTCAGAACATACGTACACATCTGCGAAATGAAAGACAATTCGAATCTCGGGGCATGTCCTTTCCATTTAAATACATCTCAAACTTGAGCGTTGCCTCCTTTTTTGTCAATGCGTACTTCTGCTATTTCTGCATGCCTACTCTCCTTTTTGCTGATTTCAGGCGTCTTCCTTTCTTTACCACATGCATCATTCTCGTGAACATTATGCTTCATTGCACCTATTGATTACCACTGACTGCTCTTTCAATTTATTTTACTCATCCGGTTAGAGGTTGTCGTGATTTCGCGTTGCTAATTGGATCTTTCTTCTCCGGAGATATCTTAGCAGTATCGTGTCGAGCTACCCTATCGTGTGCTCCTAATGCGTAGTCAGCGTTGATATTTTTGAGATTATCAATTATCATTCATCTACTGTGTGCTATTGTTAGCTCCCTTTGTTAAAGTGACATTTATTTTCCCTCCAAATCCTCAGCTCTTACACTTTCCCTCCTTGCGGTAAATCGCTTACAGGTTTCTTCCTAATCAGATTCCTCCATTATTTCTAGAAATGTAGGCAAGTTAGAGGAATTACCATCCGATGGTGATTAAATCTTACTTCCACAGCCTGGAAACGCCTTGATGCGCGCTATGTGCAGTTTATGCGAATTTTAGTTCCGCAATTGTGGCTTTTTGACGACCGTTCCTGCTCTATCGCTTTCGGAAGTGATGTCCTTGAACCGTAAAATAATTCTTTATGTGAACTCTGCTATTATCTCTCCTTGCTTTCCTTTTTACCTATTCTCAACTAAATCATTGCCCTATTTCCTGCCTGAATCTTGCCCACCTTGGCATTGAAGTCATCCATCGGTACTGTGTACTGTGGTTTTACTTCAGTCATTGCCGATTTCACTTCTTCATAGAAGCTTTCCTCTATCTCTTGAACATGACGCATGTAGACGCGTACTTCTGTGATACTCTCATTATTTCCTTGATAATAAGCATAATCACTATAGCTGCCACATTCTCTGTAATGAATAAAATCAGCCGATTTGTCAGCAATATCTTTCTTGATCAGGTATCATAGACCTAGTTTCTTTCTATCAGGTAAATCATGATATTGAAGCGAAAAGCTTCACTAGGCTAGTCAACGCCGCGCTTCGCGTGAGCCGGAGGCCAGATTTGCCACTTCAGATTTGCCACGCATGGCACAGGTGGCCGCCGTCGCCGCCGCCACCGCTGACTCCGTCGCCTGACCATTCCCCGTCGCCGCTTCTCCTCCTCGCCACCGTTTGAGCTTTCACCGCAGCCGTGCGCAGTGCGAATTTAAAAGGAGGGGTATATAAGGCGCGCTTGCCCATAGAACAAGCGCAAACACTCGCTATGGAAGGAGAAAAAGAAGCAACAGTCGGGCGGCACAGAAACACTGATCCAGAAGTGGTAGCCTGGGAGTTGGCTGAAAAGCATCGAGAGCTTAGCTAAGCCACAGCCTTGGCTAAGAGAGAGCCAATTTTTTAATAGCTTTCCACACTTTAGTATTGTAGTTGCTTCATCTGCCTTCTAACAGTACTGAGCCCTAGCTACTCGAACAGCACTGTTAGTATAGCCTCACTGGTATGGTTCTAGGGTTGAACGGTGCCAGGCTGAGCTTCCAGCAGCAGCCTCTCCGGAGCCAGCGATTCTTCTTTATCATCATCGTCATCATCAGCCTGACTACGTCCACTGCAGGGCAAAGGCCTCTCCCATGTCTCTCCAATTAACCCTGTCCTTCGCCAGCCGCGGCCACCATATTCCCGCAAATTTCTTAATCTCATCCGCCCACCTAATTTTCTGCCTGCCCCAATTTTAAATTTTAAATTTTAATTTTCTTAGCAGCCGCGAATGTATGAAAGGTCTGACCGCTGCAGCTGCCAGAGACAGAGGACCAGGGGTTAAATGATTTGATTCTGTAGGAAGTCGCGGCCAAGTACTTCGCCAGGTAACGAAATCGTGAATTCTTGTGTGTGTATGAGGTCGATCCTTGACTTCCTAATTATCTGCACGCAGCCCTTGTTACTTATTTCTATCAGTACAGCGATTTATTTCTATATGGTGAAGAATTGCGGCTGCACCTAGACTGTATCCGATGTCCTCTACACACGAGGTGGATGCATATGGTCTAATTGCCATCCCTGCCATACCAATAAATTCGACTGTATTCACAACTGGTGTCCTAGCAACACCCACACGCCCGCTTCGTTGGTTAAAGGATGGCAGGTCCTGTAAAATTTCTTTTTTTTTCTCTTTTCAACCCTTCATTGCCCAACCTATTTGATATTTATGGCTCACAATATATTTTCTCGGCACGGCTGTTTACTGATTTTTTTTTAGAACCAATACGTTTTACTTTTCTGTCTTCCCGCTATAGTCTATCGGCACGGGGCGGCCTCTTTCTGTCGGCACCAGCCAGAAATCCTTGCCCATGTTTTGTGGCGATTGCCCGGATAGAGGTTTTTCGAGCGGTATTAAAATATCATAATTGCATATATCATCAGGTTTTATTTTCTCACACCTACCATGTAAGCCATTGATGGCTAAGCCTTAGGTAAGCACGTGTATATCTAATGTCCTAAAAAGTTGAAATTACCTGTCGCTTGACTGAAGCAGGTCACTCTCATTCGTTTGGAATGGATATGCAATTCCTAAAACCTTATAGTGAGGGGTCTGTGATAGCGAACGCTTCAACAGCGGATGTTGTTATACTCGCTCTGTAAATTATTCGCCAATACGGATGAAACCTCAAAAATGTCATGAACTTCTGTCTATGCGAGAAGGGGCTCGCCATAACCTTGGGGAATGTCGTCAAGCTTGGGACATGCACTCTGATTCTGAACCTGCGCTGCCAATTCTGGAGTGCTCCTTAGGGCTATACTGCCAGATCTATTTCGTATTAAACGTAGCGGAGCTGCATTTGCCTATAGACGAAAAATTCCAGCGTATTCACTTTCAGCTGAACACGGGATATGGCAGGCTGCGCGCAAATAACCCCTGTGACGCAGAAGGATACACCAGCCTCTCAGATGACCTGCGAACAGGAGCGGCATTTTCGGTACCCAAAGACTATGAGAAATTCGAAGATGAAGCACTGGGTGTGTGGATCCTGCAATCACTGTTGCCACTTCGCGATGCATTAAGCTTACCCAGGGGAGCCTCGCACATGACGCAAGGCATTGTCTTGACACGGTGATACAAGTATTTTATTGGAGTCTGTGCATTCTTCTGTGTACTCGTGTTCTGACATCGCTGCTGAAGATGGGGGATGTAATCGCCTTGCAACCTCTACATGCGTACGAATGAGCGTCGCTGCCCACCTCTCTAGCGTATTTAGAGAAGAGGCCATTCCCAGAGAACTTGCGAACATTAGGCAAACCAGCATCTCCTACAGGGGTTCCGCAGTGCTGATTACACGCACTTGTGGTGTGTTTTGCATCTTCTTTCGTCCATATCGTCAATAACTCCAACTATAATGTAATAACTCTATTTCCTCTTTCCTAGCTGATCCGCAGTGCAGAGTAGAAGGACATGTATTGATTCCGCTAAGCCACCTCTATTTATGTCTGCTTATAAACCCCAGTATTTCAGTGAATTGAAATATCACAATCGTTTCTTATGAAATGGGGCGTCCTTAGAGTGAATATTGCTCTCGAAAAACATCCGCAATCGATATCTTCGCCAGAAATCACTCTGTTTTATTAACTCCGCGAACTGTAGGCACAAACAGTGAATTAACTGGCTGGGTTGAAGCACTGTACTTCGGCCACCTGAAAAAGTAAGGACGTTTTTCTTAGACAGATTTGCTTGTTGTAGGTACTTTGATCATCTGTTGACTTAACAACGCAGCCAATGAAACGTTCCACACTTTCGCACCCATGTGCGGTGGTATGACTCGTGTACCATTCTTACACATCTTTTGATCGACTATGCAGTAAACTTGCCCTCACACATTCTGCCTTCCCCAGCTATTCTTGTATGCAGTTGCGCCAAGTGTGAATGTGACACCTTTTTAGTTTAATGTTTATTTAGAATACTGCCAGCTCAAAATAGGAGCTGTAAAGACTTAGATTTACAAGATTACACTAGAAAAAATAAGACTGTAGGAAGAAGCTTCTCCGAACAATCATGACAAAGGTAACCTTAGTGCTGCAAAAGAATAAGGCTAACAGTTACACAAGTCCTAGAAAGAATAATGGTGCAAGGTTTATGACCACAAGTAAAGACCGCATGAAAGCCCACGGTATCGGGAAAAAATTCCCAAATGCCTACGGTTGAACGACAGATTCTTCGAGTTTTTCCAGTGAACCAAATTATGCTAGAAAAAATAATATATTTAAACGCATCATCTATAGTAGGATAGTTTGACAAAAACGCGGTAAACTCTCAGTTATTGCTCTCGATTACAAACCTTAAGGACTTATTTTCAGCCTTTTCGTTAACTGCACATAAAAAGAATAATGGTGCAAGGTTTATGACCACAAGTAACGACCGCATGAAAGCCCACGGTATCGGCAACAAATTCCCAAATGCCTACGGTTGAACGACAGATTCATCGAGTTTTTCCAGTGAACCAAATTATGCTAGAAAAATAATATATTTAAACGCATCATCTATAGTAGGATAGTTTGACAAAAACGCGGTAAGCTCTCAGTTATTGCTCTCGATTACAAAGCTTAAGGACTTGTTTTCAGCGTTTTCTTTAACTGCACATAACGAATCCCGAGTGATATTGTAATACAAATAAATAGAAATAACATTCATGTGCCAAACGCTTTGCTACTACATAGTCATTGTGCCACTAAAACAACCGTTTTCCGCTAGAGGAGCAGGTGAGCAATATTTTACAACGTTCCACACAGATATTTATACATCCTCCTACACTCCGCATATTCCGCCTTCCCAGTGAACACAGTGCAAACGTAACTCAAATTGAGGGCTAAGCGGGCGGGGTCGTTACTATATAGTGCATCATTCGCATTTGATTAGAATTCAAGTGCTTTATTCAAGTGCTTGCAACTGATGCTTGTTGTTATTGATTGACTTCGCAGGTTTGCCTACCGATGCTGAGGAATGCGAGTTCTTCGTTTCACTGTACCGGGACGTCGGTGAAAAAAGATATTATAGTTTTCCTGTGCAGGCCATTCCGGCTTAGTTTCAATGCTGCAAAAAGAAGCGCAGTAAACTTAATTCACCAATCGCTACGTGAGCAAGTTTTCACCAATTTCACACTGAATAAAGGAACTTAAGGTTTTTTATAGTGTGTGTTCAATAAAGACGTCTTTCTGGCATTTTAAATAAAAAATGGTGTCTCCAGTTCTCGCTTCACAACAACCCCAAGAGCTCCTACTACCTCTGCTATATTTTTAACCTGTGCAAATCGGGAAAAAAAGAATTTTGAGTAGCATGCTACTAAAGCCGATTAGTTAAAAGAAAATCCTGCTCCCCTCTTCACTGCTGTTTTGCTGTATAACTTAACCAGCAGCAAGCACCATCCACTTTCCACTTGCATATTAAACGTTATACTAACAAAGATTTAGAATAAGGACAGATGACTGATTAGGGGCACTGAAGAATACGTGTGTAAACATGCAAACTACATAACATACTTAGAGAATAGTAAGAAAGCCTTAGAGCAGCACAAAGAAGCGACTATCTTAGCTATAACATCAAGATGCTTTTTCTACGGTATAACAGGCTACTTCATTTAGGGATGCTAGTAATATTTAAAGCGCGTAGTTTTGCCCGTTCCATTTAATTCTCTTAGGAGACTATTCTAGTATTACTTAAAGTTGAGTTGCATTCCAGTTAAGCAACGAAAGCGAAGTAGGGCCGAATGTAATGCGAAGATTTGACAAAAAGGTAAGCTATCACCTACAGAACCTGCGAGACACATTGATTGCACAATGCCGTGTTGTATTTTGCAATGCGTTACTGCAACTAATTCCTGAACGTTATCGAAGCTCACTCTAGTGTCACGTGAAGCCGATTGCGCGCCTGCTGATTGGCCGGGATAGTACGATCTACCACCAATGTCGGAGGTGTCAGAGAGGTTCACAATATTGTCCTGATTAGATCGTTGTCATCCGCTTAACTTCACCCACTGCAACATAAATGACTCTCTCAATGCTCTTGTATTAACTAACACTACTCGGAATTCGGGACACCGGATTGTAGTTCCACTGGCTGCCAGTACGCGGTGCATGGCTTCGGGTGTACAACAATAGCACGCGGACACCATTCGTGAAGTAGGAAAAAAAATGACTAAGTGGCTGCACAACAGAACATGATAGGCCGTATGACATAGCGGCAGTGACTAGCAGCTGTCCTGTATACAATCAATCGATCGATCGATCGATCTCGATCGATCGATGGATCAATCAATCAATCAATCAATCAATCAATCATTCATTCATTCAATCTATCAATCAATCAATCAACCAACCAACCAGTTCTTCAGTCAATCAACCAATCAATCAATTCATCCGTCGATCAATTAACCAAAATGTTAATCAATTAACTATTTAATTAATTAATTAATCATTCAATGATGCTTCTTTAGCCCAATCAAAAGGCAGAGGACAAAGGAGAAAACGCTCTGAAGAGCTTGACCGGCTTCTGGGCCTACTGAAAAAAGCGCAGCAGCGGTTCAAATAATAGAAAAGCGAAAGAAGGAAGTTACATGCAGAAACAAACGACGGATGTGAACAGAACCTATCGAAAATAATTAAAAAGAATAGGAGACAATAGTCGGTCACATGAGCTTAAACAATACCGGGTCATAGAGCGGAAAAAATACCGAAGTGTAGATACTACAGCACAAATTTGAGGCTGCCGAACAAAGGATAGTGCAGAGTTTCCTCACCATCTAAGCTAATCAACTAAAGTCAGCACAGGAGCTTGTAGCAAGGCAGTAATAACGTAAGAAACAAAGAAGCGATAGATACTTCACGGAAGCTCAACTATTCGACTTTCAAAAACGAGACGATTTGAAGGCCGCTGTCAGCTAGTGTATTCCAAAGTAACCGGAGGAGATAACGTGGCGTCATCCCGCCATATTTAGTTAATTGGCTAGGTATGAAAATGTAGTTAAGTCCAGCGTTGTTAGTACATTGATACGATGGTTACAAGCTCCCAAAGATTGGATAAAAAGGAAATGTTCTGTTTGATTTCTTGTTTATAACCTTGAGCTAGGCACAACTCCTAAAGCTTAAGAATGTTTACTGTAATATCCATGCTGTAATATCCATGCATCGTCCCAGGGCCGATTAAATACCTCTGGTAATGACCTTCCTGATAACCATCTTGTAACAGCTGTGGCTACCTTATGCCCGCTAATTTTCTCAACTCATCCGCCATCCTAACTCTCTAACGCATCTTCTGCGCTGACCTCGCTTGCAATCCACCCCGTTAATTTAGGAGATCATTGGTTATCTTGCTCTCGCATTATATAGGCTCACCATCAGCGTTGATGCGTAATTTCTAAATGTACATAATAAACCAGTGTTCCTTCCATAGGAAATTCTGCATCTGCTCTGTATTCAATTTAGGTATAATCCTTTCGTTAACCAACGTTTCTAACCATATCTTAATGCAGTTTAGATGCACTGGCAGTATGTGCATCAGGAGCAGATTGGTTATAGAACATTTTATTCCTCTGAAAGAGCTCGGTAAAAGGTCGCATAAATGCTCGAGAGTATATAGCCCTCGACGACTTTGTTAGCCCACTCCACCGCCAGAAGCTGCGTTCTGGGGTCAGAGCTAGCCAGCACTGTCTCCCACCGCTCGAGAAAAGGAGTGGTAACTAGATCACGCGGTGGTGAGCCGGTGAACTTCAACGTCCCTCAATCCGAGCGCCACCAGCGCCAATCAATGCCTTTAAGCCTAAGCGCCACCTGGCATTCTTCCCGCCTTAAAAACGCGCGCACACAAGCACATAAGCACACGAGAAACGTTCGATAAAGCTGGAGGGGTCACACGCAAAAGACGACTTCATGCGTAGAGCATGGAGGGTCTCCGGATGGGGTAGTCGACGTCTTCTCTGCTCTGGAAGTGTCTCGTCCAGGAGTACCTCTTAGTTTACGTCGCTGACTTGCCGCAAGACTTTACAATTACCTATATGGGCACAAATGAGCTTTTCGGTCAAGCCTCTCTATCGAACAGGTGTCGAAACCCAATTTTGGTCGCCGGCTTTGTAGTAGATTTGCCCGTGAAGAAGGTTGTACAGGCGCGAGTCTTACATCTTGTTGCTGTGTTATGTAGATTCGTAATAAATGGTCTGTTCTGAAAGTAGTAGGACTGATATTTTTAAACAAAATTTATTCAAGAGAATAGTACAAACGATTAAAATTTTTCAAGGTAGCACCCTTCCGCACCTACACGCTGCTGCCAATGAGTTTCATAGTTTTCGTACGCCTTTAAGAACGCCTGGACCGGAGTGCTGTTTAACTCCCTCGTCATGGCCTGTTGAACCACCTCTACCGATCCGTGATGTTTCCCCTTGAGGGTCGATTTTATTCTTGGGAATAGAAAAAAGTCTGGCGGGGCGAAGTCGAGACTGTAGGGGGGCTGAGGCAGCGTTGCCACCTTGTGCTGGGCAAAAAATTGGGGTCCTCATGCACATGATGAAGAAGATCCACCGGTTGGCCTTTTGCTCCTCTGACAACACTCCCCGCACCAACTTCACGCATGCTTTCCTCATGGATAAGTTTTCTGACAGGATCTCAAAAACTTGGGTTTGAGGAATGCTCAAGTCATCAGCAATAATTCCGATACTCATTCTACGATCACTGTTAAGTAAATGTTTCACTCGCTACACATTTGCATTGGTCTTGCTGGTCGAAGGGCGTCTGGAGCGGTCGTCTTCCTCCACTCTTTCCTTACCTTCTCGGAACAGCTTTTGCCACTCAAAAAACATCTGATATACCCATGGAAGCCTCACCGCAGGCCTCCTTAATCATTTTGTGAGTCTCTTTGCCCGTTTTACCAAGATTTACTCAAAATTTGATCGCGTATTCCTGATCCAGTAAACGCTCGATGATTCTGCGTGACGAGACGTTTCGACAGGGGTTCACACTACAAGCGACCTCCTCTCTTCAACGGCCGAGAGCCGACTGCCGATTTTGCCCAGCATTCCCAATATCCCCCTTCAACGATCCTGCACGCGCAGACCACCTCTCGTCAGCCCGTTCGCCCAGGAAAAAATCAGTCCTACTACTTTCAGAACAGACCCTGTAACTGACAAGCCTGCTCGGCTTCTTGGACAAACTGCTCAAAGTCAACAGAGAGTTGGTCAACGGTTGAAGAAGGGAGCATTGCATCGAGCATTGTCTGAACTCCCTGCCCTAGAGGAGGCGATGCGGTGTGAAGCGCATCGTTGCTTGTTGTGCTATATTATAGGCGATTGCTACGTACGGCAGGATTATGTCCCAAGTCCTGTGTCGGACATGGACGCACTATCCAATGCAAAGAAATGCGAATAACACGGCGCCTATTCGCTCCCCTGTTAGAATTTTGAGCGCGCTTCCACCGGTGTGGTAAGGGAAAGACTTTAGAGTCGTCTCTTGAAATGCGAACAGCGGAGCGCCTAGGCTCTGCTCGATTCCCGTTTCTTTCCACCACCCATGTACATCGCCAGCATATCCTTCGTGGTCTTATTAAGTCCCTCTGTCAGCCCATTTGATGCGGGTGCAACGTAGTAGTTTTACGATGGGTTGTACCATTGAGTTTAAAAAGTTCGGCTGTCATCTGGGAACTAAAACCGGTCCGCCTGCCGGTAATGACGTCGGTCGGTGTGCCATCACGAAGTGCGATCTGATTCATGAAGAAATCTGCAACCTCGGACGCTATGACACGAGGTAAGGCTATGGCATCGACGTATCGAGTGAGATAGTCAGTGGCCGTGATGATGCACCGGCTGGCTCCTGAGGACAAAGGGAAAGGGCCGAGAAGGTCCATGCCGACATGATCGAATGGGGCACGTGGTGGTGCAATAGGTTGAAGGAGTCCCGAGGCTTGGAGGACGGGGCTTGACAGCGGTCACGTTATCAGCTCAGGAAAAAGCGTTTAACAGTGGCAAGTTTAGGCTAGTAGAAGCTGGCGTATTCTGGGAAGTGAGCTAGAGTATCCCAAATTGACTGTGTCGTGGCATGCAGAAAGCATTTCCTCTGGAAGAGTTGTGGAGCGACGATTAGGTAAGCTCGAGAGCGGAACCAGGGCTCTTCGTATAGCACACCTCGTTTCAGAGAGAACGGCGACAGGTGTTCAGGAAAATATTTGGGTATCATGGCTCGCTGACGTTTTAAATAATCGACGAGAGGTCGCAGCACTGGATTGGCGCTCTGCTGGGTTGACGAATCAGAAGGCTGGATAGCCTCAAGAAAAGTGATGTCGTCCTCCATGTTGAGGGTTGCGAGTTTGACAGGAGCTGCAGACAGCGTGTCGGCGTCTTCCGGAGTTATAGACGACGGTGAGAACAAACTCCTGTAGGCGAAGGCTCAATCGCACTAGACATCCATATAGGCCACGCACAGTGGCCAATCAACACAACGAGTGGAGGTCAGTGACCACGTCAAAGGAGATCATAGGGCGATATTTCGAAGCGGCAAAGATAATGGCAGGGTATTCTTCTTTTGTTGTGGAATAGTTTGTCTCTGCGCGCGGCAGAGTAAAGCCATTTTGTTGCCCGAGAACCAGATTAACACACACAATTGAATTCACTCCTAAATTTCCATGCAAATAAATAGTGTTTTAAAGATGCCGAAAAGTTATTTTTTTGTTTTCACAGTTGGTTTAATCAGTGAGGAACTGGGCCGCTCTTGTCGAAGTTACCATTTCTTTTTGCGAACTGCAACAACTAATTGCTCCACGATAATGATAGAATTTAAGGCAAGATTGGCTTCGATGAGCAGGTCGCAAGCTTCTGGAAGCAGTTCAGGTCACGCACTCACGAGAGCAGAGAACTGACCACTGCTGATCACTCAAACTTTAATACCGTCGTGACTGGAGTAATTTCGCTGCCATCGACCTGCTTTGTGGCCACGAGCTGTGACACTCATCGATTTCAGGAGCTCCTGTTTAGACAGCTTCCACTTAGCTTGGGTCGTCGCAAGCTCGCTACTCGGTGTCTGAGCAGGTTGTTTTATCGACTACATAAATGGAAACTCCACTGCCGTTCCAACAACGTTTTCATTGATGATTTCACTGCCTGAGGTCTCGGCGTCCACCAAGTTGCCGAGTCAAGTCACCGCGTCCAGATTCTTTGCATGGAGGTACAACATTTCGGTTCTTTTAAGCAGAGCGTTGACCTTAAAGGGGCTGCAAAACACCGCTTGAAAGAGTGCCCGCTATACTTCAGGTGGATTCTTTATGCCACACGGTCATGACTCAAAAAGAATTACAGGAATCGATGCCTAGGAACGGGAGTTATGAAATGAAGAAACTACAAAATACAAGCAAACAAAATGCTGCCCTGCGCTCTATTTCGGTGGGGCTCCCCATTAGCATTTAGCTCTCTCATTGACGACATTGGGACAGGACCAATGAGAACAACCGATCTGAGCACGTCGCGGAAGTTTGGACATCATGGCTGCCTGTTCACTGTAACTCACTCGCGCTAAGGCTGGCAGCATAGCTTACATGGTTACAACAACCATGCTGACGCAGAGTTGGCCCAGCAATGCTTCATCGCCACGTCGATGGTACAGAAGGGAACGTTGATCAATGGCCTTCCCTGACTTATCCGAACTAGAGCGCGAGATGCTTTTTATCGTAGCGCGTGCCGCTACCACCACAGCGTACCGTGCCCTGCCACCGCTTGCTGGATGGATGGACGGACGGACGGACGGACGGACGGACGGACGGACGGACGGACGTACGGACGGACAGACGGATGGACGGATGGACGGATGGACGGATGGACGGAGGGATGGATGGATGGATGGATGGATGGATGGATGGATGGATGGACGGATGGACGGACGGACGGACGGACGGACGGACGGACGGACGGACGGACGGACGGACGGACGGACGGATGGACGGACGGATGGACGGATGGATGGATGGATGGATGGATGGATGGATGGATGGATGGATGGATGGATGGATGGATGGATGGATGGATGGATGGATGGATGGATGGATGGATGGATGGATGGATGGATGGATGGATGGATGGATGGATGGATGGATGGATGGATGGATGGGTAGGAGCGCCCCCTTTGAAACGGGGTGGTGGCAATTGCCACCATGCTCAGCTTTTCTTCCTTTATTATTTCTTTAGTTTACTGTGTTGGCAATTCTCATTAAGATTCGCCATCATCTTTACCTGCGGTTTCCTACAATTCTAACCTTATGCCACATCTCTGCTTTTCAGCCACCAATCCTCCAATCGCTTTTTGCTAACTTCCACTGCAGATTTATTTACATGACCATTGTTATCTTTAAACCCTAGGGCCTCAGAAACAGTGACTGTGCGTGCATCGACATTCGTATGGATACCATCACATTTGATTATGAGGTGTTCAATTGTTTCCACAGATCTACCACACACTGCACATATGTCATCTTCTTCGTTAAATTTCTTTTTGTAGCTGCGCGTTCGAAGACACCCTGACCTAGCTTCAAAAAGTAGGGCACTGCCTCTTGAGTTATCATAGAAAAATTATTTCGTGATCTGCCTTTTCCAGTATCGATACAGTTCTACACTATGTTTATTTTCCATTGAATTACTCTAATTTTTAACTTCCGTGTTTTTAACCTGGCGTTCAATGCTCTTTCTTTCTCCGTCCTCATGACCGGCATACTTACTGGTTAGTTTTCTAGTTCTTTTCCGCCACTGTGAGTCAACGCTCTTTCTGTATAAATATTTAAATACCTTAGCTGCCCACCTGTTATCGTCCAATTTCCTCAGGCGTTCTTCCTATAGTATTTTACTTTTAGCTTCCCGTGCTTAGAACGATGCCCAGCCCATATCCCCTTGTACTGCCTCGTTTGTGGTTTTGCCGTGGGCACCTAGTGCTAATCTTCCAACACCTCTCTGATTTACGTCTAATTTCGACTGAACTTCTGGCCTTAAGCACAGAACTGCATTGCCGAAAGTAAGTCCCGGCACCATTATTCCTTTCCAAATACCTCTTAGTATTTCATATTTGCTGTACCCCCATAATGCCCCATGTTTCATTATCCCGGCGTCTCTTCGTCCTTTTGCCCTAAGAGCCTGTTCATGCTTTTCCGTGTATATCTGCCCTTCGTTTAGCCATATCCCGAGGTATTTGTATTCGGCCACTTTGGGTATTTCGTGGCCTTGTATTGTAAGCACCTGATCAGTTGTATCGTTAAAAATCATCACACCTAATTTAGTTGAGCTAAAACTGAATCCTAGAGCGTCTCCTTCGTCTCCACAACAATTAACTAATGACGGGAACGTGGCGCCATCTGGCGGCCGCGCCCGGTGATCCTCCTCAATTTGCCCATGCCCACTGGTAAATGTGAAACGAATGTCTTTTTTTCTTTGTGTCCTTCATCGGGACCGAAAACAATGCTTGCATAGTGCAATGGCTCGATCAAGTCGATTCTGCAAAGCTGTCCTGAGATACATAGAAAGTAGCCTTAAGTGTTGTTTCCTATTTCATAGATGTTACGAGTCGGCTAGCAGTATCCGATCGCTGCCCCCAGTTATTACGGGTGCCCAGACATCGGATGCCACCGCTGGCAACCAGCTTTTACGGGCGGTTGTTAGCAGCATCCTACCGCTGATCATCAGTTCTTGCGTCACCCGGGTAACAGCATCCAAGCGCTGCCTCCAGTTGTCGTAGCGCACAGGATAACTCGAACCCGGGCTCCGTTTGGTAGCGTGTTGAGTCGTCGGGCTGAGGAAAGTCTGAAGCTTCGGAGTTTGGGAAACAAAAAACAAGGGGCTTTAATTGCACTTTTAAGAAACTTATTTACATACTGAAGATCAGAAAAGCAAAGAATCAAAAATTAAGAGTTCATAACATCGAGCGTCTGGATGAGCCTTTTCGGCAAGGCCCAGAGCGTTCTTTCGCACTCAGCACCGTCCTTCAATCCCCTAAGGTCCCGCCCCTACATCAGGCGGAAGCTAATCCAGCACTAGGCAGATTTTCCCCAAGATGGGCACCAATCACATTGGCACAGCACTGTAGCACGTGGAGTCACGTGGAGTTGCAGAGTCAACGCGTGGGAACGGGAGAGGAGAAATTGCAAGTCCGCTGCGAATTCCTGCAGTGCAGCAAGAGGGTTGCAAGCGGCTCCGTGAACCCGAAAACACATGCGGTCCTTGCGATGCCGCGGGCCTCAACTGCGGCGGCGAGCTGTCTGCAGGGTGGTCGGCGCTTGACGGAAACAAGCAATCCCTTCGGCTCCGCCCCTTCATTTCCCCGAACGGGTACTCTTGGTTCCGTCCGTCGTCGGTCGCTGCCCCCGGGCGTTCTTCGCCGGAAATGTTCATCCCCAACCAGCCAAGCGTGAGGAAATACCGCAGGCACTTTCTCAGCGCGCCATGCTTCTTTGGGGTCGTCGCCTGATCAAACGCAGGTCGCAAGCTGAGTCTTGACAGTACAGAGAGCTGCAATGTCCCGCGATGCTTAACAATAGCCAGTTCCTCTAGTGGTGTTTTCTTCGGTTGTTTTGTTTCCTTTGAAGCGCTTTTACGTAAGGCAAACGTGTTTGTTTTGTTGAACTAATAGAAAACACAAGACGTGGAAAAACGTTTAGAGATTTGTTAACACAGTCTACAGTATATTTACTGTTTGTACAACCATCAAGCTCCGGCACGATGATGTCACATCCACTGCTGAAAACCGCCACTGTCTGGTGACACCATCAGCGCCATGAATTTATTTTTGTGAGCTAATTAAACTATTAAAACTAGAATATACGTGGTGCGACCAATGCTAATAGAATCACAATAACGCATTCTATGCAAAGAACAGTCAAATGAATGCAATGTGAATGTGCCTCGCGGCCTCTTTAAGAGAGGAGAGTTCATGTTCCCTTCGCAGTTGTTGCTTATTTTCAGTGGAGATGGCGTCAGGATGATGGCGCCGGCTCGACACCTTTGCATTAATCCTTCCATGTTCGTAGGAGTCGCCCTGTCGTCCCAAGGATTGTGCGCCTTACCTGGGTGCAGAGGTCCTTGCGAAGATCAGGTCGGTCGTCATCGGGTCCCGAGTATCGATACATCGTGGTGGATCTCAGTGTCCTCCTGCTGCTGCAGCGGAATGCGGGAGAGCGGAGTCGACATGGCCATGACGGGAAACAATTACCTCTTTATTTGCACAAGAAGAAACTGCTAGAAAAGCGGCGGTGCGCCCTCGTATTAGCTGAAGTCATGACTTCTTTATTTATCTCGAAGTATCAGTAAGAAATTTATTGTCATTTGTGTCGTTATTCTGTGTTAATAATGCTCCTAATAGCCTCTAGCGAGGTTTAAAATAAATAGCGCGCTTGTTGCAATGAGCTCAAGGGCCCTGCAGCAAGCCCCCTTGCTGTAGGGGCCTTGAGAAAATGAGAAAACGCACCCTAATTACCTTTCTACTTGCTCATCACATCACCGGTGGCAGGGGTGGAATGCTTTCTTGTACACCATTGTGCAGCTAATAATTACTCGCATACCATTACTCGCACAGCACAGGAGGGAAGCCACCTAACCAGTAGTATCGCCGTTGTGGCAACGCTTTCCAGAAGAAAACAATTTCCTCCCCACCGCCGTGCAAAACCATCACTGGTGCAAATACACAAGCGTTGTAACCATGTTTCAGAGACAATGCTGCCAGCGCCGCTGCCAATCGCTTTAGGTGCGTTCGCAGGAGTCAGCCAGTGTTAAGCATCATTTTTCTGGTAGTCACCAGGTGCGGGGAAGTAGTTTAAACACCGAGACCAACCGTATTTTTCTACCCCTCACCTCTGTCCCGCCCGGCACGTCCGGACGGCACCCGCGGCCCGTAGGCCTTCTGTCATCCTACCTCAACTAGAGTTTAGTGCGGGGGTCTTTTCGGGTGTGTGATTTCTTGAAAAAAAAGGTAAAGAAGGCACACCCAGCAAAGCAGGACGTTTGAAGGAAGCAAATCTAAAATTTCAAAAGGTAGGGCAAGCTTGAACAACAGCGGAGCCGTTTCCGCTATGTGCCCAACCACCAGGCGACTGCAGTTCAACTGTAGTTCAGTGGCGGACAGAGGCAAGAGAAGAGTATTGATCTGTGTCAATTGGTACATGACCTTGAACAAAAAACATTAGGAATCACATCGGCCACCCGCATTAGAATAATGCGAAAGCATTCTGCGAAAGACTGTTTGCCTCTCTTTTTGCCTTTTTTTCTCTCTTTTGACTGTTTGCCTGTCGTTCTACTTCTTCCAATTTTTGACGTCCGCCGCTATATTCGCGTTTTCGCTCTGTGTGTACGCCGGGAGCTATTTGTAATTCTAAGTGAGCTTTTGGCCTCTAACTAATTAATTACTCCGGATGAGTAAAATTTGCTATCCAACAACATTTTATTATTCTCTGTCACGTGGTTAAGCTTTTTCCCGCAATTTTGACGTCTAGTACTATTTTCGCGCGATTGAACTACATCGACGTCCGATGATAATTTAACGTCTAAGGGACATTTTTGTCCCTAATTAACTAACTAATTGCTCCACATCGATCGAACTTTCACGAGCATCATCTTCACATTACCCTCGATCAAACACAATCATTCTTTATCGCTTAAATCTCACACGGACGGAGACATCGCTGCCGGCATGCTTTACGGACACGAAATTGTCGACATAGCCAAGTAATGCTTTCACAATAATAAAAAATTTGAACGACGAAGGACAGAGGAAAGACGATGCTCATACTGCGTCTGGAACTCAGAACTCGGCTTTATTGGAGCACATGCTCCTCCTAAAAGTGTTCGGGGGTCCATATTATTTTTTATTCAAGTTTCTGGGCGGTATTTTCTAATTAGTTTTGCGGCCGGGGAATGTACTCTGCCTTTTATGAAGTTATTTATCGGCGTTTTTCAGTCGCTTATTATGGTCTTTTCCTGCGGAACTCTTATGCACATGGCGTATGCTATTGCTGCCTCTTCTGCTCCTTCCGGACCTTTCGCTGGTATGGTCGCAGCTGCTATGCTTTCTTCTTTGTGGTCAGCTATAGCCACAGCATATGCCTCCTTGTGCCTGTATTCAGCAGCGTAGACATACAACGCTGACCGGTCGTCATTAATTTTATTGTGCATATTTGCCGCACGGGCTTTCTGCTGATGTTGTGAGAGGAATGCATGTTTTGGGGGATGGGTGGTATTATGATACGTTCTCTTATTTCCCCATCGAGATCCCCCCCCCCCTTATTTCCCCGCCCAGGAACTCGAATCGAAATAATATGCACCCCCGCAAACTGAGGCCTCTCAGGAAACTAAAAGGTCAAAAACATAGCCCGAGAGCTAACCATCCGGGCAGGACCAGACGCGTTCCCAAACCACGGGGCCAGCTCAGCGAGGGACCTTCTACTTACTTTTAGGAAAATCACGACTTTCTACCAAAGGAGCAGATTGGAAGATCCCCCGCCCCACCCCACGCTCACGCAAGAGCAAGCAACCACTCTCAGGCAGCTCCAAACGCACACATTTTCATTCCCCGCAATACTAGCGAAAATTAATCCAGATATATACTCTGAAGAATGCAAAACCTGCAGAGAGTATGCTAACCTCAACCACATCATGTGGGCCTGCAGTAAAAACCCTTTAAGCGGAATAACCACAGAGGAGCAGTGGGAGACCACGCTACGCCGCTCGGACCTGTTGCTGCAAAAGTTGCTCACAGAGAGAGCTATTCAAGTCTCCGAGATCCAAGAGATCAAGGGCACCAAGAGACAGTAGCCTGCCTGCGCCAGATTGGAGGCCTTCCTCTTCACAGACTCTATAAATAAAGTTTATTCTCTCTCTCTCTCTCTCTCCTAAGAAAACCAACCGACCATGAGCCGCACAGCACCAACAATAGTTGGCAGATAACCAAGGCGCTTTGCTACAGAAGGAAATAGATTCCCCCTTTAAACTATCGCCTTGGTGATCTGCCATCTATTGTTGGTGTTGTGTGACGTGGTTGTGCTGCTGCGCCTGCTCGGCTGGCTTTCTTGGGAGAAGCATGTGTTTCATTGAAGCGGAGCTATTAATTCCAGTCGCAGTGTGTGCCTCATCCTTCCTCGGTCCTTCGTCGTTTAACCGCTTTATTTTCAAGAGCCAAGAGCCTCGGAGTAATCCAGCAGCTGGATCATCGTTTGTTATCCTACCTTCTGCTGAGGCTTCCTTCTCGCGGCTCTGCGGATATAGGATGGCTCTAAGCCGAGCCAACGCGCGCCATCTCCTAGAGTGGGCAAGCTATCCGAAGCTTTGAGGAGTCCTGGCTCCTTGTCGCTTTGCTCAAACGGAAAGGTCTCCGAAGATTGCTTATCTGGCCTGAAATATGAATGCAGTGGAAGGGAACACACCCCAAGTAGTGAAAGAGCGTTGCGTTCCGCCAAAACTCTGATCCTTTATTGGCACAGTCGATATTATTCTCTTTGACAAAAGATTAGGATAAATGTTTGAAACCTGTATTCGATGGTGGCCACAACATTTATTAGAACATGGAATAAAAATGCACAAAACATCATGGCGTGGAAACGGAGAGTCCAACCGAAAGTTGTGCGCTAGACAAAAAGGAGGGGCGGTTTGCAAACAAAACATTCAAAAAGCGCTTATAAGCTTTGCAAATGTTTTGCACAAAGGCGCGCTAATGTATCGAAAACAATAGCAAGAAGAGGAGATTGAAAGTTATGAAGAAAATGTTCATATATCTTCTAGCTATAAAAATTTATGAAGTACTCAAGTAATCAAGTGGGCCTGGTAGTAAAAAATAAACAGAGCAACATGCTCCTGGCTGAGAATTTAGCAAAGTGAACTTATTAAACAAGCGTTGGCATACAGGGGAGGCTTAGCGGTACTGTATGATTCAAGCGCAAAATGGTGCGGTCCATAGCACCGTTCGAAAAAAATTGGCGTTAAAGGTCTCGCATCTTTCTCTATCGAAGGCAGCGGCGCCGACTCGAGGCTGCCACGCCTAAACTATTGAGTCCTTGAACTACATCAAGTCCCTCTTTTACACTAGAGGCCAGAGAATGCAACCGGAGCCGAAACCTAAAAATTGTATTGTTGGTCTTGGTGTCCTCGCGTTGCACCAAAAATAAGCCAAAGGGATTAACGGCAGCTATATAAGAGACCTGTATTGTAAATGCATTGGAGGAGTCGAATGGATGCAAGTTTCGTTGCGGCGAACAGGTCGATGATATTTTCTTCGAGGCTCCGAATTAAAAACAACACAAGAAACGAAACGAACACATGGTCAAGGACCTGCCATGCCTGGTCATGTTTCAGTTTTCTGTCCTGAGTTTACTGTGCTCCACGTGGATGAAGCCTAGCAATGACAACTTGGTTTTGTGTTGCTGCTTCCATTCTCATCTTGCTCACGTTCTCATCTTGCTTATGATTCCGGTACAATTTTAGCGCAGCCCTTCTTAACACACAAGCAGCGTTCTTTATCGAAAGAAAACAAGTTCTTGCCTGGTTAGATTAATCAAAGACCCTGCTTTGAGTCTTAAAGCCAATATATGAAATCTAACATTCGACGAAAACTCGTCTGGTCGGGAAGAAGATTCATGAATCAAGGCTTCCGTATGGAAGCCGAAACGTCTTCGTTTTCATATTAAACAACAACCTTTTCGTCGGCGTTCCTTCTATTGACTTCACAAAGCCAATATATGCTTTATCAGCCACTCCAGGACTCCTCTCCATCGGTTTATCTCCCGACGCGTTCCACTTCCACTTTATTCGCCGCCGGCAGTTCTTTATACTTGTTAGTAGCGTCAATTTCCCGCTCCAGTCTGAGGGTTCTCCAGCGCCGCTCCTCACAAGAGTAGCGTCCGCACAAGCCTTTGATAGTCTGGGGTGCCATCAAGGCATTGGCGTTTTTGGAGATTACCTACCAGAATGCAGAGCAGCGGGCACCTCGCATGGTACAAAATGAAGCGTACAGTGTGTCTGGTTATGCTTCTCCTCATGTGGAAGACAACTGGTTATTATATCCTTAACAAATGTTGACTCTCTTATGCTTCGATGTGCTCACCACCCCTCCTTTGATTAAACTGTCATTTGCTGAAACAAGAATAATGAAGCAGACCCTTTCGAATGAGAAAAATACCTCACTGTTTCTAATACTTTCTACTCATCACTTTATTGAGGGTGCATTGCATCAGTTTCAGCCTGTGATATAAAACAGCGAAAACAAAACCGCAGTATTTATTTTTTGTAGCTTTGACAGAGACCTGTCAGGCTTGTGAGGCCGGCTATTTTGAAAGTCTTTAATTGGCTTTAAAAAATCTATGCCCTGATGCTGGCGGTGGAAAGTTATGCGTCCTGTCTCTTGTTCTTTTCCTCAGCCTCAGCCTATGAGGAGATAGAGTTCTGTTCACATAGCGATGATAATGATCAACCTGCGATTGCTCCAACGTCCGTGTGTGATGGAACAGTAGACTGTGACGCATCTAGTGGCGACGACAGCGACTCAAGCCTTTTTGACGAAAGTCCGTAGATTTGTAGTATGATTTTTGTCCATTCCTTTTCGAATTTAATACCGAAAGCCGAGTGCAAATCAGAATTGAAATTCCCAATATTAATTGCACGTTCCTGGTTCCGCTCTTATCGAAGCAGTATACTGAACAACCAAAATTACTGTATACTAGCCCATATTTAGGTAAATTAAATTCTATAAGTCATCGCATATTTTCTCTTCCAGCTCCGCCTTCGTACCTGGAGAAAGAAGTTGTACTCGAGATCCGACAGGTGACCAATACTTCAACTAAGTTATCCTGGCCATCGTTCACAAGATATGTTAGAGATCACAAACTGGGGACTGGGAAATCGGCGCCCCACTCGTTCCAAAACTCCGTCTGAGCACGTTTGAATTCTTATCATGTGCAATGGTTGAAGCCATGGACACAGTATACGTTGGTTCTCCGACCCTTTTACACAGTGAGCGGCAAGCATGAAAGAGACTACAAGATCGGCCGAGCGGCCTCGGTGACCTTAAAAACGCTTCCTTCAGGCGAGTAAATACCGAAACTTGTAGTATCGAGAACATAACGCTAAAACGAAATTTGAAAGCTTGCTTTCCCTTCTTTTCTTGTGATCACCATCAGCAGCAACAGCAGCAGCAGCCTGAATTCGCCCACTACAAGGCATAGGCCTCTTCTGTGTCTACACACCTAACCCTGTCCTTTGCCAGCAGCTGCAACTGTATGCCCTCAAACTTCTTTATCTCATCCTCCACCTAACTTTCTGCTGTCCCTTGCTATCCTTGCCTTCTCTTGGAACCCATTCCGCTGGGCTTACGGACCAGTAGTTATCTTGCCTTCGCATTACATCCCATACCCAAGGCCATTTCTTCCTCTTGACTTTGACTAATATGTCATTAACCCGGGCTTGCTCCCTCACCCGCATTGCCCGTTTCCGGTCTCTTAACGTTACACATATCATGTTCCTTTCCATAGCTTCCTGCGTTGTCATTAAGCTCAATCATTTGGGTTAGCCTCTAGGTGTCTGCCCAATAGTTGCCCGTAATATACAGCTGTTGTATACTTTTCGCTCAAGGGATACTGGTAAACTGCCATGCATTAGCTGAGAGAACCTGCCATATTCGTCCATCGCATTTTTGTTCTTGCAGTTATTTTCCTCTCCTGATCCATATCAGCTGTCACTACCTGGCCTAAGTTGACGTATTCTCTTACCAATTCGAGCATCTCGGCACCAGTTGTGAACTGCTGTCCCCTTGCGAGACTGTTGAACCCCGGTTTTATTTTTTTCATGTTAGTTTCCAGACCCACTGTTTTGCTGAACCTACCCGACTCATTGATCATGCTTTGCAGTTCACCCCGTCAGTTACTTAGAAAGGGAATGTCATCCAAATTTTTATTTGTTGTACCATTCATACCTAACATTGATTTCTTAAAAGGATATTGAAATAGGCGGAGTTACGCTTTAAACGCATGCGCAAAAACGCAAAAAGTGCAGAAAAAGGATAAAACAGCTTAAAACGACACAGATGCAGCCTTAAGAAAAGAGGCCGTAAGAAAACCCACTCACGGGATTCTCTGCAGCAGCGCTTTGTGTGATCATTTTTTTGGGGGGGATAGATAAAATATGCCTAGGTATCGATTTCAACAAAGAAATTGTGCCCTTCAAATGTAACGCATGGAAGGTAGTTAATTATCCTGTTATTTGCTCGTTAATTTAAAAAGTATATATGGTTCTGAATGGCCATCAGGCAGCACATCACCACTTTACCTACTAAAGCGCAGTAAAAAATTCCAATATATTTTTTTTAAAATTTCGTACGAACAGAAGAATATGGCTGCATATTTGGCGCGATATTCAAAAGGCTTGAGTCAAACGTTAGAACTTTGCTTTCGCGTCGTTGAATCTGGCGCATATCTTCGGGAATTTTGATGAAGTAATACGGAGCTCCTGAAATCCAAAATAATAATTTTAGATATTTTATTGCCATACTTATTTACATCAGTTCCTAGAGAGCTCACATCATACCAGCGCGTATTGGGTCTGCGGTCATGACTGGCAATTCTTTTACAAATATAGGCAAATTGTGATTGTGTGAGTGGAATGTTAAAGACATATTTTTCCCGAACACGTTTTTAGCGCGCTTGCGCTGTGTCCGTGGTTTCAGTTGTCATTTTTTGTCCGTCTGTAGCGCGTTATTCTCCCCAAATGTACACTCAACAAGCCCACATTGCTGCCTTGCTTTTTCATTACATTCTCTGTATGAAGAGACCAGTTAAATTTAAAGGTAATCTTAATACTCAGGTGTTTATATGACAACGCCGATTCCAAACGGATGGGGCGTAATTTTTTCTACATACGCGGATAACTTTACGTTTTTAATATTTAGCTACATTAACCATTCTATGCATCAGTTCCCTATTGTTATGTGGTCTACTGAAGTAATGTAATGTTGTTAACGCTGGTTATTTCTCTAATAATGACGCAATCATCAACGAATATGTGATTATGTGAGTTCGCAAGACAGGGGAGATCACTGATGTAAATTAGAAAGAGATACGTGTCAAAGAACTGAACATTGCGGAACACCGGAAGCACCTCGTAAAACTGGAGCTATAACCATTAGCAAAAAAATGTGCGCGAATAATTAGAAAACATTCAATTCATTTCAATAATTTACACTAAATGATTTCAGTGGTTTTCGTTTGTAAGGTACTAATTTCTGACACACCCTTTCGAAGGATTTTGAAAAATGTAAGAATATACAGTCAGCAGTGAAGACGGGTCTAGAATACGAGGCAATGCACATGTTAACGGTATTGACTGTGTTTCAGAAGAGCAAGATTTTTGAACGATGTTGCACTGACATAAAAAATGAGTTCGATTGAAAGAAGTTAACATGGCTAGCGGTTATTACATTTTTGAGCATTTTGCAGCAAGTACTGGTAAAAGATATAGGACAGTAATTACTAATTGCTCCCCTATTTGTAGACTGAAACTGCCTTTCCCATTTTCCACTCAATAGGTAGCATTGATTTGTCAAGCGATTGCTGGACAAGGTTGGTTAGTATTATGGTAGAATAAGCTGATGTGCTTTTAAGAACTTTGAATTAGTACAGTAATATCCTGGAGCAGAGTGAACACCGAGCTCATCACTAAGCTTATTGAGACCAGGAGTAGCAACAGTTGTAGGCAGCACGATACCGTACTAAGAAGTGGTGAGTTGTCGGCATTTGTACACCAGATATGGCTGTAAAGTTGTCAGGGATTGTGCGGTTAACAATAATGGCACAAATGTCAGAAGGAATGGGGTCGCCTGAAGGGTTAGAAAAGGTGGCGGTATGACTGGTGGAAGGATTAATGACACGCCAGAGTTTTATCACATCGGTAGTTAGAATAGAAGGCAGTACATGTGAGTGGAAGTGCTTTTTAGCATCGTTAAGCGCCTTCGCGTACGTGTTGGACGCCACAGTATACGAAGCCCATCTTTTGTTAGTTGGCGAGAGCTCTGGGAAGCGGTAGAGTTTCTTTTTGTTGGATTAATACTTAACGTGAATATAACACCAGGCAGCATTTCATGGAGGGTAACCGCACGTTGAGGAATGTTTCAGTAAGTTGGGTGACTACAGCTGTGAACATGCTCCAGTTATGTTTCAAAACTGCGGTCATCAAAGATATGAAGATAAACATAGAATAAAAAAGGTCGTTCATCATTTATCGCCTGAGAATTTTCTTTGCTGTAATCTCGAGCTATTTTTCTGCATTAGTATTCAGAGGGGCTAGCTTAATGCAAATGTTCAAAAGTAAGGGCTTGCTGATTCCTGGCAAGCATGTAATAGGTGAGGCTGCGACAGAACAACTTGTCAGCATTAAATATAGTGCTTTCGTCGCATATTCTGTCATTTTACTTGTTGGTCGGCACAGTTTCTCTAAAGAGAATACTGAGCACAAATAGAAAAATTCGCGACCTTGAGATGAGAACGAGGACATTAAAAGGGAGACGGTGATCAATGTTATGTTCGGAAAATTGAAGTCGCTAACGAAACAACACATCAGATATGTTCCCTGTAAGAGTGGCGTAGTTTATCAGATCCCCTTGTCCTGCGGCCTAACCTACATCGGCCAGACTGGCCGCTGTATTAACGTGCGGCTCATGGAGCACGCTAATTCTTTAAAGAACAAGGAAACAAACCTAGCAAAGCATTGTTTTACATGCAAATGCACGCCGTTTTTTTGTGATACTGAATTGTTTCGTCATTCTGACCAGCGCACTAGAGAAATTGCTGAAGCCTTTCACATTAACAGGAAAGATAAAGGGTGCGTCAGTGCGCCATCTCTAACATTATCTGTAAGGGAAATGAAAATGCTACACAGTGGTTAGTGCTTCTGTGGATACACACGTGCTTTTAAAGCGGTTTTTACCTTTTTTAGTAATATGAGATTGTTGACATTGCGCATGTGCGCTGTTTTCATGTGTGTTGTTGTCGTGTGTGTATATTATGACATGCTTCTTCCTAATAAAAAATCAGTTGTAAGTTCAGCGCTGTGTGTGTCTTGTCTTCTCCTTCTTGGTCTCTGTGTGTTTGCGCTGTTGAACCATCACTATGAATCGACACCAACTAGCCCAATCTGCAGTTCTTCTCTGGTGGCTTCGTTTACTGCTTTAACAACTTGCCACATCATTCGATAACCCTCGTTTAATGTGCAGGTTTTTCGACAACGTACACCTGGACATCGACATTTGCTTGACAGCAGATGATATGTTCCGCGATGCTCGTAGAATGACCAAGCGTACAGCTTAATATATACCCTAATAACTTGGAGCAAACAGTGTCAGCAGATAGCGCGACTAAATTACATGATGTTTGGATTTTTTCTTTGACAGCGTCACTTCTTTTTCTTCCATTAGTCGCAAACTTATGTCATTCGAAACATAAAGGATTGATGAGCGTATACAATACTGTTTTACTGCAAATCACAAAAGTGTCAGTAGCATGACTTTTTTAATGGGGGTCGCCAGCTCCGAAATAACACACTGAACTGGCCAGAGGGCTGTCACTGAACTTTTATAGACTTGCTCGCTATCAGTATTCCACTGGGGTCTGAAAGTAACTTTAGATGATTGCGTTGCTGCTCGCACCAGGCTTATGCGATTAAGATTACAGAATATACTATAACCTTCTGAGTTTTTAAATCTGAGAACGTTATCGCTAACACGTTACCGATCACGCATTACCGACAGCCGTACTGATTCTCATTTCTATTTCCTTATCGCTACTATCCAGGCGCCTATGGGGCGCTATGACAGCTACCACGCATGCGTTTATCACTTCTTCCGCAGCGATGGCCTAGTCATTTGAGCATCCGACTAGAATGCGGAAGGTGCGGGGTTCAATCCCCAGTGCCGCCGGGTACCCACCAGTGATGCAATGGGTGCAAGCTTTCCCCTGCCTGGTGCTCGGCTTCTTTAGGGTGAAATGCTTAGGAAATGGGTGTTTAGACCCCACCTTGATCAAACGAAACATATCTTGTGCCATGGTGCTCATTGTCCTCAGATGCCCTTGCAACACAAAAAATCGCAATCATCATCATCATGGCTTATCACTATTTGTAGCCTTTACAGAGAGGTGTGCAGGGTGTTCGAGCGTTTGACCACCAGACCTTCCACTGTGAAGAACGCCGGTTCTCTATAGATGAGGCACGGCTTGCTTGTATTTTGTCACCAGTAGTCAGGCCAAGCTGCACCTAAAGAAAACAAAGCGTGCACGTGCACCTGTGTTCTTCACTACAGCCGTAAACAATATGAGAGGGAACAAAGCTTGAGGAATCATATATTCATTATTGCAATACTTTGGGGCACAGCCACAGTTTTTTTTTCTTTTTAGTGTGCGCTCCCCTTAGCGGATGTTGTCCTGAAGTACAACTTCAAAGAAGAAATAACCATAAAATTAGCAGTTTTAGTCAAAAAGTTTTTCTACGAAGCATTCGTTTATCACTACTTCCGCAGTGGTAGCCTAGTCATTTGAGCGTCCGCCTCGCATCCAGAGGTGCAGGGTTTAATACCATGTGGCGCCAGGTGCACACCCATGATTTTAACTCTTGCGACTGTTGCACAGTAGCTTGGTTCTCCTGTCTTTTTTATTTTTTATTTTGATTTCAAACCATGCTCTAGGACCCATAGCCAGAGGCTAGTTTCGGGTCCATCACAATAATGTACAATTTAAATGCGGCAGGCGAAGACGACACATGCGTTCATAAAGAAAAATTCACATTCTCAACAATTTAGAGGTAAACAAGAGCAAGCGTACACAGTACACACATGCTCACAAAAAGAAAAACAATACACCATAATTTTATATATTCATCAGGAACATTTTCAAAGGTTGCACAAAGTGTTTTTTTCAGTTTAATATCGTCAGGTACAGGGTTTTGAACCGGAATTTTTTCGGGTTCGGTTCGGGTTCGGGTTCACGCCTTTCGGGTTCAGTTCCTGGTTCGGCTCCGGAGTGACATTCTGTTTTGGTTTGAACCGGTTCGGACTGGGTCGAACCGGTTCAAATGGGTTCAAACGGGTTCAGGTAAAAAAATTCGTAAAGTAGATGAGTTGTAATTAACCTTGCTATGTTCTCTACTTTCCTCTGTTAAGTGGTAGACGAACTTTAAAAAAATGCCAAATTTGTAAATTACGAGATGATTTAAATTTATCCACTTTAGTTTACTTTGCGCTGCAAATGGACAGAAATTTACGGCAGGAGCCGCAAGATCAAATGAACTTTAAATTATTGCAAATTGGGTTGGCATGCGCTAGAATCCATCCTATCTAGTAAAGCGAAAAGCTGCCGGATTAGCGTCTACAAAACCCTCCAGCTGCAGCAGTCCCGGAGACCCCGTCGCTCGAGTAATAGGTCTCCCCTGAGGCTCCTCTCTGTCGGAAATTTCTGCATCGCAGAGTGCTTACGCGGGCACCGTTAGGGCCACCGCATGCGCCCCATACGTTAGCGCACACTACTGAGAAAAGAAGCTGGCCTGGATCTGCACCTATATATATACACAGACAGGCATCTTTCAGTCTCCCCATAACCGACTTGCCAGTCAAATATCCCCCCTCCCCCCCCACCCCCACCACACCTCCAACGTGTATGATTTAAGTAGCCCAGTCCCGCCCCCTCCGACCATCTACCACATAGTATATGCAAACAAGTCTAATTCTAAACGTACAACATGGTATGAGAATATGCGAAACCCCCTCAACCGCCCATCCCCCAACCAACAAGAGCCCCGTAGGAACACTGGCTCTCCGTAGCAGCTGGGAGATTACCGAACATATTTTATTTAAATCACTTGTTAGACATCGCTTTCGAAACTCGCTTTATATATATCGAGCCTCTATGGCTCAGCTTAAAAAACACAGCTAATCGTTCCTGCTCGCATGTAGAGCGTAAAATTTATTTTCACCTATGGTGATGACGTCACCCTCTTTTGTTGTGATAAAAATAGTGATAAAAAAAAGCATGCGTACATGGGTTGGGCGTACTTCGTTTCTGCACGGACACAAATTTTCAACAACGTAGTTGTGACGTGCTGTGACCATAGGCCGGTGAATTCACTCATGAATCGACTCATTAAGGCTCACATTCACATCAAGATCTGAGTGGTGAGTGAGTACGAAATCATGCAAATTATGATCTGAATCGTGAGTGAGTCCAGACTCACATTCAGATCATAATCTGAGTCGTGAGTGAGACTGAGCTCACATTAAGATCATGATCGGAGTAGTGAGCGAGTCCGGGGTCAAGCTTAGATTGCGGCCTGTGTTTTCGCGACGGTGCTGTGCACTTAGTTCTTTCGTTACCTTCTAGTATGCTAACAGAAGAGGGTAGGAATGATTTACTGCCACGGCCAAGGGCGCTTGAAAGCGAAGCTGCTAGGCGACGTCTGTGGGCGACTGAAGAGAATTCCACGGAAGCGAGGAAATCGGTGTTTTGTCCCTTCACCTTAGCTAGTTTCTGCGGGTGCCTATGGTAATGAGCCGCGTGGGGATGTAGCGGAAGTTTTGTACGAGTTCCACTATACCAGTGAGCCGGAGGCGGGGTTCCTTTGTCGTGTTTCTAGGTCTGCTCGGGGGCGTGCCACTTGAGCGCTTCAGTGCAATGGGCCCTCGTGCCGAGTCTAAAACGAGCGAATGATCCGTAATGAAACGCGAGTTGAGTGAGGCCAGATCAGTCTTTAGTCGAAATGAGTGAGCCAGATGAGTCGTAAGTCGGAGTGAATTCGCGTAAGTTGTGAGCCTAAATGAACTTGGATGTGTTGAATGTGTGAATTTCGTGCACTTGGACCCGAACTAGTCATTGGCTATGGGTCAAAAAAGTGTTTTGTATTTTCTGTAAAAAGACTGGAAATAAATTGAATTGAATTGAATTGAACTTGAGCTGATGAGTTCCAGTGAGCCTGGGCCTAAGTGAGTCTGAGTTTGAGTGAGCCCGTAGGTTGACCACACTTTTGGGAGTGAGCGCTCTCGATTTTTCCGAGGTATCGATGCAACACTGTGGAAAGTGCTCCATTGTATACAAGGAAGAAAGTACTTGCGCCACACATAATGTTTTGACTTGTCTGGGGCACTATCAAACGGAGCCTGTGCGTCGACAGAATTTGTTGCTCCCTTGATAGAGTCTGGTGAATCCGTCGAGTACCTTTCAATGTGATAGCGTTTAGGAGCTCCTGTCGCCAAAAATACGGCGTCGCCGTCGGTGTCGTCGTTGGCCGCGAGCGAAAAATCCCCCGAGATCAATCTAGGAGGTAGGCGGGCGACCTAGGTTCTGTAACCTTGTGGCGTCATTACAACTTGTCAACTGGGTTGCGAGAAAACTGCGCACTGCGGTAGGTGCCACTTAAATTAATGATTGGCCACTAGACGTTAGCAACATGGATTGCACAAATTTCATCGGTGTCAGCGACTGCCATCGCAGGGCAGCGGCCTATCACTTACGCGCTGCACCACTGCGCCAGGAGTTATATGAGGACTCCCACGAATCTGTGAACGTTAAGTAGTGGATGCCAATTCCGCGTATATGGGCATTAACCCATTAGCTATCGCTCATACTCTTAAGACGGATCGGTGCGCAAATCAGAAGGGGTGCGGCGGCGTCGTGGCGGCGGCTACGTAGAGCCATGCAGAGGTAGAATTGCTAGTTGCGTTTCATCGGATTCCATCACGCGGCAGTGCACGCCGACTGCGTTCACGAAGTGAGCGGCCGGGCTTACGCCTTCTCATACGTAAGTCTCCTTAAGTGTCTCTGCGCCCTTCTTTTTCGGAGAGACTATATTTTTTGTGACAGCTTTGGTGAGAGATTTAAGGCGGTACTTAAGTGGCGCTTTAATTTTTGCCCGCCAACTTGCTTCACGGTTCTTATTTTTTAAAACCAGAAACAACCCTTTACTAGCAGACGTGCTTAATAGGAGGCTAAGTGCTCATCCTTCTTTTCTGGACATGGTCGTGAGATAATTTAGTGCTGATACACTCAGTTTCCCCACTCTTCCCTTTCCTCACAATACCTGTATAAAGCCTATCCAGAAGGCAAATGGCAAAGCTTGTGATCGGACACTAATTTCCCTACCACTATGTCGCTGCCTTACCTAGCCCTTCATGACAGCAGTGTTTTAAAGCGAGTTCAGCGGCTGTATATTCGATCAGCCGCAAAAGCCTTTCTGAGACTTTAAACATCACTCTTGCGTGTTAGGACATGACTTCGCACCAATGGGACTTTTGTGCAGTGGTCAGTGAATTTCTGCCTGTGCGAACAACGAGAAACTAATGATTAATAAAATTATTTTTTTTTTGTCTCGTGATGCTGTGTTGTTTTGGAACTTTTCGTGTTAATACGACGGTTTAGCGTGTGGAAAAGCCTAATGATGGATAACACGCAGAGCCGCCGCGTTGAACGAGGTCACTGTTCAAAGAACTGTGAATTTTAGCGCAGGAGGTATATGCTGAGCAAAGTGCAACCCCCTGACTGGTTACCCTTTCTCGACGTACGCGCCTTCCGGAATTTTGCAATTTCTCCGTGACGGTGGTATGTTGAGACTAGTAAGGTTACTATATTCGACGCAGTCTGGTAAGGCTTGAGGAGGGTCAGGGAGGTTTTTGATATTCTATGCAACAGCAATAAAAAGAAGCTTTCGAGATGGCCGAGTAGTCCAAGAAAAAGGTAAATGAAGCTTCCCTGTTGCGCCGCCTGTAGTATGAGTCCCACTCGAGGTTAGAGTATGATAGTTTTTTTTTACTGCATTAGCACTATATCCGCCTTTCCCAAAAATAACCGTGGTGTGCGTGCGTGTGTGCGTGCGTGCGCTTGAGTGTGTGCAGCCCCCACCCTTGACGCACTGTCCGGTGTGCGCACATTCGGGCGATCAGTAGTAAAAATTGTGAAAAGAAAGGAAATTGAACTCATTCGTACATAATTGATTTCGTAATATTAGTAGTAATACCTGGGGTTTAACCTGTCAAAGTGACACAGGACGCTTAGTGGATCGAGGACTCGAGAGTAACGCAGACTAGCCGGAGTTTTTAAAAGTGCGCTGACATCGCACAGCACACGAGAGTTTTTAGGATTTCGCCGCAATCGAAATGCACCTTGCGGCCGGGATCAATCCCGTGACATTTGGATGAGCAGCCACAGCTACTGTGCCATTTTTTTTTTCTTTATTGAACCACCAAGACATCACGAAGGGTTTTATTTATTACCTGCTGTCCAAGACAACGAATGCCTCCGAAAGTAATTGTTGGTTGGTTTCTGGAGTTTAACGTCCCAAGGCGACTCAGGCTATGAGAGGCGCCGTAGCGAACGGCTCCAGAAATTCGACCACCAGGGGTTCTTTAACGTGCACTGACATTGCACAGTACGCGGGCCGAAAGTAATTGCTGCAAAATCTGGTTGGACCGATGCCCCTATGTCTCACACTTTTATGCTACATGACACAAAGAAAGCGAAGCTATTCCTCCTCGGTGCTTTATGCAAAAAAAGTTAGCAAACGAGGGGAAAGCCTCATGGTGCTTTCGTACTTTCCGACAAGATGACGTGCCTTCTTCTGTGCAAAGCGTTAACCGTCAAGCCTAGGAGAAAGGCTTTATGATTTATTGCACTGACGACAATTTCATCAAAACCATAAACAAACATCTAAAAGGGGGTGACTCTATTAACATGAGGATTTCACATCAGTCTGGCGTACAGTGTTTTAGAATCCCCTACAACGCATTACAAAAGCGCCAGTTATGTTTATTCCTTGACACCAGCCATCCTTCAGTTTTGCTGTCGCACAGACTGGGTGTCATTTTCGCACCGTCTAGCTTTTGGTGGGTAAATCTACGCGCTAGCGCATCTCAGTTTATCTGAAAAAGAAAAAAAGTATGCCGGGTTGCAAAAAAGAGGGACTGAACCGAGTCCCGAACCGGTTCGGAACGGTTCCTTTGAATCAACGGTTCCAAGATGGCGAAAAAAATATGGGTTCGGTTCGGTTCCAGTTCGGGGCAAAAATACGGGTTCGGTTCCGGTTTCGGGTTCAGGTTCGGTTCCGGTTCGACACCCTGGTCAGGTATACCATTCCAAATCAAAACTCCACTGAACTCTATAAGTTTTTGCGCGTAACTGTTGCTACACACTGGTAAGTTGAAGTGTTGGGAACTAGCCGCGCTAGTTTCCCTTTTAGGTCTGATAAATATGTTATGCGGAAGTGGGTCATTAATTTGTATGATTTGCTGAATTGTTTGCGCTAGCTTTAAAGTGAATATGGAACAAAAATGCAGAATACGGGTTGTCTTAAAGAGCGGTTTGCTAGAGCCAGATAATTTTGAAGAAGTAATAATTTTTACCGCTCTCTTCTGTAATCGGATTACAGGTTCGAGATATGTATGATACATGTTACCCCATGACTCTATACAATACAATACTTGGCTTTTTATAAAAGCAAAGTAGAGTACGCGAAGGATTGAAAAATCGAAACATCCTCGCGCATGCAATAAAACATGACATCCATAAGCTAACTTTGTGCAAACCTGTTTTACTTGATTTTTCCACTGCATGTCAGAGTCAAAATGTACACCAAGATATTTGAAATTATTTGCTCTTTGTAGTCGCACGGAATTTAAATACAATTCAACATCCTTGTAGTTTAACTTTTTTTGCCGTTGAACTGAATACAGTGTATGTAGTTTTCTAAATGTTGACGGAGAGATTATTGTTAGTGAGCCAGTTAAGCATAATTTCTAATTCTTCATTTATTTTATTGTTTAGTTCGTTTATCGTGTCTCCTATAAATATTAAAGCTGTGTCATCGGCGTACATTAATGCTTGGAAACATTTTAATATGGTTGGAAAGTTATTCACGTATAACGAGAATACAATTGGTCCCAAAACTGATCCCTGCGGGACTCCGGTTAACACGACCTGCGCCTCAGAGATAACGTTATTCATTACCACATGCTGTATTCTGTTTGAAATATAACTTTGGAAAAATTCTGATATTTTGCCTCTAAACCCATACTTAAAGAGTTTACCTACAAGAATTGCATCTATAGTGTAGCAGCCGCGCTCTCTCACTGTGGTGAACTGTGGTAGTGAAAGACGACGACGATCCTTATGTGCGGAGCTCATTCGCAGCCCGAACGTTTGGCTGAACCTTTGCAGAACGTTGCAAAGCGACCTAGGTTCTGCTGAGTCACAACCCCTTCCTACATTTGGTGGAGGTGCGGAGTAAGTTCCCCCTCTCGTCCTCATCCTGCAGCTCCGTAACCGCACCTTACCTTTGCCGCCCGTTATGCCTGAAGTCACCAGCCAGGCAGCCCCCATCCCGTCGCCTACCATCCTCTGTTCTGGCGGGCTCCGGCAGCGCGATCTCAGCGTGTTCAGCGGTGCCGACGACCACGATATCGACGACTAGTGGGCGACTTACGAGCGTGTCAGCGCCCACAATAAGTGGGACTATGCCACCAGGCTTGGTAACGTGCTCTTCTATCTTAGCGACGTTGCCAACTTGTGGTTCCGCAACCACGAGGCCGACTTGCCCACCTGGTCTTCCTTTAAGACCAGCTTCTCGGAGGTATTCGGCCGCCCAGCTGTGTTCAAACTGCGCGCCGAACAACGCCTCCGCGCTCACGCTCAGCACACCACTGAAACCTGCAGCAGTTACATAGAAGATGTTCTAGGCCTGTGAAAACGCATCAGTCCATCCATGCCGGAGGCCGAGAAAATTAGTAACATCTTGAAGGGCATCTCAGACGACGCGTTCCGAATGTTGCGCGCCAGGAATCCACAAACAGTGCTGGATATCATCCGGCTTTGTCAGAGCTATAACGCCCTCGGAAAGCAGAGGAATTCTACTCGCCGACCCGGCGTACTCGAGGAGCCCCTTCCTGCGCCGGCGGTCTGCAGTCTGGTCTCTGACTCGGCCTCACTGCTTCCCCAGATCAAGGCCTTCATACGGGAAGAGGTGGCCCGCCAACTGCCCCTCCTGCCTGTGTCTGGCGACCCTGCTCCACCACTCGATCCCGCACTGCGACGCACAATCCAAGAGCAGGTCGCCGAAGTTTTGCCCTCTGGCCCTCGGTTTCCTCCTGTGGCTGCCCCCCTCACCTACGCTGAGGTTGCCGCCAGACTCCGACGCCACGACGCCTATGTTTCCCATCCATGTGTCGCGCCGCTATCACCGCCGGCACCTATCCTTCGTCGTCTCCCGCCTCGCCGTGCCGTCATGAACCCATCGCGCACCCAAGACAACCACGCCATATGTTACGCCTGTGGCTTGCCGGGCCACGTCACCCGGCTTTGTCGCCAACACACGCCGAGTTTCCGGGACGTGGCAGGCCCATTCCACTATGACCCTGCGCCTCCTTCGCTACAAGTTTCCTCCGGAACCACTGCGGACTCCTTCCATCTTGAACGCTCTTCATATTCTTCATGCCGGTCGCCTTCTCCCCGTCGCCGATCTATCTCTCCGATGCGCCGGCGCTCACCTTCTCGTCCGGAGGAAAACTAACAGCCGCAGTTCCGGAGGCAAGAACTGCGATTCTATCGATCTGCCCAAGTCCTCCGTCTTCACCAGCCAATGTTATCGAAGTATTTGTTGATGGCGTCGCCGTTCTCACCCTTGTAGACGCGGGCGCTGCTGTATCCGTTATTAGCGCAGCCCTTTCCCGTAGACTCCGTAAAGTGACGACGCCTGTTTCGAACTTTTGCCTCCGAACTGCAAGCTCGAACCGCATTCAACCTCTAGCGTCATGGACAGCTCGCCTTGTTATCCGGGATGTTGTGCAAATTGCCGAGTTTTTCGTGCTGTCCTGCTGTTCTCATGATGTCATTCTGGGCTGCAACTTTCTAAACCTTCATCATGCGATCATCGACTTTGCCCGTGCCAGCATTGAACTGTCTCCGCTCCGCGCTACTCGGCCGTGCGACACCTCTCTCCGACTCGGTAAAATGCTGGTCGCTGCAGATACTGACATCCCTGCCTTCCCTGAAGCCGTGGTTCCCCTCTCTTGAGCCTGCGATACTGATTCGACTGTTCTCTTTACTCGGACTGATGCTGCTGTCCGTCGCCACTGTTTTCTCCTTCCGTTCGCTCTTCTGACAGTCTGCGATGGCCACAGCGCAATCTATGTTACGAACCCTTTTTTCATGTCCATAACCGCTTCTCCGCGGCGAATGCCTGGGACATGTCGAATTAGTCGATCACGCTCTTCTATACTCCGTCTCGGAAGAACTTGCCCCTCTCCAGATAGATGCCATTGGTTCGCCTCCTGCTGCGCCAAACCAAGACACCGTTTCTGTTTTTTCAAGATCTATCGATACCACCCTTTCGCCGCACCAACGTGATCAGATCGTCGCATTACTTCAACGTTTCCGTTCGTCCTTCGACTTCCCTCACAGCTGTCTTGGCCGCAATCCGTCGTCACACACAGCATGGACACCGGAACGAATGCCCTTTTGCGCCAGCGTCCTTATCGCGTGTCGGCCCCTGAACGAACCGTCATTACCAAAGAAGTGGACGACATGCTTCAGCGCGGCGTCATCCAGCCTTCTCATAGCCCCTGTGCCTCTCCCGTTGTTCTCGTGTTGAAGAAGGACGGATCCATCCGCTTTTGCGTTGATTACCGTCGCCACAACAAGATTACGCGCAAGGATGTGTATCCACTTCCCCGTATTGACGATGCCCTCGACTGCCTGCAAGGCGCGGAATTATTTTCCTCATTGGAACTCCGCTCCGGCTACTGGCAGGTGCCCATGGCTGCTGCTGATCGGCCAAAGACTGCTTTGTTACGCCAGACGGCCTCTACGAATTTAACGTCATGCCGTTCGGCTTGTGCAATACGCCGGCCACATTCGAGCGCATGATGGACACAGTTCTCAGCGGACTGAAGTGGCACACGTGTCTCTGCTACCTGGACGATATCGTTGTCTTTTCTCGAGACTTTTCCTCCCACCTGGTCCGCCTCGAGCTTGCCCAGCAATGTTTGACCGACGCCGGCCTTTAACTGAATTTGAAGAATTGCTGCTTCGCAGCCCGGCGGCTTACAATCTTGGGTCATGTCGTCTCCAAACAAGGCGTCCTTCCCGATCCTGCAAAACTGCACGCAGTCGCCGAGTTTCCCCGACCCACTTCCATGAGAGCAGCGTAGCTTCATGGGGCTGCGCTCTTATTTTCGCCGCTTCATGCGCAATTTCGCTTCCATCTTCTCTTCCCTGACTGATCTGCTGGCCGGCGACAGCAGCCTCTCGTCTTCGAAACCAGACTGTAACACGGCGTTCACCACGCTTCGGCGCCTGCTTGTGTCCCCTTCGATCCTCCGCCATTTCGACCCCAGTCTGCACACTGAAATTCACACTGACGCCAGCGGCGTGGGCCTCGGCGCCGTGTTGGCTTAGCAGAAGCCCGGCTGCGCCGACCATGTTGTTGCGTATGCCATCCGCACTTTGACAAAGGCCGAGCCCAATTATTCCGTGACAGAAAAGGAGTGCTTGGCAATAATTTGGGCTATTGGAATGTTGGGCTATTGGAATGTTGGGCTATTGGAATGGGCGACCTAGAAGGTCGCCCATTCTCTGTCGTTACCGACCACCATGCCCTCTGCTCGCTGTCTTCCCTCAAAGACTCCTGAGGCCGTCTTGCTCGCTGGGCGTTGCGCTTACAAGAATACGACATTGAAGTAATCTATCGACCTGGCCATAAGCATTCTAATGCCGGCGCACTATCGCGGTCCCCTCTACCTCGTGACTTAGACTCCGCATCTTTCGCCACCACTGATGTCTCCTCCCTTGACATTGCCGACTTGCCATTTGAACAACAACGGGACACCTGGATCGCTTCCCTCCTGGCTCTCCTGTCTACACCATCTCAGCGACCTGCGACCCGCACTCTCCGTCGTCAAGCCCGCCACTTCGCAATACGGGAGGGCCTCCTTTACCGCCGTAACTACCTTCCCGACGGGCGCAAATGGCTCCTTGTCATACCTCGGCACCTACGTTCCGACATATGCGTCTATTTCCACGCCGACCCCCAGTGTGCTCACGCCGGTGTGGTAAAGACCTACACGCGCCTTCGACTACGCTTCTACTGGCGGGGAATGTACCGTTTCACCCGACAGTACGTTTGCTCCTGCCCGAAATGCCAACGCCACAAAACCTATTCTCGCCGTTCTATTGCTCCCACGCGCCCATTCGACCGCGTTGGCATCGATCTCTACGGGCCCCTTCCCATCACTCCGGCTGGACACCGCTGGGTGATAGTGGCAGTCGATCACCTTACCCGCTACGTCGAAACGTTATCCGTACCATCCACGTCTGCGCCCGACGTTGCGTCTTTCATCCTGCATCATCTCGTTCTACGCCATGGTTCCCCTTAGGAACTTCTGAGCGACCGCGGCCGTGTCTTCCTCTCAGACACCGTCGAAGCCCTACTTCGCCAATACCGCATTGTTCACCACTCTACAACGGCCCACCACCCTCAAACGAACGGCATTACTGAACGTTTAAATCGCACATTGACCGACATGATCGCCAAGTACGCTGCCTCGGACCACTCAGACTGGGACCACATTCTCCCATTTGTGACATATGCGTACAACACTGCCCCACAGAGTACAACTGGCTTCTCTCCGTTCTTTCTTCTTTACGGCCGCGAGCCTACCTGTACCATGGATACCGTGCTTCCGTATCGCCCTGCTGTTTCCGAGTCTCTTCCCCTTTCTCAAGCAGCAACCTATGCTGAAGAATGCCGCGAGCTTGCCCGCTCTTTTACAACGCAAGATCAGAATCGCCAGAAGCACCTTCGCGCCCCTACCAGTCCGCTTCCGTCCTATACCCCAGACTCGCTCGTGTGGCTTTGGGTTCCCTCAACCAGTCCCGGTCTCTCCACTAAGCTCATCTCAAAGTACCACGGCCCGTACTGTGTCGTCTGCCTGTCCTCTCCAGTCAACTACATTATTGAACCGCTTTCGCCGCCTCAAGATGCGCACCGTCGCGGCCGTGAAACAATGCGCGATGACCGTCTCAAGCCGTACTACGACCCGCCTACCGTGTGCGCGCCCTAAGTTGGCAGGATGCCTCCTTTTTTGCTGGGAGGTAATCGTAGTGTAGCAGCCGCGCTCTCTCACTGTGGTGAACTGTGGTAGTGAAAGACGACGACGATCGTTAGGTGTGGAGCTCGCTCGCAGCCCGAACGTTTGGCTGAACCTTTGCTGAACGTTGCAGAGCGACCTAGGTTCTGCTGAGTCACAATCCCCTCCTATACATGATTAACTGTATCAAATGCCTTTTTTTTTACCTTTAAGTATACAACTATAAAAATCTTGTTGTCGTAGAGGGCTCTGTTTATATCTTGTATTAGCACAACAACGGCGGATCCTGTTGAGCTAATTGGTGTAAAACCATGCTGACTAGGGGATATAATGTTGTATATGGCGATAAACTTCTTTATTTTTATACACAATCCTTTTTCAAAAACTGTATTGATAATACTCAGGACTGAAATTGGCCTATAATTACTTGGATCGGCACGTTCTGCTTCTTTATAGATCCGTACGAGTTCAGCGACCTTTAAGCTCGCAGGATATGTTTTAGCTCTCGATAGAGTGCATATATAGATGTAATAGGTGGGCTGCTAATATGTCACTGTTGTCCTTAAATAATTTTACAGGGATCGCGTCCAGCCCTGGGGCTTTGCTGACTTGAAGTGTTCCAACTACTCGTATGATTTCGTTTAACTCAAGGTCACTCATTACAAAGCTATTTATAACTGGGCAGACCAAACTACCAGGGTCAGATGTGGGGGTGAGCGGCTGCGCTAAGGAAGCCCCTATATTGACAAAAAAGTCGTTAAAAGTGTCCACTACATTCTGATCAATCACATCAGGTTGCACGTGCTGCTTGGAGCGAAGGCAGACAGCATCATTTACAACATTCCACATTTTTGCTGTATTGCCGTTTGCTTGCTGAATGAGAAAAGATTAATATTCCTTTTTCCTTTTCCTCATTATGTATACTGTGCTATTCCTAAGACGCTTAAATTGGGTCAAGTAGTAGTTACTAGTTTTATTCTGTTTCCATTTCTTGTACCAGTGCTCTTTTGTCATTAAGTCATCAAGAATGGATCGCGTCATTTATGGGCAAACTGCTTTCTTTTATTTTTTTACACTTCTACTTTCAGTACTTTACAGTACTTCGCCTGCTCCAACCAGTTCACAACTACAAAATCCAGATGTAAGTCACACCGCCGTTTATATTCCCTCAGTATTCTAACGAAAGTACGACCGCCTAATCATTACACGTGCTAACACTCTTTGTACATTATTTTACCTGTTAAAAACAGTTTTTCTGTGCGCCGTTGAAAACGGCGGACAGAAAAACACGCAGAACACAGGGAGAACGCACAGGACAAGAGCGAGTGGTCTAATGCCTTCTTTCACAATTGTCTGGGCTTTCTTGTGCTTTGAGCGCAAGAAACGGTAGCCAGTATATTCCACACCTCTTACACAACCCTTATGCAAAATATTCACGCGAAGATTGTAGTTGTAACGAAAAAAAAAACAGGTAATCGCAACTTACTTCCAGCATTAGGAGCTATTTTCTCAGTACTCTCATTCTATCACTCGCTTACCTGTAGGGTGTCCAGAAGTCCACCAACGCCGTTCTGCCGAGCTTCATGACGCTTCATGCTTACTATTCCCGATGTAAAAGGGTCGGAGAATAAGCGGGTCTACTGAGCATGGATTCAGCCATTACATATCTCGCACGAAATCATGTGCACTGATATGGGTATTACAATGAGTGGGGCACTGACTTCAAAAGACAAGAAGTAGCCGGCCAGTTTCAGTGTGTGGTCACGAACATGGCTTGTAATCTTCGAGCATGAAACCCCTGCGTACTTGCTCCTAACACCTAGGCTATCGAGCAGAGCCTCAACTTTCATGTATGGTGCCGGTCGTGAAAGTGACACTATACGGCTGGGCAGTAAAATTCAGTGCAATCAAGCTCAGGTAAATCTGCAGGAAAGAGAATAGAAAGGGGTGCTTGTTATGATATACATGACGGAAACCAACAGTCACCGAAAGCAAGGAGCATAGGGGATGTCTTTATTGAATTTTGTAGTTTTTACCAATGTGAGTTTAATAAAAGCAGAAGAAAAAACAACCTCATGCCACCGGTGGGATCCGAAGCCACAACCTCCGAATTTCGCGTCCGGTGCTTTACCGACTGAGCTACAGTGACGGCTCACCGATCTTCCTCTTTCGGCGGTATTTATGTGTATGTAAGAGAACTTTGAGAGTGCTTACCAGCGCCACTGTCGTTCACAGCGGCTGACGCAGTACGTCCTGTATTATTGCGAGTACCACGTAGGAACGTGTTCGAGCGGTGAGAGCGGAAGCTGTGCGGGAACCGTGACATGCCATCTACGACATCAAAACTGCAAGATTCGTGGCCCTCGATGAAGCGATTCAGCAGACAAGGGAATGGAAAAAGTCGGTCTTTATGACATAAATGACGGAAGCCAATAGTCACTGAAATTAAAGAGCATAGGGGATCTCTTTTTCTTTAATCTTGTAGGTTTTATCAATGGGGTCTTATTAAAAGCAGAAGAAAAAGCAAGAACATGGTGCTGGTTCGGACCCAAACCTCCGACGTCCCATTTCGGCGTGCGGTACTCTAGAAACTGAGTAACTGCGATGACTGTCCAATCTTCTACTGACGGGGGTATTTGTGTGCAGTGCAAGCGATCCTTGAGAGTTGTCACCATGAGATTGGGCAGCCCCGAGAGCAAAGGATTGGACAGCCGTCGCCACAGATCCGTCGGTAGTGCACCGGAAGCGAAATTCGGAGTTCTCGGGTTCGGATGCTATCGCCGGTATATGGTTCTGTTCTTGTTAATTTTTGCATTGATAAAAACTACAAGATTAAAATAAATACATCCCCTATGCTCCTTAGTTTTGGTGACTGTTGGCTTCCGTCGTTTGTCATAACTGGGACCTCTTTCCATTCCCATGTCTTCTCAACAGTTCATCGACTGACAAGGGTAGCGCTGGTGAACACTCTCAAGGTTCGCTTACACTACACATAAATACACCCGAAAACTGAAGATTGGACAGCCGTCGCCTTAGCTGAGTCGGCAGAGCACCGGTCTCTTAATTACGAGGTCGTGGCTTCGGATGCCACCGGTGGAATGGGACTGTTTTTCTACTGCTGTTAATAATTTCCCATTGATAAAAACTACAACATTAAAAATGATATCCCTTATGCTCCTTGGCTTCGGTGACTGTAGGCTTCCGTCATTTAAGCTGAGATAAAGTAATTGAAACTGATCCGCATGCTCTATTGCTCAGAAAGTTTGCGACAATGGATTATTATACATAATTTTGAATGTTTTTCACGGCACTTGGCTGTAAGTAGACAGCAAGTAAACAACTTTAAGAGTCATCTCACCGAAAATATCAAGACTTCCATTAAAAACACCTGGGTCGCAGTCATCTCCAGTCTGCACGCCGCAGTCTACCGCTCCATCGCAAATTGACATTGAGTAATGGCAGGTGAATCATCAGCATCAATGCGTGGACCAGAGAAATGTTTCTTCTGTTGGGCTGAGTCTGCATCCATGAAAGCTATGAAACGATCACATATTCATTGTTGCCGTGCATTGTAAGGGACAATGTGAGGAAATGTTTTACAGCTCGCAGGTGATGATTAGTTTAGTCTGCTTGTTACGCATCACAAGTTTACGGCGCAGCGACGCAAAATACGGAGTTTGCAGGCTGTTTAGCGATTTTTTTATTAGATGTTTAATCTCCCACTCTGCCTAATACGTAACCGAAGGAGGGAGTAAAATAGATGAAAGCCCAAGGTGGCTCTTATTAATAAAGTTTGCACTCACCAGTGGTCTCCAAAATCACAACAAAAACTAGGCACACTGTGCTTCATTCTACAAGACAAAATGGCTGTTTTCTGTGCAGCTTTTGATCTGAAAAACAAGCGATAACACCCAGCAGGGCACTCCTGTCGACGGTTCACTGAAAGTGCTGATTTTTATGCCCTGGAGATTCCTCAGGCGCAAGCAGAGCCACCGCCGGAGGGGAATGAAATGCTAGAGCAGCTAGTTGTGAGATAAAACTGCGGAGATGAGTGCCGACACGGCTAAGACCTAATACTGACCATTAGATGTAAAGCAAACAGTTTCATGTCGTAAGGAAAGGAAACAAGTTGATCTAATTATCTAAAAAATCTGGGCACACTCGATACGGCCTTGGGTGAAATCATACTCGCGTTATGAACGGGCCTCGTGGTTTTCAAGCTTTTTTCTTGATTTATGTAGCCCTTAACGTTTGACGACGTTTACCATACTTTACGTGCGAGGAGGCACCTCTTCTTTCGCAGAACCTCAGTGCTACAAACTTAGGCCGCAGGGCTGAAAACCATACCAGACATGACAAGTGCAGTCCCGTATGCTTTTTTTCTTGAACCACTGCGCTGATGAGCCGCGTATAAAGTGTGAAAAACCAACCAGCCTAAATGTAGGCAATTTTGACTGCTCCGGCTCTTCATCACAATCCACTTGTGTGAAAGTCGGAGTGCACTCGTTTAGGAAAATTTAGGTTTCAAAACAAATGCAGGGCATTGCGCAGTGGTACAAACAAGTGTTCCCACGGAAGCAGCTGTCTAACTGGTTTGTCCTTGCACACGCAGCGTTGACCCAAGAGGAGCAGAAGCTATCAACAACAGCGATGCATCAACGGCTCGGACGCCATCCGTCGTCATTCTGGGCTTCCAGCCCGGGCTAGGGACTTCATGAAGGTTGAGGAAACGCTACTTGAGCCGAGCTTGTGCTTGGTCGGCAACGCTGTCTTCGCAAGGAGAGCCTGGGCTACCTTCTCGTATAATTCTGGGAACGGCGATCGAAACAGATCCAGATACCTGTTCCAATATCTCGCACACTCTAGCCTCTCCTGCCGGCCACGCATGGTTATTAATTTTCTCCGCTAAGTAATTCCCTTCGGTTGCCCACACTTTAATAAGAGCTACTTCCGCAATTCATTCATTAATACTGGGTTAGGTTTATTATTTGTGCCAATAATAAAATTTTAAATCAAGCAGAGGTGGTAAAAATTGCTAGTGAATTTAGGCCTCCGTTTTATTCATTGTTTTTTTTTTTATTTCCAGCCTTGAGTTCTCGTGTATGCAAACTAAGCAAAAAGGTAGAAAAATTTTTATTACTTTCCGCCTCCTTTCTTCTTTTTTTCCTGCCTTTTCTTTGCAGTTTTCTCTCGAACACCGTGTAATTTTTTACTTTTCGCTCTTTTCGTTGCCTAAGGCATGTTTTTGCTCCTGTCTATTTCTGATCTACTTTTAGATAATTCTGCGTCTTTTTTCTTTCGGGGAGGACATCACATATAGTAAGAACCGCTTCGGTAGTCTGCCTTCCAGCTGCATTGATATTTCAGTCACGGTAAGTTATCTTTGTATGAGTTTCTAAACGCACAGGGTGATAAGTTGTCGTCAGACCTGAACTGCTTCAAGCGCACCACCGGGATGCAAAGTCGTACGCCGTCTTAACACCAAACATCAAGGCATTGCATTAGTAGAGCATTGAGGAGGAAAAATGGCCTGAAGAAAAGAGTCATCCAACATCTGCAGCTATCCAACCGCACACTCCTCGAAGTTAGTCACTGAGTTATACAGAAACCATCCCAAACAGACAAGCTCTCAGGTGTACCACATCGACTAGCCGAGATCGATATCTACTAGCTGAATCTTAACACAATCAGAATAACAGTTACAAGGGATGCTTAAGTTCCAATTCAAACATATGACGCGACAGAGTTAATGAGTTAATGAGTTAATGCTTATATATGTACAATCGGTTATTTTCAACTTTATATTCATATGTCCTCGGCAGTCCTCACATGATTCCTTCCGCAATGGTGCTACGGATAAGGAATGCGCCACTGCCCTAAGATGGCAGGCGCTGCCAGCAGTAGCGCTTGTGTGACCAAAGTTGCTCTTTCCGAGGAGCCTTTAGTGACCAGTCATCAGTGGTACAGCCACCTGCCACAGCGGTGATTTTGCTCACAATACTGTGGGCATGTTGTGGTGGCGCGGTGATTTCACGCGACCTAGGTGGCCCGCCCACGTTCTTCCGACGGGTGGCCAGCTGGACCACCCTACGCCACCCTATTTTTCGTTTACAATGCCCGCACCGGATTTTCAGGGTAGTGAGGACAGCAGAACTGAGCACCTGAGGTGTGCGAGGGATTTTTATATCAAGCTAAGTTAGCACACCAGCGATGGTCCTTAAGTCCAAAAAAGAGCTGGAGCCTCTAAACCAATTTCGAGTTCTGTTTCTTTCGATACACCGCGGGATATATAATAAAGAGTAACAGAGCAGACAGTACAGAATAAAAGAATAATAAAGAACACAAAATAACCATGAAGCTAAACAGCTGTACGCATAAACGTGAAATTAGCGTCCTTGATATCATTGTACACGAGCGTTAGTTGTAGGGTTCGCTGCTGGTTGAACAAAGGTATGAAGAAAAAATAATGGTGCCCATGTAACCACTGAGGATATCGTAAAAATGATGTAGCACTTATTATGTAATGTCTCAGAATTTCCTTGAATATCGCAATTTTCTTTCTATTGTGAAGTAAATTGTTGAGTGAATAGAAAAAGCCAATTATCTGAGGGCAGTCAACGAATAAATTAATTCCTCTTACAGGACTGTTAGACAAGCCTTACTGGATTAGATTCTGGCGTTAAACATTGCAGGGTTTAGTTGACAATGGCAGGCTGAACGAAGCCAGATATTCTTAGCACTATCCGCTGTGTCTGCGTCATACGTCCATCACCGCCTTGTTCAGTTCGTCTGCTAGGTTTAACTGCTGTGTACATAAGACGGTTGTGGCCAACTACTACACCTCGGTGCTCAAATTCTGTTCTGCTGAGGGAGTGCTTTATCGATTCTTGTCACCGAGATCAAGCCGCATCCCACCCGTTGTTATGAAATTGCATCGGCGCGGTTTTTTTTTTCTTTTTAGCTGGTGAAGAATTGTGCCGCATGGCGATTTGAATCACGGTCCTCTTGCAGACGTTGCGTATGCTTTACCTCTGCGCCATCCCTGAAGCCGCTTAGAAGCAGGATTGCAGCTCTTTTCAAAACGACTGAAGGTCCACAGTGCGGCGCAGAGAGGCTCTTCCACATTCCTCAGCCATCGCCATAGATGCTGCGCCGCCATTGTTCAACAACGATTCCGCAAAGTTACCACAAAACCATCACCCCATTCAATCCACTGGCGGCAACTGCCAAGTCACGTTGCAAGGGGAAGCTCTGCCTCCCGTTGAATATTTTCATGAAGTCAAAGCCTCCACAGCTGATAAGGCGACCGTAGAGGTTCTTTATTGTTAAATACCAAACGGAAAAATTTATAAATGATTTTTAAGCGCAATCAGTGATATGTTCTCCATAATAAGAATTGTTTAAATAACCACAAAATTAGTAATAAGTGCACTAAAAATTTCTTTTTACAACTTACTTACACTTGGTAGGACGAAGAACAAGAGCACGGAGGGTTTGATCACACCAGTCGTACTGTGTCGACCGCCCATGAAGCCCATGAGGTGAGGCCCAAGTATTGATTAGCCTGTAGAGACTCTAGGTAAATTGAATGGTTCCACGTAAGATTGAACAAAGGGTGGCTGGTCAACCTCTTCCATGTATCTGAAATTTATATATATGCTAGCCTACTCACTGGAAAGGAGCGATCCGCTATTGGTTACCCCCCTCCCCCTGGAAAAAAAAGTTTCGCAGCACGCGATATTAATAATGACTGAGAAGTACAGTTCCGTGCTTCAGTGCTCCGCTGTTTTGGCCAAGTTTGGTTATTACATAAAATGTATTAAAGTTAGGCACCTGAATATTGTTTGAGTAAATATATGGATGCGTTTATTCGTGCTCCATTATTTTTACCTGTCTGGAAGCTAGAGATGTTTTTACAAAAATTTTCAAAATACGCCCAAACAACGTTTTCTTTATCTAGTTTGCGGGTTGTTAAAACAAAAACGGATTGCAGCCGAGTAGCACTACTTATGCGTTATAATCTATCGAAGCTTGCCTATCAAACTGCTGAAGTTCATTTTTATGTCGTTTCGACAAAGTGATAGAAACGCGCTAACATAAAGAAAACACAACGATGAAAACTTGCGACAATTAAAAAAAAACATTTTTTCAGATCTCTTAAACTTTGTTCACATGTTCTTTTATACCGGCTTTTGGAATCACTAAAACATGTAGCATAATTTTGTTTGTGTAGTGGTTAAGAGCCTTTTAATGAGACGCTTGAGCAACGTTGAGCACACCATGCAGGTCTGAAGAGGCTATGTAATTTGTGAATTGCGTATGCGTTTTCTATTTTGGTAGGATATTCTAAGTGGTCCTTTATGTCTCAATACGTAAGATTAGCTATGAGAGCCATTGTAGTGAAGGTCACGGGATTATTTTTCGCTGCCTAGGGTTTCTTGATGCGCTACGGCATCGCACAGAACACGGACATTTTCGGAAGTTAGCTTCCACTAAAACGCAGTCAGGATTCTGCGCAGCTTAGTATACACAAAAAGAGGATGAAGTAAATGAAGCAAGTAGCATATTTCAAATACTTATTTGCGAAATGAACGAATTGCAAAGGTCACTGGGACCTGCTTCATTAAAAACAATTTGTTTCTGGGCTGGAGTCGTTTATTCGACTGATTAGACAACGCACAATGCCTTCACTCCTGCACACTTAGTTTCTTCCATGCAGACGGCGACACTGCATGCCACGTGCGATTCAGAGGAAGCTTTTGTTGGTGCCTTGGATAGCTGCCACGCATGCCACGATTTCATGCCATAGAAGGCGTGCACTGTCAATCACTCTTCCTTTCTTAACTCGCGGAAGGCAAAAACTTCTTTCACTTGCAGATGTATTAAATGAACACCTTTCAGTTTCTTCCATAAAACACTTACAAAGGCTCTGGCTGCCAGAATTGCGCATTCAGGGCTTGTTTTCAGGATGTTGAGCGTTGCGTGGGGCTTGAGGAGTCCTCCAACACTGTTGCAGGCGTTCTTGCCGTGTCCGGTTTCTGAGAATATCCATTGGCTATTTGCAGAATTGCTCTTTCCAAACTGAAAATGTGGTATCTATTTTTGAAATCACTAGCAGCTCCATCACTGATATATGTCATCTTGAAGTACACCGGCAGGTTGTCGTCCACCCATTCTCGCAGAGCCAAGCACGCGTGAGCGGAGTCGCGGCGTAAATCGTCACTGACAATCGCGAAACTGTTCGGAGATTTTCTCTTGGTGACCACACATGTGAATGCTGGCACTTGTTTCTTTTGCCGGTGGTATGCCTGAACCTCATCAGGAAGCACGACTGTCCAGTTTTCGGCAAAATCGAAGTGGAATGCAATGCTCCCACGCTGAGTGCATTGCTCGTCCTCGTACATCACTATGCCCGGAGTTTTCCTAAAGCGGTTGTGCACGATCCATCACGCCACTAACGTCCGAAGATGATTAAGAAAAGTGTCAGCATCCCAAGCCTTTTTGACAAGGTCACCTTGCTCCCATGTCGCTAAAGATATTTCATCGTCTTCTGAGATATGAAGTGCCGGCCTTTTAGACACTAATTTAATTCGCCTAAAAGCCAGTGCGTTGATCACGGAGTGCAAACGAATGCTGGGTGAATATCATCAGCATTGACTCTGCGGCCAGTTCCATTCTCATGAGCGGAGAGACAAAACTTATAGTTTGCGCAAATGACACACACGCACAGATCTTGCTAGGTATAACGTTTTACCCATCGAGGTCTCAAGGTGTCAGAGTTTGAAGGGCCAATGCCAGAATCAGGATGATCAACTTTGTATACCCGGAATGCCTCTTTAATTGTTCTTGTCACGAAAGCTTTGTTACGAATGTTTTCTCCCCATCTATCATAATCGAGAGGACATCATTTTTGTTAGTACTTTGTCTGGAGCATTTCAACCCATCGTTCGTGTATTACTCACGCGCCGCAGATATGCAGTCGGGGCTTACCTTATGCCTACTGAAAGGATCCGGTTTGTGCCACACACCGTTATTTTCTTTCCATTTCTTGGACTCGTTGATCAGATATATCTATGCTTCGGGAATAAGCTTCGAACTCTCAGGTTTTGCCGGTGTTGATGGCAGGAGAGTGAGAAGTTGACACCACTCCCGGGGTGTCGTAGGTGCTGTTGTAGGACGCGAAAGCGAACTTTCAAAGCATCGTCCAGTAAAACGAGCATCTGAAGTGCGCGGGGCGTATGCATAAATAGTCCCGCTCTCATGGCCGCTGCTGAACAGAAATCGTCTCTATATTGATACATGCATTCGAAGAAGAGACAGAAGTAGTGCATGCGCTAGAAGAGGAAGAAGTTAGTTGGCTCTCTCGCGCGCGCCCGAACCACTGGTTGACCGCCGCAGGTTTTTTGTCTCTGCGCGGGTGTTCTTTTTGGCGTTGCACGCTACAGTTTGGTGGAGCAGTGCTGGGTACGCTTCCCGACCTGCAAACTCCGTACAGCGTCACTACGGACCTCACACCGGTTCACCAGCGACCCAGCCGCCGTCTCCGCGGAGAGTCGCCTGAATTTGGGCCCCTTCCCCCGCCAACAAGGACGACGCAGCCTCGACCGCCGAGTCCAACTGACATGGCAACTGACACCATGATCCCGCCGCCGATCCAGCCTCTACCGTCGAGTCCAACTGCCATGGCCGCTGACACCAGGCCCCTGGCGCCGATCCTTTGCCACCCACCGCGAACACCGCCATCTTTTCACGATGACGTGTTCGAAGACGCTGAGGACTGGCTGGAGACGTTCGAGCGGGTCGCACGCTACAACGGCTGGTGCGACGAGCGCAAGCTGAATAACGTCTACTTTGCCCAGGAAGAGTCTGCTCGGACGTGGTTTGAAAACCACGAGGCTACACTTCCCACCTGGGAGACGTTCTGCCGGAGTCTCCTGGCTACGTTCCCCAACGTTGACTGCCGGGAGAAGGCTGAAGCTGCGCTGCACTCCCGAAATCAGCGCACGAACGAAAACGTGCGCATGTACACCGAAGACATGGCCCGTCTTTTCAAGCGCGCCGACCGCAACATGACAGAGGAGAAGAAGCTGCGCCATCTCATGCGTGGGGTTAAGCAGGAGCTGTTCGCGGGCCTCGTGCGCAGCCCACCCTGCACGGTGGCGGAATTTCTAACCGAGGCGACCACGATGGAGACGACGCTGCAACAACGAGCCCGCCAGTACAACCGGGACATCAACTGCATGGTGCCCGAAGGCTTTTCGTCGTGTCTCGGCGGCAGTGCAGACACCTTGCGCGAACTAATTCGCTCCGTTGTCCGGGAGGAACTGCAACGGATCCATCTGCCCCAGGTTGCACCTGCGCCGCTGGCAGCGCTGACTCAAGTCGTCAGGGACGAGGTGCGACAGGCTGCGCAGGCACCTCCTGTCCCCGAAGCGCCGTCCCGGTCGGATGACAGACCCACGTACGCATCCGTTGTACGTCGCACGACAGGCTACGGTCCCATTACCCCAACGCCTGGCGTGAGCAACATCGGCACATGTCACGGAAGCGTACCTGGCTACGGTATGGCCCGACGACCCCCGTGAGTAACATCGCCGCATATTCCGCACCCGCATCTGCTACAGCTGGGCCACGCCCTCGCAAGTCGGATTTGTGGCGTACACCGGACCGCAGGCCTCTCTGCTACCACTGTGGGGAGCCCGGTCACCTCTACAGAGCATGTCCGTACCGCCAAGTGGGCCTTCGCGGTTTCCATCCCGACGCACCCTGCCCTCAGAACGGCGTACGACCGCATGAGATTGCGCAGCATCTCTGGGCACGCCAGAACCCTGCCTACTCTGGAAGGCGCGAGTCCCGGTCCCCTTCGCCTCTCCGTTATCGCTCTTCCAGCCCTGGCCGCCAGAGTAGCTCTGCTGGCCGTCGCTCGCCAAATCCGCGTCGGGAAAACTAACACCAGCGACCTCTGGAGGCAAGACCGCTGACGTCAGGACGTGTCAAGATCCTCCATCGCGAAACCCTCGAGCCGACGATACCTGGACAGAGAGAGGCAGCGACAGTATCAGATACGCTGCATCCGATTTGCGTGTGACAATTGATGGCGCGACGATTACCGCGCTGCTCGATACCGGTGCTGACTATTCTGTTATGAGCCGTGTCTTTGCTGGAGAACTTAAGAAAGTTCTGACACCGTGGACGGGGACCCCCATTCGCACCGCTGGTGGCCACCTAATTTCCCCTGTGGGCAAGTGCACGGCTAGAGTTGGGATTAGTGGTTTCACGTACGTGTGTGAATTTGTCGTACTCCCCGAGTGTTCCAGAGACTTGATTCTGGGGATCGACTTCCTGCAGTCGAACGGCGCTGTGATTGACTTTCAGGAGGCACGTGTCACGTTCTCGACCAAACAGGCCGTGGCGCGCTTTGACTCCCGCGATCCCTGCAGCAACGCCCTGCGCGTTGTCGAGAACGACGCTACGGTGTCGCCGCGGTGCAGTGTTCTGGTGCTCGTGCGGAATGACCTCTTTCACTACGAGGGCCTAGCGGACAGGCATAGTCCACTGCTGCTTAAGCGGGGACTTGCCGTTGCAAGAGGTCTCGTCCAACTACGTGACGGCCGCACCCATGTCCTCCTGACTAACTTTGCCAACGAATATCAGCACCTGGCCAAAGACATGGCTATTGCCTTCCTCCACGACGTTGCTGAGGTTCCAGGTTTGTGCACCGTTGGAGGACCCACTCTGGAGTATGCTGGCCCACATCACGCTCTTCAGTCAGTCAGAATAAATCCTGCCCTGCCGTCGGTTCAGAGGGATCTTCTGTCGGACCTCTTGGCAGACTTTGCGGACTCTTTCGCTACGTGCTCGAAGGTCGGCCGAACACCACTCGCCAAGCATCGTATCATCACTGATGAAACTACGCGACCCGTCTGCCAGCGCCCATATCGCGTTTCACCGGTGGAGAGAGAAGCCATTCAGAATCAGGTTGCCGAGATGCTTGCAGACGATGTCATTCAGCCGTCCACCAGTCCGTGGGCATCGCCTGTGGTTCTTGTAAAAAAAAGGACGATACCCTGCGTTTCTGCGTGGACTACAGGAAACTTAACAACGTGACCAAAAAGGACGTTTACCCGCTGACGCGCTCGACCGATTGCGGAATGCCCGATACTTCTCGTCATTAGATCTTAAAAGCGGGTACTGGCAAATCGAAGTGGACGAGCGAGACCGGGAGAAGACGGCTTTCGTGACGCCTGACGGCCTCTATGAGTTTAAAGTGCTTCCATTTGGTCTGTGCTCAGCACCGGCCACGTTCCAACGAATGATGGACACTGTTCTCTCCGGCTTGAAATGGCAGACCTGCTTGGTGTACCTGGACGATGTCGTTATATTTTCGACCACCTTTGACCAGCACTTGGAGCGGTTGCGCATTGTGCTACAAGCGCTCAAATCTGCGCAACTCACCATCAAAGCCGAGAAATGCCATTTTGGCTTTGAGGAACTTCGCTTTCTTGGTCACGTTGTCAGCGCACAAGGTGTTCGCCCGGACCCTCACAAGACCGCTGCCGTCTCAGGTTTTCCACGTCCAACTGACAAGAAGGCTGTTCGCCGGTTTTTGGGCCTGTGCTCCTATTATAGGCGCTTTATTCAAGATTTCTCGAAACTCGCGGAACCGCTGAACGCACTGACCCGTGACGACACGCCCTTCCTGTGGTGGACCGACGAAGAGGCTGCATTTATCGAGCTTCGCAGCCGTCTGCAAAGCACTTCGATACTCAGCCACTTCGACGAGCATGCTGCCACGGACATCCACACTGACGCCAGCAATGTTGGCCTTGGTGCAGTACTGGTCCAGTGGCAAGACGGTGCAGAACGGATCATCAGTTATGCTAGTCGAACACTTACGCGCTCCGAGGCCAATTATTCTACGACGGAGAAAGAATGTCTTGCAGTGATATGGGCCATCTGCAAGTTCCGACCGTGCCTTTAGGGACGACCCTTCCGTGTGGTAAGCGACCACCACTCCTTATGCTGGCTGGCGAGCCTCAAAGACCCCTCAGGACGCTTGGCTAGATGGAGCTTACGCTTGCAAGAATACGACAACAGTAGTTTACAAGTCTGGCCGTAAGCATCAGGATGCGGATTGTCTGTCGCGCGCGCCTATCCCAATCAATACCGAAGAAACCACCGATGATTTTCCATTCCTGGGCTCTGTTAGTACCACCCAAATGGCACAGTTTCAGAGGGCGGACTCGGAGTTGGCGCCGCTCATCGATTATCTCGAAGGCAGTGAAGGTCCCATTCCGCGTGTTTTTCTTCGAGTGCTTCACACCTTCACTTTACGTTCTGGTGTTCTCTACAAGCGCAACTTTGCCAACAGCGACGAAGTGTTTCTACTTGTCGTACCATCACAGTTGCGGTCAGAGATCTTGAGTGCCTGCCATGATGCACCATCCGCCGGCCACCTTGGAGTCAGCCGTACACCGGCTACCTGACCGAACTGCCGACCACTGCAGCTGTGTTCTACCCTTTCGCTGACTTTCCTCTCCTAGCCGCATCGCGTCGATGCTGCAGAAGAGGGGGGGAGTGATACATGCATTCGAAGAAGAGACAGAAGTAGTGCATGCGCTAGAAGAGGAAGAAGTTAGTTGGCTCTCTCGCGCGCGCCCGAACCACTGGTTGACCGCAGCAGGTTTTTCGTCTCTGCGCGGGTGTTCTTTTTGGCGTTGCACGCTACAATATTGAAGCCCTCGCTGCCACCGACACATCTTCTCTACTCCAGATCTTTTCTAAGAAACTGCGATCCAATCTTCCCTGCATACTACAGGTATAGGTGTCGAGAATTCAAATGTACAATCATTTGGCAAATCTTGCCCAATGGTCGCATTGGAGGTGTCGTAACTACTAGAGAAACTAAATCTTGCAACATGTTTTGTATTGATTGTTAAATCTGATATAAAGGAGAATCTGTGGCCTCAGTTTAAAAACAAAAAATGTATCTTTTTATATGTCGTAAAAAGTTTTCATTATTTTGTATTTTCTAGAAGTTAGCGTGATCATATCTCTTTGTCGAAAACACATAAAATCAAAATGAGTAGTTGGATAGGTCTTTTTGCATAGATGATAACGCCTAATTTCTCGCACTCTGCTGCGAGCAGATTTATAGCTTCTGTTGCTTGCAGACCGACAAAAATAACGGAACAAATAAAAGCAAATATTTACTCAAACAATTTTTAGTTGCCCAGACTTAATATATTTTATGTAATTCATAACCAAACCTCGTCAATAGAGCAGAGCCTTGAAGCGCGGAATCCCACTTCTCCGACATTGATAATTTCGTGTGCTTAGAAAATTTTTTTGTTTGCGCTAAACCAATTGCAGGTCGCTCCTTTCCAGTGGTTAGGTAACAATATAAAAAAATTTCAAATAATGGTAAGAGGTTGACCCGGCACCCTTTGTTCGATCTTACGTGGAACGACTCAGTCAAGGAACTGGAGGCGTGCTGACGGCTGAATGTGATGTCACGATGCCCTTAGTTCATGCATCTGAGGGCCTGTCAGAGCTCTGGAAGGTCCCGCGTTTCGCCAACATTGAGCCAACTTGCATGGTGTCCTTAATAGGGGTTTTATTCTGCCTTATTTGCGCCGCGCACTCACCATTCCGCGTTTTGGACTGGCAGCTTTACAATGAGGTTAATCCCCTTTAGATCTGGCATAAAGTACGCGTGATCACTACAAATCACTTCCGTGATTAAAAGACCGAGAGAGGAGACGTTACTAGCATTACTAAGCAACTGCGTTGCTAGTTTTATTTACTGTCACCTTCATAAAATATAGTTCATACAAGAGCATAAAACAGATCTCAACTTTCTTGTGAGACGGAAAGCTGTTCTTCAACGGCCTGGACCGGGATGCTGTAATATGTTCTTCCGTTTATGTCCCGGTAAAGCGAGACGAAGAATTCGCATTTTTCGGCGTCGAATAACAAACCTGCAAAGTCAATAAAACAGGCACAGAGATAAGCACTTGCTGTAAGCATTAAAGTGTCAATAATCAGTAGGTGTAGCTAATTTTCAAGCTATGCTAATGTGGTCTTAATATCTTGATTCATGCATGATTTTGGTCTTTATTTAAACTGCATTTTTTATCTCTCCAAATGAAAAAAATGTATGACAAGATTGTTCCAAAGACATCGCCTCTAAGTATTTTTTTTTAGGATGTGGAAGCTTGGAAATAGCACTAACGAGAACAATTAAAGCAATTAACCGGGAGGTACTGTGCTGTTTTATTACATGCATTTACCTACACCGACGCCTTAAAACGCGGCATTTATGCACACACGAGTTTACCATTACTATGACTTTATGGGTCCAATAAACTTCTCTCAAATCTTCATTTAAAATATTAGCTGTTCGGGTTATCGTTCGAACAAGAACTGCCAACTGAAATTAAATTTATTGTTTATAATGGCATTGTAGTAAACTGAAATTTTAAAATCTCAGAACGAATGCCGAGAGTAGACGCGAAATTGTGCGAATAGAAAGCAAGCTCGGGCACAGTACTCCGAATGCCTGACCTATATGTGGCACAAAGAATTAATGCCATTTTTCCAATCGAGTCCCGACCAGGTTTCACTCCAAAACAATGCTTTAGGAGAAATAAAAAGCATCTTTGGCATGGAATTTAGGGCATTTAAATGCTGAGCATCAGGTTATCACTAACGTTCTTCGATGTTTCTCTTTTATCTGAAAGTCGGTGAAAGTCGGACCGTGTGGAAGGCCATCAATGCTGGCATTGTTTGGACATTTTCCAGTGCGCCTGAGAATACACCTAATTCTGTGTTTTTTTGCCCTTTCTTCGAAACTAGAGTAAAATTTTCGAACTGTTTGTAGTAGCCAGCAGTCACCCTAAAACGCACTTTATCACTGCCCTGTAGAGTGAAGCTCTTAGGCTCCCATTCTTGGTTTCCGCTTCATTGTCGTCGGCGTAGTCGACGTAACACGCCGCCTGACAACCATGTCAGGTATTAGCACAAAGAAACATCTCCTACCGCGGCAAGAGCGGTAGAATGAGCTGCCGATTGGTGGCTGTCCCTGGCAGATACCGGAAACTGGATGGCAAGGTAACACGTCACCTGCTAGCCGTGACAGGTGGCCTGTCGAGAGGTTCGCTCGAATTTCGTATTGGAGACGATCGTAAGCGTCTTTTAGTTTTTCAAACGGCAACGGAAGATAACCGATAACGTTCTCTCTATAAATTTCACGCTTTTAGCGCGTTTGCATGCCCATGCAGCAGTGGAATACATTGCACTGAGAATGCAAAACAATACATTCTTCGCCTAGCTGTTGCGGTTACCGATGAGACATATGTGGCAGTACGTTGCTAAAATTTGTCTGGAACCTAAAAGCAGGTTGCAATCAGCAGCTTTCCTGGAGTGTTTTCGAATGCCAGACCAACAAAACACAGGTATCCATAAAAAGCTTTCTGCTTGATTGAAATCCCGCTGAAGTTTGACTTCTGTGCTTTGTAAATACGATGCCAAAAGTAAACGACTTCGTAATGCCGTCGAGGTACGGCAGAAGTGCAGCGTTCATTGGCCAATCTATGCAAGCCAAGAGCAGCAGCAAACAGATTCGTTCTTTTGTTATCTATACAACTGTAACAAGATAATAAAAAAGTGCTCCGAAACTGTTTTATGATATCCGGCATCATGCTGACTAAAATGCAATCATATGAAGGCAGAGCAGGGCCCATATAGTGAAAGATACTATTTTAAATCGGTGATACGCAGTAATGGTAAGAGAACAAAATATGATTTACTTTGTGCATTCAATTTGCTTGTTTCAAATGAAAAAAGAATTGATCAGCTCATTGCTGTCACTAGAATCTCCACGTGTTTTAGCATTTATGAAGACTTAAGTGAAAATGAACAGCGGTAACTCTCTTAAATCATACTATTTCTTGTGAGATTCTGAATTTGGAAGATTTCAAAGCCACACCTAAAAATCCTTGCAGGCCTATTGAAGTTGGAATTGTTCCTACCAGTACTAGAAAGAACGTAGAAATGCTCAGGAACAGTTTTAACTTCCAGTTCTGGGTCAATCTTTTCATAATATTTCCTGAAAATTGTCGGTGTCGAGAACGTCTTTTATTTGTGGAAGTTTGACAGAAAACCTTTTAGCCGTGCCTCAAGCAAAACGCTCGCGCTTAGTAAATGAAAAAATATGAACATTTCAGAATTTTTTGTCTTGCTCCGCATAAGTACGAACATTCAGTTTCGAGAATTTGTTAAAAGGACATCTTGCACCAGTTATGACGCACTATCTTGGTTCAAGAAAACTACAGTGTTTTTGAAAAACTCAGGTTTGGTTTATGGGGTCTTAATGTCCCAAAGCAGATCAGGTTAGAAGGAAGGCCGTAGTGAATGGCTCAAGAAATTTCGATCACCTGGGGTTCTTTCACGTGCATGATATCGCACATTACACGGCCTTATAGTTCGGCCTACATGGAAATAGAAATTAGTACATTTAGCTAAGCAACGGGAAATTTTGGGGGAGAAATGCTCCTGGCGCTTCTGCTGCCAAGCTCAGCTTTTACGCTGAATCACGATACTCAGCGGCCGATGATCCCAAGGAAAGATCAGCGTGCACGAGAACGAATAAAATACTTGTTGCTGTAAACTGGACGATATTGGTATAAGTTCCGAAGAATTGCAGTGGGTCTGCTGAAGTGGCTGTGTTGCCGTTAAGAATGTTTTGCCACAGAATGCTGCATCGATAATTCGAAAGTGGTTTAAATTATGCGCCTGAACCTTTGTTATAAACGTTGGCGGCATATTTTCTGCCTTCCACACCACCCTGTTTTGTGGCACCAAAATGGATAGGGGGTGCGAACTCTTGGTGGCCATGACATCGCCAAACGAGGTTAACTGGTGTGTTACCGTGCCACCTAGGAACTAGTGTGTCTACATAACAGGCTCTTTCGAAAGTTAAGATTTCTACTTTTAGACTAAGGACGGTCCAGACCGCCGTTAGTAACGCCAATAATTTTTAAGAAATGAATTAGCCGGGCTAGTTGGTACATTCTTTGCATAAAAATAGCGCAGTAGACGGGACCAAGAAAAGAAGACACAAACACGGGCGGTGCCAAATAATTTTGTTTGCTGACATCGCAAACTTCAATCTTTCGAACTTTAGAGCACTCGTTTACTCAGCCGGAGGACACGGGTTTTAGACCTGACTGCGGTGATCGCCATCGGTGGTGCTATGTAAGCGCACATTAATAAAGCCCAAGTGCACTTAGTTAATACCGAGTCATCCACTGTGGCTTTCTCTATATAAGCTACATGTCGCTTCGGGACGTTAAACTGGATAATTTACATTTATTAGTAACCACGCGTGGCCTTAATAGTAATTCTGTGTAAAAACCAATCTTAGTAGAAAACATTTCCTTGCTGAAATGATATTTCGGGTATTCACGAGATTGGACACAAATACATTCAGTCTCAGCTCGATGGCAAATTTACGAATAGCCAGAAGGCCATACCAAGGAAGCAGTTGTGACAATCGCTACACACGTCTACTTTGACGATGAAGATGTAGACCTCTGAGAGACATGAATCCATTAACTGCTCAAATGACAACTTCATAACAGATATGGCCACTCCGTTCAATATCCTATCGTCTCTGGGGGCTACCCTGCGCCACAGTTTTAGGTGGCATGCGCCGAAGCAGCTTTAAAAAGCGGCATTCGATCGACGGAAGTCGGAGAGCCCAAACTGATGTTGCGTACAAAGTTGCGATTATCCGTAAACGATTAGAATTGGCTTCCGGACCTAGCTGTACTTCGAAGGTGAACTGCAACAACAGCCAGCACATCAAAGCTGCCGGGCGCATAAGCAGCGGTTACCGTCCACAGGCTCGGAACGGGCTATCACGGCAGCTTGCGCAACGACCCCCGCGGCTATTTTCAAACCTCGACACAGAAAGGCTAGTTCTAGCAGAAATTCTTTGTGCACTTCACCCACCTTAACGTGAAAGCAGAAAACCTTACGCTCATGCATTGAGATACACTCAAGAAGCAGAAAATATAGATTAACACAGCTGCAAATGCAACCGAAAGCCGGGCACGTCACTTAACCATGCCTCCTACTCTGCAAGCGATTGGCCACTCCTCCCCAACGCCCCCGCACCACTGCGGTCGGCGCATGTACTAGAGCACGAATATAAACTGCGCGCGTTCTCCGGGGCAGGTGGTCAGTGTCAGCGTTGAAATATATTCTTGCAGCGGGCTGAAGTGGCATTCTCGCTGTGAACTACCAATCGCATGCTCGACGTAGCTGTGATCGACGAGTTTTTCTCCTTTAAGCAAGCTTCCTTTGCGAAAATATATGTGTTAAGCTGACCAGTCTTTTTAAAGCCGAGCTCGTCATCACCATCATCATCATCAGCGTGACTTCGCCCACTGCACTGCAAAGGTCTCTCCCATGTCTCTCCAATTAACCCTGTGCTTTGCCAGTTGCGGCCCCCATATCGGCCGCAAACTTCTTAATCTCAGCAGAGTGGTTTGTTGGGCGAGTTGGTTTGCCATATTGAAATATACCTGCGCATCCGCCCGCCTTACTTTCTGCCGCCCCCTGCTACGTTTGCCTTCTCTTCGAATCCACTCCTTTGCCCTTAAAAACCGCCGGTTACCTTGCCTTCGCATTACATGCCCTTCCCAAGCCCGTTTCTTCCTCTTGATTTTGACTACGATGTCATTAACCCGCGTTTGTTCCCTCACCAACTCAGCCCGCTTCCCATCTCTTAACACTACACCTGTCGATTTTCTGTCCATAACTCGCTGCGTCGTACTTAACTTAAGCTTAACCCTCTTTGTTAGCATCCGCATTTCAGCCCCATAGGTGAGTACCGGTAAGATACTGCTGTTGTATACTTTTCTTTTGAGGGATATTGGCAGACTGCCATTCATGATCTGAGAGAACCTGCCATATGCGCTCCACCCAATTCTTATTTAAGCCGAGCTTCAAACAGCATATTGTGCGGCACCAGGAAATCAGCGCAAGCGCCCTGCAAGCTGTAGAGGGCGTGCGAGAATTCTGCGATGAAGCGGCAAGCCTTGCATGAGTTGCCACCAAGCCCTGCACCCGTTCCTTTAGCGAGAGCTTCGGTTTTCATTTTCATGCCGCAGATGGCGCTTCTTGACAGGTAGCAATAGCACCCCTCGGTGCTGCTTTGATCGCCTAATATTAGCAACATTTATTTATGAAAGTAAATGTGTTTTCACTGTCTCATTTCTGGGCGGAGCCAACAATCGCGCCGTGAGGGAAGGGACCGAGAAGGGAGTGAAAGAAGATACAAAGTTGTGCCGTAGTGGAGGGCTACTGATTAATTCTACCTCCTGGGAAGATTTAACGTTCTCTAACATCGCACAGCACATGGTCAGCAGATCATGGTGCGAATGGTTCTGTGAATCAGCTGTCTGCCTTATATATACGTTGCGGAAGCGTCGCATGTCACTACTAATTACTACTGATGATGCTCGTGTGCCGGCACACTCCACATCCATGCCTCAGCAGCTGCTGGGGCTTATCCGGAGCCCCAGCGAAAGAGAAAAGCGTTGTGATAAAGGCAGTTTCAGTGAAATCATCACCGCAGATATCAGTGATTTTGTAACGAAAGCTACACTAGGCTATCAGTACGGCGTTTCGCGGTGCCGGCCAAAGGCCACTACTGCGCATGCGCCGTTACCAAGACAGCCAGTACCATGGCAAACATGGTGCCGCTCGGACTGTCAACAATAAGAAAAGAAAATTTATATGCAGGTGGGAATTAAACCTGGGCTGCCGGCGTACGAGACGAGGAAGCTGCCACTCTGCCACGGCACTTCGACGTATATTCGTATATATTCGAGATATGTATCAATCCTGCATGATTAATTATGAGCATGCTAATTACAGACGTCGCAATCAAGCGAGAACCAAATGGACTCTGTTTCCGGTAAATTTCCTCCATGCATGGCGTGTAGTAGAAGCGCCATCATGCAGCACCCATTGGAAACCCCTCTCGCAATTTGCGGCGCTGGCCCAGCAGATGGGGCTGGTGGCGGACAGCGCAGAGCTTCCGCGCCGCGTGAACACGAGGCGAGAAAGGCTAAGCGGTTGGCCGGGGCGCCCGATGAACAAGAGGAACGTCTCAAGAAGAGGCGCCGCCAAGCTGCTGAACGACGACGACGGCGTGTCGCTACCGAAATGTCAGTAAACAACACTGCTCTAGCTACGTATATACTGGCCTAGCTAAGCCTTTGCTATTTGTTTTTCTCGGAGAGCGAGTCTTCGTGCGTTCAATTAGCTCCGCGATAACTTCGTAGCTTTCTTATTTCGAGTGGATTCTTTCAGATCCGTTAAGTAAAGCAACATCAATCGTACCTAGTTCTGAACATTTCAGCCGAATATTTTCAAACTTTATCTACACTTTTCTAATTTACACGTTTTCTGGAAGCCAAGCTTGAAAATCTATTTATTTATTTATTTATATTTATATTTATTTATTTATACAGAATACCCCTAAAGGCCCTCGAGAGGGTATTACATAGGGGGGGGCACAGGCAATTGAACAGAATAAAAAAAAACCACAAATATAAAACAAACAACAAAAGCACAAATAAGACACACTGTATGAAATAAGTAAGCAAAAGAATCAATCAAAGGCACAAATAAGACACTTTGCATGACATATAAGTAAGCAAAAGAATCAAAAGAATGGCAGCGCGGCAAAGAACGAAGATTACTGCATTATTAAAATTATACAAACAGAACACTAATACAATGAATCTTTTTAGTAACAAACCCTGCAAAAAAGGAAGCCATGAACAAAGAAAATAACAATGTATGCGAAGAGTTAAGCAGTAGTTATTGAAGATATAAGTTTAAAATATTTATCAGGATCAGTGGTGGTTGCGATATGTGAAGGCAGAGTGTTCCAGTCAGATATTGTGCGTGGTAAGAATGAATGCGCATAGATAAATGTCCTGCACGTGAAGCGTCTAACTTTAAAGGGATGATCGCGGCGGTCAAAAATCGATGTAGGCAAAGAAAAAAAATCGTTATGAAGTGATGGATGATGATAAAGTTTATGAAAAAGTGACAGTCGTGCAATTTTACGGCGGAGACATAAATCCTGGAGACCTGCGCGTTTCTTCAAGGCTGTGACGCTGGTGTTACGTGAATAATCGGAGTAAATAAAACGAACGGCGCGGTTCTGCAATGATTCAATGTTATTTATTAGGTAAGATTGGTAAGGGTCCCAAATAGCCGAGGCATATTCAATTTTAGGTCGAATTAGAGTGGTATAGGCATGAGCACGGAGGTGAGGAGGAGCATGCTTTAGGTTATGTTTTAAAAGACCTAATGACCGATTAGCAGATGCAAGCATAAGGTTAATATGGTGGTTCCATGCTAAGTCTGAATGAAGGTGAAGTCCTAAGTACTTATACGTGGTGACTAGCTCGAGTGAGCTATTATTTAAGGAGTATGCTGTTTGAATTCGAGACATTCGGTTAGTAAAAGACATCAATTTAGTTTTTGAATGATTAAGTTGCATAAGCCAGGTTGAGCACCATGCTGTTACTGAATCCAGGTCAGATTGAAGGGATTGGCAATCGGTGTTAGAATAAATTTTGCGATAAATTACACAATCATCAGCAAAAAGTCTGATATGGGAAGAAATGGAATCCGGTAAATCGTTGATAAATATTAGGAAAAGTAAGGGGCCAAGCACACTTCCTTGTGGGACGCCAGAGTGTACTTGGCTGAAAGACGAATTGTGGTTATTGACAGTTGTAAATTGAGACCTGGAAAACAGAAAATCTTTAACCCATGCAATGACAAGAGGGTGAATATTAAGCAGTGCTAGTTTCATTAATAACCGGTTGTGAGGTACTCTAGCTAGTTAGTCTGTATCATCAATAACTTTGCAGAACGAAATTAAGATATCGACCGTTAGGAATTAAAGAGTTAACTGCGCGAAAGTGTTAGGACAGCAGGGAGACACATTCACGACACTTAGAAGCACAGCTTGTAAGTGTCTGCTCTTCTACGTCTAGGTGTCGCGCTTCTAAGTGTCGTGAATGTGTCTCCATGGTGTCCTGACCCATTCGCGCAGTTAACTCTTTAATTCAGAAATAAACCAACTAGCCCGGCAAATCCTTTTGCAACCGTTGGGCCTCACTACTTTCATCAGCACTGGACTGTTCTCAATCCAATAGGACGCTCCTACTTTTTGACGATTATGGTTGCACTTTCCTTCGAAACCCCGCATTAAATTGGGCACTTAATGCCCAATATAATGCCCAATATGCCCAATATAAGCCCAATAATAAGCCCAATAAGCCCAATAATAATGCCCAATATAAGGAACACAGTGGCGTTTTCGTCAATCTCTGTCAGCATTGATTCATCCTGCATAAAGGCGGTTAATGTTCTATAATTTTTTAATGGAAATACTCACCTTCTATTGTCTTTTGTGTGTATTGGCCATAAAATCTTTTTTGATAAGTAATTTCCTTCTGTCCGTTACAGTGCCACGTGACCTCTATGCCGTCATAGTAGCTTGTACTTTCAGGGACAAAACGTAGTTCTGCGCTGCGTTGACTTGCCACAACAGTGACTGCAGAGAGTGAAGGTGGCCCTGAAATCATGGAATAAGCGAAGTGTCATTCAATATCCCTTGACTCAGAGAAGAGGGAGTCTTTTATTTGCGTACTGCCATAGAGGAACCCTTGGGTTGTGCTGCGCTACACGCAGAGTGCGCGTCGATAAAAACCCGCGCTCACTGGGCATTATTGCCAACTGCATGTAGGCACTACGAGGTTTGTGAGCTGAAATGCGTCACAAACCGCACTGCGGCACGGCGGAATTCTCGCTGTACAAGGTCCCAATTGCACGATCTCCGCGGATTAAATTCATAGTAAAACAGCGACAAAGTAAGAGAAGTTTTGATAGCCTAATGCCAGTTCCTCCTGGCAGTTCTCAGCCTGATCCGTTTCACGGCGTAGAACATGACGGCGCACGGTGGAGCGAGAGCCGTGCGGTTCACGACAAATTTGCATTCTCTTCTGCTAACTGCGCGTAGCGGTAACAGAGAAAGAGCTGTGCGTAAAGGTTTCGTTATTCGCCACTTAGTTCGTACGCACAGAGTTCTGCGACGAAACGGCTTCATTTTAAAGTTTGATTTCGTATTTAACCTCGATACTGCAACTGACTGAGCGTAGGCGCAACGGAGAGTACAGGCGCAACGGAAAGGCGACATGAGAAGAGGCGGGATATTTCAATCTGTTCTTTCTTCGAGTAGTACAGTAGATCTGAATCGCCCGTCACTTCTGTCCGATACCCGTTTTGCATTCGTATGAGTCTGACTATTCATGAGGTTTCTCTTTAATTAATTTCTTCTCCTGAATGAGTAGGCTGCACTATAATACTGAGAGATTTTCGTGACTTCAGTGCACTTCTCTTCATGCTTTTGCCAGAAGTTTTAATATAATCTAGAATAGATAAAAAATTTCCGCATCAATAAATGCTGCTTTTCGCCCAGTTTTTGCTGCTGCGGCCGAATCAATTTAAGGCCTTTTTCTTTTCTCTAAACCTATTTTGTTCCAAACAATGCATGTCCTTAACGGGTGCCACGTCTCAGTAAAGTGTTTTCGTGCTCGTAGATGAAAGCGTAGTACTAGTCGATAAAATTTAAGGGCAGCATTATTTTTATTATTTATTTAAACATACTGCAGGCCCTTTTCGTGTCCATGTAGAAGTATTTATAATGCATCACTGTGATCAAACAGAGTGAAAACAAAATTTTAAAAGTTCAGAGATGCTCTCTGATTCAAAGACAAAAAGTATAAGAGAGAGTTAAACAGAAGAGTCAATTTTTTCGATATAGTTAAGAAAGAGTTCCATGGACGTACACTTCACCGCATCTTCAGGAAATTTATTCCAATATGATATAGCATCTGGAAACAGGGAGTACTTGTGGATATTTACACGGCTGACTGGTTGACGAAGTGTTTTACTATGGTTAGTTCTAGAGGAGTGTTTGAAAGGCGGGTGTAAGAATTGCGAATTGGTTATTTTGAAGTGCCTGTGAAGAAGTTGGAACAAAAACTTTAATCTTGAAATGATGAAATGAATTTAAGGGCAGGTCTATACGCAGGCATACCAAAATGGCCGTTACATATTAGGATAGAACCTAAAAATTTTCACCTTTTGTACTTCAGGCAGTCAACTTGCCAGGAAGGCTCACCTTTGGTCAATTAGACAATCGGGCATGACCTATCCGTCTTTGATTTGAAAACCTCATTGGAATCAGCATTCTCCAGTCGAAGCTAAAGGTGCCCGAAAACATCGCTCGTGATACTACAACCGCGCAGCGGCCAATCAATAACTATCAGAGTGTAGATCATGGCATGACCAACCACAGACGAAATTAACTCTTCAGCATTGCTCCAAACTAATGACTTATGAAAGAAATATCTAGCATTTTCCTTGCTATGTATACTGCGTTGAGACGGCAACCGTATACACACCGCCGTTTTTGCTAAAAAACAACTCCTGCAAAAAATTTATACACAGACGTAAAAACCTAGTTATTTCTGGAGAAATCTCGGAGAGGCGCTGTCACTTCTGAACAAATATTTACTTTTCTGCAAGAAACCCTCAAAATTTTAGATTTGCGACGAGTTTCTTTTGATTAATCTAAAACAGTGCTACAGGAAACATCTCATCAGTTATTCTTTTGCGGGCAGAAGATAAGGCGAGAAAGTAAGGCAGAAATTTTATCAAATCGCTTTGTGTTATGCCGAAGTGCGCATTTTATTTATCACTGTTCTGAAAACAACTTTTACTTTGTTTCTTTCATTCAGATAAACAATGAGAGGCAAATTTAAATTAGAGGAAAGTGTGCTGCACAATCGCGCCTTCGTTGGAGCGCTACACCAGCTACATCCCACGCGTTATATGGTTTAGCACTCTCTGCTGCATTCTGAACTTGTGACTACAACTGGCAGAAAGCTAATGTTCTCTTTTTCCTCTCAGCTTGAAGTAGGTTTAAACTGCCGGGTCTCATATGTGCTCTTTCCGTCTTAGTGTAGCAAAGGTTTTCTTCTATCTACTGAGCTGTGGCTGTGCGTAAACTGATTAATTTTTGAAGCAACTAGTGCGACATGAATTCCTTCTCTGATCTTTGACGCAGCTGACGCAGAATGTGGCTGCACATGTCACCAAAACAGGTTTTCTTCCTTTCTATTTCGCAGCCTGCCATTCTCAAACTTCAATCGCACACTGGTCGGCCCTTTTTTTTTGTAGTACATGTAGTGCTGACGCTGTAAACATACTATTTTAGTGTTGAATTCATCTGAAATAAGATATTACTGCTAGCATAGCAAAAAAAACACTCTTAGGCGATCCTCGATTGATCTTGAATGAGTTAGCAGCCAAACGTTCGTTTTATCCGACCACGAGACACCACAGTTGCTTATATCCTAGGAGGTAGCCTTCAGTTCTTTGTATGCGAGCTCAATACATTAAGTCTGTTATACTCGAGTTCCAGACACGAAATTTCGTTTTAGCCAATGCGGCATACCTAGGGCCGTTATATCCCAGAGAGCAAACAAGGTTTTGTTATATGCCGTTTTAACACAAGGAAGTTCGATACATCCTAGGGAGCTTAATATGATTAGTTATATTCGAGGTGAACACTAGAAAGGTCATTTTACTCGAGGTGGCATACTATGGTTCGTTATATCCGAAGTAGTGTATTAAGCTCGTTCGTAGCCCTGTGGGCAGGTTGCCACCTTCTACCAGCTCCTTATTTTAGAAAGCAAACCTACCAAGATAGTTCCGATAAGGAAATATTTTTCGCGCGAAGTTTTTCTGGACGCAATTTTTTCTTATGCCTCTAAATTGCGCCATAGTGATCAAAATATCCGCAGATTCCTCCTCGGGACTCTCGTATGTTTCTTCCATTTATCGTAGAAACCGCCGCCATTCGGTTTTTACGGCAGTGTTGACTACTCGGTGAGAGCGCCAGACCATATTTGAAAGCAAGATTTTTGTACCAATCCAAAGGTTTGCCAATTCTTACAGATATGTTCATAACAGGACCTTACAATATTGCCCAGTGTCCTATTTCCAGAAATGCGCCTCTTTCAATTCCTAAGGCAGTCTGAACTGCTTGATGCCAGTGGAGGGCAAACTTTAAAAGCAAGGCATTCCTGCTACTGTACATTTGGACTATTCCCATTAGTAAGTAAATAACAACATGTTGTAGTTGTTCATAGTTGGGTCACAGTTAAACATGATGTCTACGAAAGCTAGACTTGCATTTCTTAAAATTAGTACACCCAACGTGGATATATTAGTACTCCTGGGGGGGGGGGGGGGGCACAATTCAAGCAAATCACAGCGATTTTCACTGAATGAAGAAGGCGTATTTTAAAGCGCAGACCAGACACAGCCATGAAGAAGGAAGAAATAGCACAGTAGGCTACGTACCGTCTTTGTCAAAAGTAACAAGGCTGCATGGTTTCCGTCTACCTTTTATAGTGGAGCCCTTGTGGCTTTCCTACAGATCGAAAGTTGTTGGAAGGTAAGAAGACCCCCAGTCCTTACCTTTAACGACCATTTCAGCTTCAGGGAAGCTGTAAGGGCTTCACTGTACGTGCTAGAAGCAAACCATGAAGCCTGGTTACTTTTGACAAAGACGGTACATATCGACTTACCAATCTTCGGAATTATAGCAAGAACGAAGCTTCTTTTCTTCATTTTTTGCAGTATAGAAAAAAATGTACTGTGATAGGAGGACATAGACAAGGTGAAGTAAAGTCCAACTGATTAGGTTAATTTTAACAGACATATACCAAGCTGCGGAAAGAAAGCGAAGCAGCTGTAATGTTGACCTACCGCCTATACCAAAGACGTTTCATTAACATGCTGTAACACGCAATAGATGCACCCAAACTTTTTTGGACTGTACCTATCCGTACAGCGTCTGTAATGTTGGCGATAGTCCCAGTTTTGGGTTCACCTGCAACTCTGCAGGAGGGGAGGAGCCGAGCGCAGACGCAATAATGGCATAGCAGGAAAACGTACGTCAACATGCCTGTTGAAAATTATTTGTATATCACGATTCAGCCACGGCGGGTGGATTTTGATGTAGGTTAATAACTATAATACATGAATCTGGTGTGGAACAGTAGGTATCCTGTGCGCTGGCTCGCCTGAGAGCTATATCGGCGGTACGTGAAACCACACACAAGTCAGTAGCCACTGCTCTGCGGCCAAAGCAAGCACACCGTTGGCGGTGGTGTAGGAGCGCACAGACTTGGCGGTTTCCGGGATCTAACACAACACAGTTTGCGATCAGACTTTGCTTCCGCGTGAGGCAGCACTCCGCGTGTCGACGGAATTGCAGAACCAGTCCTGGGGTGCGGCCCGATCACTGTGCCCAGAACCAACAACGCACTCCCTCATCACAGCAGGATTTGGCCACAACCTTCTAAAAGATAACTGCTGGTCGGTAAGACTGACAGTGTGGATTCCAAGAGAAGGGAAGCGTAGCAGGGGGCCACAGAAAGTTAAGCGGGCGGATGAGATTGAGAAGTTTGCGGGGAACGGTGGCCGCAGCGGGCAAGGACAGGGTTAATTGGAGAGACGTGCAAAAGGCCTTTGTCCTGGAGTGGGCGTTGTGAGGCTGATGATGATTTTAAGAGAGAGCCATAAAAATACGAATGTGGGGTCCCGATTCTCATGTGGCTGAGTTGCTGCAACATAAGCCCAGATAACCTATTCTCCTTAAGCGAAGCTCGATAGAGCACTACTTCGTTGATACAGAGATAAAATCACAAATGCATGACTGGGCAACATAATAAGCAAAGCAGCGATATCCCTACGGAGCTATCAGGGAAATTTTTCAAATTTATGCCGCTCGTACTACACCCTGATTTTGCATTTCCGTGCATTCACCCTCTCAACATATAGAAAATTTTTGTTATCAATCAATCAAAGCAACATTAATTCGCAACTTAAGTAATTCGCAAGGCGAATAATGTGGCTGGAGAAAAGGCTGCTACACTACAGATTGACTGGGCTCCAGGCACTCATGAGCAGGTTACGTGGTGAAAATACATTAAACTGTAATAAAACACTATAATAATTAAACAAATACATTAGAAATCAAAGGCGCAAAGAAAAAGACATATTATATACACTAACGAATAATCAGCAAAAAAGAATGTACGTGATAGTAGAATGGGATAGTAGAATTTGATAGTAGAATAGAGTACACCAGTTCTACAAGAACAACTAATAAAGAAAAAAGGGGGAAAAACGAGCAACAAATGGGTTGCAAGGCAACAGTCAATCTCGTACATAGCACGTAGCATATATCGAACCATAGAGTAAAAGCGAAAAATGGAGCTATGAGATGGAAAATTAGCTAATTTTCATACCTTGCACGTGGGAGTCGATCCTGAGGCTATCCTCTTGTCCGCATCCATAGTTATTGCAGCAGCGAACCCAAACAATGAAGTCGGTTTGAAGTTTTTGGTGTGTCAGCCTCAAGTTACCATTGGTGCGCGCCTGAGTACGCCCGGAGATCACGGTGGCATCGCAGTCCAGCAAATCGTCACAGGTAGTCCAGACTCCATGGTCCGTTATCTTGTACTAGATATAAATAAAAGGTAAGCAGAAAGATGAGTTACGAAATGAACAGATGTCGGTGGCATCGCAGTCGACCAAGTCATCACAGAAAGTCCAGACTCCATGTTCTGTTATTGATTTATTTATTTATCTAGTACATACCGCAGACCCTTGCCAGGGTAAAGATAGGATAGGCATGTATCGGTGAGAGTATTCAGAAAGGACAGACGCAACCAAGACAAATAAGTAGAAGAAATAAGTGTCAAGTGTTACTAAGCTAAGACAACGCCGTAACAATATTCCAATCGGATATTGTCCGCGAAAAAATACGAATACTTAACGCAGTCAGTTTTCGCTAAATGCTGTGTTAGGAGTGAATGCGATGATGCCGAGTATGTCGGGTGGATAAAGAGGATGTGAACTCACTAGGTCCCAAAGCTAACTTCTGTTTAAGCAAGAATTAATGAAATTCAAGACGGTATTTTCTCCTCGTTTCATGTCACTCAATGTTATTAGTCGCCATTAATTTAGTGGGGGAGTAGCTGATTTTATGCTTTTAATAAAAGAACCGAAGAGCTTTTCTCACAATCCTCTCTCTATTGGTAATGTTAAGTTTAGTGAATGAATACCTCACTATCGAAGTACATTCATGCTTTAGCCTGATGTATGTGTTATATGTCAATAGTTTTACGTAAGGAGGAGATTTTGTAAGTTTATGCTTCAGGAAAAATATCTTTATAAAAGTGGAAGAATATATTCTCATAGAAAAACAGTTGACGTACCGAGGACAGGTTTACGTAGACCTGCTGAGACGTGAAAGACAGCAGGGTGCTCGAGAGAGGAAGACGACAAACATCTAGTTATTAAGAATGCTCAATGCTTTGCAAGTGCTAGTTAATATTGTTCGGCTACGGTACGGCGCCGCTCTTTGAAGGGCACCGAGCTGGTGCCACAGCAATGGGAAACAGGGAGAAAAGGGACGTCGCATGTCTCTGGCGTCTTGTATAGACACGCGTCGGCCGCTAGCAGGCGTTGTACAGCTTCATCCGGGCGACGCACACGACCTCGGGGGTCGCCCGTATAGAGGAGCGAACTGCTCCTTAGGTGAGAACTGTGCAGTTGACCTCACTGACTTGCTGGAGCACCTCGTAAGGGCGTAAGTAGAAGCCTAGACGCTCTTCGGAACGCCCTCCCGTGCTGATTGGGCTCCAAACCAAGACTTATTCGCCGCGCTGGTAACTGACATCTCTGTGGCAGGTGTTACAGCGGCGAGCATCGTCGGCTTGATGGCGCCGGATACGCTGCCGAGCAAGTTGGCGGGTGACCTCGGCGTGACTAACGAATTGAGCAGCACCCATAACAAGGGTGGTAGTGGTAGAGGAAAGCAGCATTACATTCAGTATGGTTGTGACTTCACGAGCAAGGGCTAAACGAAATGGAGAGAAGCGCTTCGTTTCTTTTACCGCAGTATTATATCCAAACGTGACGTGAGGGAGTATGATGTCCAAGTTCCGGCGGGCCGCGTCTACATCTGTGGAAATCATGTCGGCGATCGTCTTGCTGAGCCGTTCGTTGAGTCCGGTCGTTTGAGGGCGGTCAGCGGTTGCTTTGCGGTCACTTGTGCCGCTTAGGCACAAGGTGCACAAGGACGAAGCACAACGTTTTGAATGAAAAGGTCTTACTTTCGTCAGCGGTGCCACGGGGAGGAGTTTTTCTCACAGTGTTGGCTGAGCTAGTCGGTGGCGAGCTCAATGTATAGGTTTCCCAGTGAGGACTCTGGAAATAGGCCGAGTAACTCCACGCCACCTTGGCGGAAGAGGAATTGTGGCGGATCAATACGCTCCAGTAATCCGGCTTTCTTGGCGGCGTCTTGCGACGTTAGCACTAGCGGCAAGTTGTGATGTAATGCTTGACAACGGCAGGAAGTCTGGGCCAGTATTACTTTTGGTGTATCCGTGCCAAAGTTCGGCGAAAACCCAGGTGACCTTAAGATGGGTCATCATGGCACGGCAGCACGACCTCGTCGCCAAAGGTCGTAGGTACGACAAGTAGATGCACAGCTTCCACAGTCTGTAGTTTTTCTTGTGCACAACGCCGTCGCGCAAGCAGAATGATGACAGTCCGCTCAAAAAGATTCGCGGGGGAGACAGTGCTTCCTTCAAGATACTCAGGGAGGGGCCGTAGTTCACTCTCGTCGCTTTGGTGTTCAGTGACAATGAAAGTAGAGATGGCGCCAAGAAAAAGAGAATCATCTTCAGGGTCAGCTCAGTTGTCCTCGATAGCAGCTCGAGACATACAGTCGGCATCACTCTGGTTCCTGTTGGACTTATAGTCGATGGTCACATTGAATTATTCCATTCGAAGGCTCCAGTGTGCAAGCCGTCCCAACGGATCTTTGAGATTCGGCAGCAAACACACCGATTGGTGGTCACTGCCGACTCTGAATGGGCGGCCATATAAGGGTGAAATTTGGTCACTGCCCACACAATTCCTGGCATTCTTTTTCAATGGTGGAGTAGTTCGCCTCGGATCGTGACTCTGTGCGGCTTGCTTGTGCGATTACGCGTTCAAGACCATCCTGCCACTGCACAAGGACCGCACCGGAGCCGATGTTGCTGGTGTCTCTTGTAGTACAGTGTCGGCTGACTGGTCGAAGTGTCGAAGAATGGGCGCACTTTGTAGACGATTTCGATGGTCTTCGATGACCTGTCTTGCTCCTGGCCTCAGTAGAACGCTTCGGCATCTTTCGTGAGGTGGTTGTAGGGCTCAGCGATCTGAGAGTATATTTCTCAAACCGCCGATAATAGTTGCAGAGACATTGAAAGTTTCGCACACTTTGCTTATCGGTTGGCAGGGGAAAAGCAGCGACGGCCGCTGTCTTATCGGAGTCTGGGCTAACTCCCTCAGCGCTCACGATGTGGCCTACAAACAACAACTTGTGAAAAGTGAAGTGACCCTTTTCAGGTTTGAAGGAAAGACCGGCCGAACGAAATGCGGCGAGCACATCGTCCAGGCGCCTCAGGTGCTCTTCAAACCTGGCGAAGATGATGACGCTATATAGCACCACGAGGCAAGACTGCCATTTCAGATCGGCAAGCACGGAAAGTTGCATCCGCTGGAAAGTTTCAGGAGCCGAGCATAGGCTGCAAGGTACAGACTGTACGGTGTAATAAAGTCTGTCATTTCCCGGTCGTATTTCGTCCTTCTCGATTTCGTGATAGGCCACTGTGTAAACCTAGCGCTGTGAAATACGTGGCGTGGCACAGCCAGTCGACGGAGTCATCACTGCGTGGCAGAGGATAAACGTCTTTTTTGGTGACTTTGTTTCGTCGTCTGTAAACAACACAAACTGCAAGGCTCCATATTCATTTGCCACGAGAACAACAGGCACAGGCAACGCCCATGGACTCATCTACGGCTGGATTATATCATCCTGGAGCATTTCTTGAACCTCTCGGTGAATGGTATCACGTTCCTTTCAATAGATCAGATAAGGCAAAACAGTCGCGGAAATATTCGATAATGCTCACCAGGCAGCGTTTCTGATTAGACGGGAGGTTCGTGTTCACACCGGTTTTATGGGAGTGGTGAGTGCCTCCACTGATGCTGGGGTTTCGGACAGCGCGTGCTGCCCAGCGCGTGCTGTCCAGCGCATTCGCTATGTCCTTGGAAATACGCAATATATGTTCTGGCCGGCAACACTGACATTCACAACCAAAACTGGTCGCCAAAAGTTCGGTTTGCCCACTGTTCACTTCAATAATTTCACGAGCTACACAGACTTACCGACCCAGGAGAAACGCCACGTTGGTTTCAGCGATGCCTCGTGTGCCGGGGCTATTATTGATCTCTACGGTAACAAAGAGTCTGGCTCTTGACGGGACCAATACGTGGTCATCACAGACTCGTTACTTAGTCCTGCCTGGCTCGGTATCATCCACAGGGCGTTAAGTTCAAAACGGCAATGAAGGTTGATTACTGCACCGTACACTTGAAGCAAATCTGAACCGAGTACCAAGTTCTTGGAGTACTCGGGTAACAAAGATAAAAAACCAGGAAAAGTAACACAGCGGATTTGTAATCGCGAAGTGCATACGCCAATCGGCGTCACTACGTGAGGACCGTCTGTGCGGATCTGCGGTGCAGACCAAGCGGTCAGAACTTTTCCGAGGGCTGTGGCTAACCGACTACTCATTACAGAAAAACCAGCGGCGGTATCCGCGATTGCGGTAGCATCGTAAATGTCGGCAGCTACCGCAGCTACTCGAATTTCGGCGCAACCAGTTGCTCACAGCTTATCGTTGAGATTGTTCAGGTAATCGTCAGTCGGATCGTCTCGGCAAATCGTAGCACAGAGGCTCTTGAATCAGTCCAGTAGCGGTGACCATTCCCCTGGAGGACGCCGTCTTCTCTTTTTCTGAAGCGATAACGTACTTCTGAACTGGCTAGAGGACGACGGGCGGCTGGGCGAAGAGAACCGCCTTGGGGACGGCGATCGGAAGTGGCGTCACTGCGAGGCAGAGGGCTGCATGTTATCGGCCAGGTACTGCTTCATAACCCGCGGCAGGTCACCGTAGCGCCGGTCGAGGTTCTTCACACGCAAACCCTCTCTCTTAAGGCCAATCCACGTTAGGGGCAGTGGCGGAGGATGAAGGCAGGGCTTCCCGCTGTGGTAGCAGAGCGGCCAATTGTTTGGCACACACCACGCGTCCGTTTCGCACATGGTGGGCCTGGACTCTTCGTGTGATTGGATACCGCACAGAAGGCACAGAGCGGAAGGAAAAAGCTCGCATCACAGGCCCAGGATTTCGTAGTACGTCACTGCAGGTCATCACATAGGGCGCCGGCTGTGGAGCTAGTGGTGGCTGCACAAATCGCCGGATTTCACCACGGACCACGTCAGTTACGGCAGCGAGACTGGCCTGTGGAGCTCCGAAGCGAATTTTCGCCAGTTCCTCAGGCACAAGGCTCCTCACAATGTTCCGAAGCTCCTCGGTGTGCAGTGACGTAGGCATGAACTGGGCAGCGGCTGCTACATTAGCCTGACAATCCTAGTGCACGCCACATTCCTGCAGAACGCCCCATACTCGTTGCTTCCTTGGTAAAAGCGGACACCATTCTTGGCGAGTCACGGACCAGTCCGGCAAACAACTGTCCCAAGGACGGACGAGTCCCAAGAGTTGAGCGACAAGACGGGACGAGAAGAAGGGAGACAACACCAAGAGCTCCTGACATGCAAAACTAACTAGCCCAACTCAATGCGTTGACGAAACAGCCGCTCCTTTACGCTGCGCATTAAGTGGTGCACCTTCTTGGCCTCGGGCACAGCAGGGCCGGCCTAGTTCAAGAGTCGCATCCAGACATCGATGAACAAGACGACGTTCTCGTTCGTCTGCTGCGACCTCGAGGGAAGGGCGATTTCAGCCTCCTTCTTTGTTCCGCAGGCACTAAATGACGCTAGAAGCTCTCGGCGAAAAACCTCCCAGTTGGTGAAGGAAGATTCGTGGTTCTAAGACCTAGTTTCGGCCGAGTCCTGCAGCGCGAAGTAGACGTTGCGCAATTTGCGCTCGCCGTCCCACCCATTGAAGCACGCCACCCGGTCAAAGCTAGCCAACCAGTCTTGAACGTCCTCGAATCTGTCACCGCGGAATGGTGGCGGCGACTGAGGAGCGTGAAGGACCAACACAAGGCCATTCCCGGAAAGCTTATTTGTCTGGCTAGCCGAGGCTGATGTCGTGGCTCTTACCAACGCTGTCAGTTGGCCGAACTTTTGTTGTAGGCCTCGCAGACGGCGGCTCGTCTTGTGGACGGATGTTGAGTCCACGCGTTGAGAACTGGCTTCAAGGGTGCCCTCTAAGTCATGGTACATGGGACCAGCTGCTCCACCAAATATGTCACCGACGAACGGCAGACGTACACAGGACTGGTTTACTTAAACCTGCTGGGACGTGCAAGACAGAGGAGCTCGAGAGAGGAAGGCGACAAACATCTAGACCCTGGAATGGTCAACGCTTGACAAGCGCCAGGTAATACAGTTCGGCCGTGGTACGACGTTACTGGAGGGCTTAGTGATGTGGCAATATGTTATCTACGAATTTCACTAAAGATGCTTAGTTATTGTGATAGCCGGATATTTGTAGCCATTAATCTATTTTAGTGACGATTCAAGATTATGCATGTGGTTTAGCGGATTCTTTTCATGTGTTATTTTAGAGCGAGACTGTTTTTTCAGCGTTAAACGCTGCGGAAAACTAACTGCACAAATCAAGCACATTTTCTAGACTCAGACTAAGGTCATTTGAAAAAATACTAAACAAATTCAGCAAACAAGTGTGTATCTGTTTCTGGGTAACCACATTAACAATAACATTTACATCGAACTGAAAATCAGAACCCACGACACTTCCTTGGCGCACAGCAGAGGTGACTGGGAGGAAACTGGAGCGACACCCATCGACTCAAACAAATTGCACTCTATTTGTAAGATAATCTGCAATCCAAGCTATTAAAATAGTGTCTTTTGGATTAATGATATTTTAGATTTTAAATGAGGTTTCTGTGATGAACATTATCAAATGCTTTTCTAAAGTCTATAGAGATGGCGTCTATACGACATTGATATCGAATATTTTAGGAAAAGTATCTACTATTGTAAATACTTGTGTCACTCTCGAATAACTATTTTTAAATCTATGCTGAAAATCGCTTAATACTAATGTTTTCATGAAATTTACTAAAACACTTTGTAATAATGTGGTCCAACATCATACAGCAAACAAAAGTGTAAGAAATCGGACAAAGGTTCATCAAAGAGCAACCTCCTTATAGATGGGAGCAACACGAGCGGTCTTCCACTCAATCCAAAGTTTTGTTGACCGCAATTATTTTCTAAAAAGCACAAAAAATGAATTTTCTAATCACTTCGGTATAACGCCGCAAAAACACATTCGGCAAATTATCAGGACCAGGAGAAGTTAGAGGTTTCAATTCGAAAAGCAAAAACAATAAACCAGAGAGGCTAATAAGGTCCGCTTCTCATACTGGAAAATATGACGTGGTATAATGATTTTGCAAGCCTATTTTAGAGAACAGGCTTTGAAAATAAGACCTAAAATTTCGAGCCATGCTAATCTTGTACTGCATACAAACTTAGGGTGAGCAGAAATATAAGTTATGCAATGAACAGCTACTCTTTGAAAGCTGCATGAAAAATTTGGCGAAATCTTCTAGAACAGAGCAGTTCCAAACGAGGCATGCCCAGGATGCTATTTTGCTGATAGGCATGTACCATAGCAATTTCCCTCCTTTTGTCCTGGGCAGCACTCTAAGAACTCGGCGCCCACTGCACTATGGATAATGTCTATAAAGAACGAACTAAATCCAATCCTTTGAAGATTCTCTGCAGATGGCCGCACGGTGCAGTGGCCTTATCTGCTTCACATTCCTTTCATGTGGGGACAGTTTGGTCGTTTCTAACGTCATCAATGTGGTCACTGAGTTTTAGCATCGGGAGCCGACAGCTATCCTCGCAGTACCGTGGATTATTTCGCAAAACCAGGTTAGTAAAGCAAGCGCATGCAACTCCTCTGAATGCAGAAAGCAGTCACTGTTACGCTTGTGAATGAGCAACGCAATGTACTCAGGTTATATTTACTTCCACCTGGAACTGTATCTTCTCTTTGGAATAGCTCAGAAGCACTTCTTACCCTCGGTGGAAGCACAATTTAAACTGCCAGTTTTATTTCATCCTTTGCTCTAAACTGAGAGCCTTACAAGTATCCGATGCTGCACAAAAAAGAAGCCAGGAAAAATCTTGATGAGCAAATAAAGTATTTCCTGGTTATCTTCCTTGTGGCATCATTAAGAGCATCTCAGTAACCCAATGGGGTTATTGGGGTGGGGAGGAAGGGAGGTAGAAGTGTGGTGGATGCATTTCCAAGAATATTTTTCTCTTTGATTCAGGTATATACACATTCCAAACCGTACGTTCAACCATGAAATGTGTACATTGTAGCGAACTTTTATTGTCGGGCGGACAAGGAAACATCTGGCGAGGCATAATAGCCCACGAGGCATTTCGAATGTTATTTTCTATTTACGCGAATATCAGGGGGAGTAATGCGAATAGAATCGTTCAAAGGAAGACAACTGATTTCGAAGGTTGTTTTATATAAAGTAGACTCGTTAATGTCAATTACCACGTCTAGTGAGTGAAGCATGTCAAACGAACTGCCTGGAGTTGGTGTTGATGACTCAGCTCTCCATCTATGAATAGATATCGCTGCACTCATATAAGTTATGCTGTAATGGTATCGTTCCACACTGCTTTCTTGATGTCAAGGCGGTCACCGCAAATTATATAAACTACGCCTCCGCTTGAACGAAGGACGTTGTGATAAGAGAACACGTGCCAAAGGCCTCGGCAGGACGGATGCTATTAGCGTTTATCTGCGTTGTCCTAAGCTGCCACCTCCGTTTAAATGTTATGCCTTGCTCAACTGACTCCTCAGTCTGCTTTGCTAATATCCTACAGTGAAAATGATAGGTTCTTCTTCGCACCTCACTTCCTTCAAACTGCTCGTTTACTTGGCGTTGGACTCGCAGCAGACAGACAGACGATGACGCGTGGATTGACAGAGGAAGTGCGCTTTCAAAACGCTTAAAAAACTAGAGAAAGAAATATACACAGAGCAGAAACAGGGGCTACGCACTCAGCTACCAAAGCTGTCACAACAGTAACACTCGCCCTCCAAGTTCGCTCTTCGCGGCTTGCTGACAGCCGGGGCCTGCCTACATCGCTGCTCGAAGCCTGACCTAGAGCAGCATAACAAGATCCAACACGCTCTTATATAAACTTTGAAATTTCCAGAAACAGGTGATGACGCTGAAAGACAGAGGAGGCGTCACAGCGCACGTTAGGCTATGTCTCTCTCCCCCTGTCTTCTCTAGAGCGCTGGAATACTCGAGAATCTGTCTGCGCGCGCCCCGCTTCACCAAGGTCGCGGGTGGAAGAGGTCCTGGCCCTTGCACTGGGATGCGCTTACAGCCGCGCGCGCCTTCGACAATGTTCTAGAGTGTTGTTTCCCTCTTCTTTCCTCGTCTCACGCGCCGCAAATGCCGTGCGTAGGACATCGATGCCTTACGCCTACCATTACCGATTAGAGAAAACTAGTCAAGCGCTCATTTCTGAAGGCATAATAAGATACCTCCAAATTAAAAAGCCTCCCCACCCACCTCCGTACCCCTAGGTGGTGGCACTGTTGCGATTAATATCATTCTATTTTTATTTCATTTTTGCTATTTCACAATGCCTACCCAAAAAGCTCTGAGCGTCGAATGACCATCTCTTTCGGAGGCAGGTTGCGTACACTCCAATACGATGACTCTTCCAATGACTTCTTGATCCTTGTTTCCTGATAGCGTTTAAAACCGTTTCCTAGCTAATTTCTTCTCCTGTTGTTCCGACAAGACAGTATGCCTGCCACGGCTACGTGTACCTTCTTAAAGGATCTACTAGATTAATTTGTCAGGCTGTTGGTCATATATTCATCGTTCACAGTTATTTTTTCCACACAGTCTTTTTGCGTTTAAAATATTAGGAACCGAAGTGCGGCCTCAGTCTTCTGATAACATAGACCCAGTCTCTGGTTCCTATCGCTTCAGTTAGCTGTTTTGAATATTCACATTCAGCACTTTTTACTAGAGGCTGAAAATCCAGCGGTACAAACGTTTCCTTCCAGCTACAGGTACGGAGAGTCGCATAAAATGCAGTGTTGCTTTTGCTGCATGTTTTATTTAATATGCCAGTTGAACATTCAATTATTCAGGACTTTCTTTTTGCCTCTTGTCTTTCATTCACCGCTTTTGAGCTTCTTCGCATGTAACAACAATAATTCTCCTTTCGAAGCAACATGATTGCCCGAGATGTGCATTGTGAAAATGGTGACGCATCAGAGTAGTACCCTGCGATCACACAGTTCTGCAGGCCTATGCGTGTCTCAGCAGTTGTGGTGCTAGAACATTCCGGCCTTGAAGCACGCGCCGTTAACTGTCGCCTATCTGTCTTCAACCTGTCCAAGAAGGCACACTTTCTGTTTTCCATTCAGGGTGTAGAGTAGGCAGTATAAATATGCTTTGCAATTAGTGGCATCCCATTGGAAGCGCTTCTCCTGTCTGCTCTGCACAAAAGCAGCGCGAATAGTTTTATGGCATCCCCTTACGCTTCGAGAGAACCTGCTCAAAGGCCCGTACAAAGGAAGGCCACCTGCTCACATGACTTCTCGAGGCGCATTCCCAAACAACTGCTCACTGACACAGGCGATTCCCGTTATCACGTATATTAGCCATCAGTTCGATTGCAGTAGAGAACGACTTTTGCCTGCTCCATGTTATACTCCAAACGAGAGGGGGCAAAACGGGAGGTTCCCCAAGGCAGGTCAAGGGAAGCCGAATAAAATGAGTAAATACAATAGCAAAGGTTGCCGACCGATTTTAATCAGGATAGACCAGCGTTATATTACACGCGCTCACTGGAGCACTGAGTGACGAGCCGGGATATATCAAGAAAACACTAAGCCACAAATAATGCGGCGTTTCTAAGGAGGAGCAACTCACGAAAAAAGTGATTTTCGTGCACACTGCCCAACGTGCACTTTTCAAATGTCTTATTCCTCGCAATCAGAGTTCGCTAACTGCAGTTATTTATTCCACTCTCTCATATTCTGCCCTTATCGTACCTGAAGGTAATCGACGCTGCCGTTGATGCATGTCCAGGAAAGCAAGGCTGTGCCAATGGCGTCTTCAATACTTGCCAGGTGCCGCACTTGCACGGCTGGAACTGCGCTCGACATGCGAGTAAATTATTTTCTGATTTACACGTAATTATTTTGCGCTGGTCTACGCATTTTCTTTGCAGAAAACAAAGAAAGGGCCGTGACTGGCACTGTTATGGCGATATCTGACAGTTCGACGGCATTTCACTACACTTGAGCCCACGTGAAACGCTTTCCCCAATAGAATGCGCCTATAAAGACAGGAGCTGGCACATTTCATCGTTGCAGCTTAAAACTTCTCAGGTAATGATAGAAAGCATGATTCACATAGTGCTGCCACGTACTCTGTCCGCGGCTTTTTAATCCTGTGACCTTTCAGGGTTAGCGCAGCTTAAAATTTTGTGCCTTTAATCCGCCTATTAATGTCATAGGTAAGCCCAAGTTCAACCCAGTGTCTTACTCTGTGCAATGAAAAGAGGGGCGAAAAACATAATCACCGTTAGGCCACGTAGTGACCTGGGCTGTTTCTGCAGGTCCAAGCAACGGTCTTCCGTCCGTACCGCTCATCTGCGCTCGCACCTCAAGACTGACAGTGGTGCCAGGTTCAAGTCCGTTTATCGTCACGTTGGTTTCTTTGGTATGCATTAGTAAGCACGGATCGATGTTCGAAGGGCAGTAACGCACTCGGAATCCGTCGTAGACCCGCTGGTCACGCTGAGGGAACGCCCAGGCGAGTTGCAATGAGCCTGTGCCCTTCGCTTCGACTCTGGTAAGTGAGGGGGACGGGAGGTCTTCGAGAAGAAAGGAGGTCGGTAAAGAAGGAAGAGGAAGAGGGGGTTGAAAAAATTATCAATATTTCCGGTAAATACGCTGGTCCTATATTAGGTGGCAGCAATCAAAAACTAGGTTATCTGAAATGCCTGCTGAAAATTGACGCATAGTCTCTAGAATGCAACGGGCAATTCCCTGCCAGCTACAGGCTGTACATCCACTACGCCCGAGCAGCAAGAGGTTCTTCTGTTGCAGGCTTCCAATGCGCACACTGGGAGAAAAATGCTACGCCAATGGCTTAATCCTACATGTAGACGTCACTACCTTCGAGTAGCGCGACATAGCTAGCGGCTACCGTCTAATGGCCATTCATCACCACCAGGATTTGTGTTGACGACTGGCCATCGAGCCTGGGATGGTTACGCCGGGCAACAAGGAGAAACTGCCTCTTACGCGCAGAAGCATCCGCAAGAGTAATCATATATCAGAAACAAAAACTATGAAGGAAGAAACAAAATGAGGCCCGGCAGCGAAACAAACCATGTGTTCATCAGACTCGTGATCTGCGAATGCAGATGTAAAAGGGATACGGTAGAGAGGCAGGATAGAACAGGCATGTATTGATATACAAAAAATTTTGCTTTAAATTTAGCATCGATCTGAACGATATATGCCACAATTGGCCAGTTTTTTTTATAATAACGGCCAAATCCTCAATGTTTGACAGGACACATTGTCCGCATAATAGTTAGTGCTTGTAAACTGCATTGTATAGGTTTTTAAACACATCAGGAAAGCAACGTTCGCTGCAGACGATTGTTTCGGGGAAGCGTGAAGTTTAAATTTTATAATTAAAACTTCAAGTTTAAAAACGTCTTAAGCGTAATATTTAAAATATGTCAACACTAAATCGTTACTCCAAACTTAACGCTTGCCCGAAACAATCGACTGCAGCGTAGCTTCGCTTTCCTGTTGGGTTTGAAAAACCTATCATTTTAGCTTGCAAGCACTGACTACAATATCATTTATTTTACCCTGAGGGCTTTCACATTACAGAGGAGGTGCGCATTACAGAGGGACTCTAGGAGGAAAATGAGGACAATGTGGTCAGGCAAACATTGAGAATTTGCCCATTATTATCATAAAAAACTGGGTAAATGCGGCATACATCGAACATTATATCCATGGTAAATTTAAAGAGTGCGGTGTACAAAAATTATTTTCCTCTTAACTCGCAACTACATCTCGGCCAAGCAAACCATGGCTCACACAAAGCGCCCGTCACTGAGGCAACATTAGTGATTCGATTGAGGCAGTGATTGTCTAGTCACAGTTGCCCATTGTAATAATACATAAAATAGTCGAAGTGCCAGGTGGGAGGTGTAACACGTGCGGTATTCAAGGTAGTGCGGTAAGCGCCTGGTAATAAGAGTTCGTGCTCTGGCTGCTCATTGCTCTACAGACGGCATACGAGGAAGCCGGGAATGGAACACGAGTCGCGTATTGCAAGCTATTTTGACTGAGGGTTGACAGCAGCTAAAAGAAGATTATCCTGGTTATCTTGCGATGGCAATTTTTTGTGCCGGGAAAATTTGAAGAGATTGCAGCAGTAAATGCATATGTAAACGCCTTGCTTTGTACCCTTGTCTATGGGGCTCCATTTCCTTTTCGGGAGAGGGATGAGAAGGAGAAGGGCTTCTGTGCCCAAAATAAAAATCTGGGTTTCAGATTTTAGAAACCTCAGGAATTATGGCGAGAAGATTTCTCCTTTGCCGCTTTTTCTTGAAGAATTGCTATGCGCACAGGCAGTCTTTTCTAAAGAAAAAAAGAAACATTAAAGGGTCACTAAAGTGAAATAGTGAACTAAGCAAGGCGCCACTTCAGACTAATAGATTAGTCGTCTGGGCCAGGATACATTTGTTTGTTTTTTTTCTGTTCGAAAGATGGCTAGGTAAGTGCCCCTTCCGTGTGTCGTGTCGAAAGCTTGCTGCGCAGAACGGCTAGAGGCGTATCGAGTGCAGAGAATGCAGGGTGAAATAATTTGCGTTCGTGTTGTTACCTCGTCTTTCTGGCCGTCGTCGACATTATCACTTGTTTTTATTTGTGATATTCTACTCATTCTTGGCAACGCTCGCCGCGCTGCTCCCTCGTAATTTCATGGTATTTGCCCATTGACAGCGACATAGCCTTGCACGAAAAAGCGATTAACCAGTCTTGGCTGGAGAAAATTCTCGTCACCAAGCACAGTTGGAAACTCCGCGAGGAATGTCGCTACGTTCAGTCGCTTTTACCTAACTTTCTGGCTTACTCACGCTGTGGTTTAGGCAAAAAAGGATTACATATATCTCATCACGTGAGGCTAATCAACCAGTCTTGCTCAACTGAATATTCCTCTTTGATATCCCTTCACGGAATGACGCACTGCTCGCAAGACTGTGACGTCGCTCTGTTCCTGTTATATTGCGCACATATCGCGACTATATTTTTTTTTTGTTACGCGCGGACTTGTATACAAGAAAATAAACAGTATGCAGCCATAAAAGGAGTGGCGCGTACTCATCATCATTGCTGCAGTCAGGGTGGGGTCTTAATGAGCGGGAGCTATTATAGCGACTTCTCTCATGCCTCTATATCAGGAGATCGTGTTAGCATTTGGGAAACGGGAAGCCACAAAGACTGATGTTAGCCCCATGCTCGGACATTTTGTGTGCGAAAGGGCATCTGGCGAGCAGTGCGCATCGGAAACGTCGTGAAACTGGTGATCGCCCCTTTTGCAACCTGCAGTCCAATACCCCGGTCACAGGGGCACTTTCGATCCTAACTGAGCTCGATCCATCCTCGATCCAACTCGATACATGCGTAGGACGCTGGAAGACCGCCTACACTGTGTGGTCAAGGCCAGTGGTTTGGTTAAGAAAGTGCGTTGTCACGGCTGTGATTCATCAAACTTCCTTTTCTCCGTGGACATACGTTTGTCAGTTCTGCGAAAAGACACAGCGGAACTGTTCGAATCGTCAACCGGCCAGCATGGGACGCTAGTTTTAAGTGCACCATGGTAGATCATAGTGTTGAGATTATTTTTTAATGTGCCTTTCTATAGTAGGCATATGTCTGAAGCCAACAGCCACAGAAACCAAGGGGCACAGGGGATTTTTTTATTTATTTATTTTGTGGTGCTGATCGATTTAGAATATTACTGAATATGTCATCGCTTAAAGCTAATTGACAAGAAAAGCAGAAGAAAAAACAACCACATGCCGCCGGTGAGATCCGAACCCACGACCTCCGAATTACGCGTCCGGTGCTCTACCTCTGAGCTACGGCGACGGCTGTCAAACCTTCTGCTTTCGGGGGTATTTATGTTTACAAGTAACCTAACCTTGAGAGTGTTCATCAGCGCCACCCACGTTCATAAGCGGCGGACGTAGAACGTCCTGAGTTACCGCAGGTGTGACGTAGAACGTCATCGAACGGAGAGGGTGGAAGCTGTGTGAGAACCCTCTTATGCTTCCTATGGCATCAACGCTGCCAGAATCGAGGCCCTCGCTAAGCAATTAAGCAAACAAGGAAGGGGATGAGGGGCTCGTTGTAAATATGACAGAAGCCAACAGGCACAGAAACCAACATCTTGAAAAATTTAGCGCGACACACAAGGACAGAAAGAGTAGACGACACGAGCTCTGACTAACAACTGGAAGTTTATTCGAAAACACGTAGAATTATAAAGGAAGAAAGTGCGATAAAATCGTTGGTCAAAAACCAAAAGAAGAAAACTAAACACAACAGTCACCGCCAGCTCCTGCTATCAAGACGCAAAGCACTTGTCCAGATAATCTACCTCTTTTTCCCGTATAGTAACGGACGGTTTGGCCACGCACGTGTTATGAGCCTTGGCGATACTATATGCCTCGTAAATTTCCCTACACAACACGTTGTCATTCTTGTACACAATCGTAGTGTTGTCAAGGTTCGGCGAGCACTTGCTGGTCCCGAGATCCTTGCACTCACGGCAGTGCAAAACAAGGTTCGAAGACACCGGTTTCCTGCAGTCCAGTGAATTCTTGTGCTCCTGCAGCCGCACATTGATGCACCTGCCCGTTTGGCCGTAATACACCTTCCCGCAGGCCAATGGCACCTTATACACAACCCCCTTTTCGCAGGCGGTGAAGTCGCTGGCATGACTGGCAGTACACTCCCGCGGGGATTTTCGAGGCAGTGTCTTGTCTATCCTGTTCCGAACTGCCGCGCACACTCTCCCGATCTTGTTATCAGCTGAAAAGACCAGCTGCACATCATGCTTAGCTGCGATCTTCCGTAGTCGATGAGACAGCCCGTGTATGTATGGCATACATGCAACCTTCTGGCGTGGCCGGTCCGCTGGTTCCTGAACCGAGGGGAAAGCCTCGCGCTTCAGTTTTAGCAATAGTCGCTCCGTAAGCCGGGCAAGATGCTTTTGAGGGTAACCAGCTTCTTGTAGTCTGGCCACTTGCCTCAAAAAACCTTCCTCAAGTCGGTGGGGACACGACTGCCTCAGGGCTGTGGTCATACCGGACATGGCTATGCCGTCCTTGACGAGTCTTGAATGCTGGGACTGGAAGTTTAGAAGGGGCTTACCCGCCTTTGGAGCATACACCCAGCAAACATGCTGATTGGTTAACTTCAACTCCAGGTCCAAAAACCGGATACAACCCTCTCTTGGCACTTCAAAAGTGAAGTTGAGGCCCTGACCTCTATCCTTGAAGATCTTGAGAATATCAGGCGTCGTTCGGATGCTACTGGCCCCTTTGATGAAGACAAGGTAGTCGTCTACATACCTGAAAATTGGTCTTGTGACGTCCTTCAAATCAGCTTTCAGATTCCTGTCTACCTTCGATAGAAAAATATCACTGAGAATTGGAGCAACCCGAGAGCCGATACACACTCCCGAACGTTGAACGTACACCTTGTTTTCCCACATGATGAAGGTCGATTCTAGGTAGGTGAAGGACGTCACAAGACGAATTTTCAGGTATGTAGACGACTACCTTGTCTTCATCAAAGGGGCCAGTAGCATCCGAACGACGCCTGATATTCTCAAGATCTTCAAGGATAGAGGTCAGGGCCTCAACTTCACTTTTGAAGTGCCAAGAGAGGGTTGTATCCGGTTTTTGGACCTGGAGTTGAAGTTAACCAATCAGCATGTTTGCTGGGTGTATGCTCCAAAGGCGGGTAAGCCCCTTCTAAACTTCCAGTCCCAGCATTCAAGACTCGTCAAGGACGGCATAGCCATGTCCGGTATGACCACAGCCCTGAGGCAGTCGTGTCCCCACCGACTTGAGGAAGGTTTTTTGAGGCAAGTGGCCAGACTACAAGAAGCTGGTTACCCTCAAAAGCATCTTGCCCGGCTTACGGAGCGACTATTGCTAAAACTGAAGCGCGAGGCTTTCCCCTCGGTTCAGGAACCAGCGGACCGGCCACGCCAGAAGGTTGCATGTATGCCATACATACACGGGCTGTCTCATCGACTACGGAAGATCGCAGCTAAGCATGATGTGCAGCTGGTCTTTTCAGCTGATAACAAGATCGGGAGAGTGTGCGCGGCAGTTCGGAACAGGATAGACAAGACACTGCCTCGAAAATCCCCGCGGGAGTGTACTGCCAGTCATGCCAGCGATTTCACCGCCTGCGAAAAGGGGGTTGTGTATAAGGTGCCATTGGCCTGCGGGAAGGTGTATTACGGCCAAACGGGCAGGTGCATCAATGTGCGGCTGCAGGAGCACAAGAATTCACTGGACTGCAGGAAACCGGTGTCTTCGAACCTTGTTTTGCACTGCCGTGAGTGCAAGGATCTCGGGACCAGCAAGTGCTCGCCGAACCTTGACAACACTACGATTGTGTACAAGAATGACAACGTGTTGTGTAGGGAAATTTACGAGGCATATAGTATCGCCAAGGCTCATAACACGTGCGTGGCCAAACCGTCCGTTACTATACGGGAAAAAGAGGTAGATTATCTGGACAAGTGCTTTGCGTCTTGATAGCAGGAGCTGGCGGTGACTGTTGTGTTTAGTTTTCTTCTTTTGGTTTTTGACCAACGATTTTATCGCACTTTCTTCCTTTATAATTCTACGTGTTTTCGAATAAACTTCCAGTTGTTAGTCAGCGCTCGTGTCGTCTACTCTTTCTGTCCTTGTGTGTCGCGCTAAATTTTTCAAGATGTATGTTAACCAACTCGCCCAATCTGCAGTATTGTTAAATTACAGAAACCAAGGGGCACAGGGGATTTTTTTTATTTATTTATTTTGTGGTGCTGATCGATTTAGAATATTACTGAATATGTCATCGCTTAAAGCTAATTGATTAGAAAAGCAGAAGAAAAAACAACCACATGCCGCCGGTGGGATCCGAACCCACGACCTCCGAATTACGCGTCCGGTGCTCTACCTCTGAGCTACGGCGACGGCTGTCAAACCTTCTGCTTTCGGGGGTATTTATGTTTACAAGTAACCTAACCTTGAGAGTGTTCATCAGCGCCACCCACGTTCATAAGCGGCGGACGTAGAACGTCCTGAGTTACCGCAGGTGTGACGTAGAACGTCATCGAACGGAGAGGGTGGAAGCTGTGTGAGAACCCTCTTATGCTTCCTATGGCATCAAGGCTGCCAGAATCGAGGCCCTCGCTAAGCAATTAAGCAAACAAGGAAGGGGAATGAGGGGCTCGTTGTAAATATGACAGAAGCCAACAGCCACAGAAACCAAGGGGCACAGGGGATTTTTTTTATTTTTTTTTTTTGTGGTGCTGATCGATTTAGAATATTACTGAATATGTCATCGCTTAAAGCTGGGTGAGAGCGAGAGTGTCAACGCGCGCTTTGAATTGCGCCAGAAAGTACAAGCGAGCGTGGATAATTGGCATCGAGCCAAGAAGCACTGGACTCGATTGCACTCGAGAATGGCCGTGTGAGAACATCTCATCTGTATTGAATGCGATTAGCATTGACTGAATGAGGATCAAAGGTTCCCCTGTGACAGGGGTATAAGAGAATATACGCGAACGTTCTTCCTGAAGCTAGGAAAAGCTGAAGTGTACATGCTTACTTTCTGGTGGTGTGCTGAAAGTTGTGTTCACCGCATCACTGCACTCTCCAGCGGTGCAGCCTTCAAGGCGCACAACATAGAACGTCCACGGCCTCAGCTTGCTTATGATGACGTTGTTCCTTGAAGTCACCTTTTCTTTTCCTTCAAAATTTATTGTGGTGTGGACTTCCAGATTTTCTCTGCCCTGAAAACGAACGAAAGAAGCTCAAGTAAAACTCTTCTTTGGGTGAGTTGGTTCATCTCTGAACAGGTACGTGCTTGCGGGAAGAAGACAGGACACAACAAAGAAACAAATGCGCTCTGTATATGTCGTGTGCGTTTATTTGTTGTGTCCTGTCTTCTTCGCGCAGCACGTACCCGTTCAAAGAAAGAAGCCCAGCGTTGAGAAATTATTGTGTTTGCGAAAGCGGGTCTCTGATCCACTTTGCCGTCTATGCAGTAGGTATTCCGAGTGGAAATGCCAGCTTTACTCACTAAACTCGAATATCTCAAGTTTCATGTAATACCATGTCGCAAAAACTTAGTCGCCAGAAGCACACGGATCCGCGTCACACCTATTGCTCAAAATGTGGAACCGGACATCAAGACCTCACGAAAACTAGACACATGCTGGCTAGTGAAACGACACTGCCGACGATATTCAGCAAAGCACATCCTATGCGAACAGACATTCCTGTTTAAAAGGCACGAGAAAGAAACCACTACAGTGAACCGACGGCTGCCCCCTGCTCGTCGCGTTTGACGTATGCACCATTACAACAACGCACCTCGAGCTGCTCGTCGTAGTTCGGGAATTGGACCATACAGCAGACTCTGCACTTGCAACTAATACGCACCAACCATCAATCAACCATCATCAATCATCAATCAGTAAGTCTCCATAGTTAGCATGGCATACTGGCGTGGTGCAGCTTATCACTGATTTTGTACGTCAGGTCAAATTTAGTACTTACAAAGTTGCAGTTTGGTCGTTTTCCACGCTCCCTACATTGAGTAGTAAAAATCTCCCCCGCGACTGCTCGCGCGATAGGAAGGCTTAGACTTTCTCATACTGGCTAATTCTGACAATGGCAGTATTGTATTTTTTTACAGCGTTTGCAGTATCATGTTCATCTCCCGACAAAATATTTCATTTTTTTTATCATTCAAGTGCACATTCGACTAATCCTTGTGTTTAGATTTCGAAATTTTATACAATACTCAGTGATACTAAATTTTATAAATGCCTCTGAAACAATTCTTGTCTGTGCCTAGCGCTGCAAACTTAATATAGTAGTGTTCTTGTATGACGCACAGACTAGTTAGGAGGGAAGAGTTTCTGAAGAGAACATATAATGTGCTCCTGACAGAGTTACGTGGATGATCAAGCGCAAAAGTCTATTATCTTCAAACGGACACTAGCATGAACAGCAGCCTGACAACGGGTACGAACAAGCATTGTAGCATTCGGTGATTGCAAGTTATTCGTCCAATATGATTACGGATCCCAATAACTGCTACGTTTGGTAAACGGAGGCTGCTCTGGTAATATAAGGACGAATTTATGTAATTGCATCGTTTCCACAGTTATGCATCTGTGGCTGAGATGCTGAAAAGTGTAGGCGTCACGCTTCTTCAGGAATCAAGAGAGAAAACTTTACCAAGAAAAGAAAAAATTTCCACCACTAAATACATTAGAAAGTCGAGTTACCAGCGCCAGCTATTTAGCAAGATGCATAGCAATAGCAAGATGAGTGACCACTGAGAAGTGCTCTCACCATTGCCTGGCGAAAGGTCAATATAAGCACACACTCGCTGAACCCGTGCCTAAATTTAATTTATTCGGAAGTTTTCTTCATTAAACATGATAAGGAAAGTCGTTTGTCGCGTGATATTCGTCGTACTCGGTGACGTGAGCGAAAACTGCGAGGTGGTCGGAAAGGTGCGGAGTTCAAAGGTGCAGCAGCTGATTTGAAAAGTTCGTAACCCATGAAAGTGGTGATTAGAAGGTCGCAACGTTGTTCAAACCTCATTAGGAGATGTAAATACCACAAGTAAATAAATTTCGCTTAAAATCAAATTGGGTAATTAGTTGGGAATCTAGGGAAAGGCACGGCTGCTGAAGAGATCTCGAAGAATGGAAGCTTTGCTTCAGAACTCTATCTAGTATTAGTGATACTCGGTCGACAAACCACACGATCGAAACTTGTCCTGCACCTGTAGGTGAAAAGAGCTTGATAACTGCAATTATTCGAACTCCTCAAACTCTAGTGGTGAATATTTCCCAGGTACTCACGTCATCAGTGTAAACAGTAATCTGGAAAAGAAAAGAGAGCAATAAATTAAAATTTGCCGTGAAGTGAACAATTTATCGTCTCTTTGATATTGTATTCGAGGCATGGTCCGTTTTCGTAGTAAATGATCGGGAATTCAGTTAATGTTTTGGCAGTTGGTGGATATATGCTTCTGTCACTGCAAGGATGTAACGATTGGTAGTTGCTTTCTCATAAGTGAAAGCGCGAAGGACCGGGGGAGGGTGCTAAACCCTTGAGTGGCTGGAATAAGTGTACAGAAGTTAACATGATACGGTGTGCAGCGCGAACTGCTTCATAAGTCAGTTGTACAGCAATAGCAAGTCAGGTAAAAAAGCTAAACTCATCTCGCTAATACAAGGAACGTGCCACGGTTTTCGCAGCTTGCTTTTATGCTGGTAGCGATACCTCCAGATTTGTCTCCGTCCGAATCGGCAAAAGCTTCCGAACTCATTCTAATACACAATCAATTTTGCCATCTGAAGCGACATACAAAAACAGTTCTCAGGTTTCCACAAAGAGGCTGTCGGGCAATTTTTAATCAGCGGAAACGTGAAGAATAAAAAAAAACCAAGGCTTCAAAAAATAGGTTGGTTTGTTTGTTGGGTTTAACGTCCCAAAGCGACTTAGGCTATGAGAGACGCCGTAGTGAAGGGCTACGGAAATTTCGACCACTTGGGGTTCTTTAACGTGCACTGACATCGCACAGTACACGGGCCTCTAGTATTCATCCTCCAAAGAAATTCAGCCGCCGCGGCCGGGATCGAACCCGCGTCTTTCGGGTCAGCAGCCGAGCACCATAACCACTGAGCCACCGTAAATATGATGTAGGTACCTTCAACGCCCAACTTACTTTGAAGACGTCCTCTAGTTCCGGGGCACGCCATGAGACGAGCGCCTGAGACGAGCCGATGGCGCTGGCCAACACCTCGTAAGAATCTGTGATACATAAAATAAAGTAATTAGATGCTAATGAGTATAAAACAGACGCTTGGACGAGTTCGTAATCCATGAGTGTAGACAGCGCAATAAAGACAGGGACGTTGGAACAACACACAGACAATCGTTCGTCTTTGTGTTCTTCCTACGTCTCCGTCTTTATTGCGCTGTCTGCGCTAACTGGTATAATAGTTCTTCCATGCTCTTTCCTAATCTCTGCGAATACCTTTTATATAAAAAATCCGAAATTCAGTTCTAGGAAATCAAGCATTCTTTTTAATGAGAAACATGATGCCTCAACACTGATCACTAGACCAAATGTGATCCGGTGCGTGATCAGTAAAAAGTTCATAATTAGTTTTGCTTCGCGCTTTGCAAGAGCTTTGTACGTTTCCACAGGAATCCATGCAGCGACTTTTTCTTTCGTTATTGGGTGACAGAGAAACGTGAATTTGATTTATTGAGAGAAATAAGACTGGCTTAGCATAAAAACATTCACACCAATCATGATAACACCTGGTAAATATAGGTTGAAATGCAGGCGGTGAAGTTAAAAATGCAGACATGGACCGAAAGTAATAAGTTACTCGGACAACTTCAGAACAGGTCCAAAAGTGGTAAGCGCATAGATGATACCCTGTTCAGGTAGTCCAAGCAAAAAATAGCTTGTGCGCGAAACAGGCCCTTGTATTTAGCCTTCCTGGACGTAAGGAGTGCATACGACAAGGTGAACAGAGAGCACCTGTGGAATGTAGTAAAAGACAAAAGTACCGGTCATGAGATAATTAATTTCTTGCAGGAAATATGCTGAGAAAAAAAAAGTTGAAATTGTGTAGAAATAGATAACAGTTAGGAGGACCATCGAGGTATGCAAATGATTAAGTCGATGTTTCACCCCTGCTGTTAATGCTTGATATTTTAAGTATTGTTAGAGGACTACAGGCATATAACCTAGATTATAATCTGTCATACAGATTAGGCGGAAAGGTCCTTGAGCAACGGCTCCCAGTGTAATATATGCGTAGGATAATGTGCTGTTACTAGATAGCCAGAAAGATTTTCAAACTGTAGCTATTGCTGTTGAGATGAAGGAGACGGTCTAAGGTTCAGATTTAGCACAAATAAGTCAGGCCTGATGATTTTAAACAGTAAAATCTATCAGGTGCTTAGAATACAAGGCCATGAAATATATACAGTGCCTTAATACAAATATCTAAGGGAATGGGTAAATGAAGGGGAGATATACACGGAAAAGCACGGACAAACTGTTACGACGAAAGGGCGAAGAAATGTCGCGATGGTGAAGCCGAGGGACATATGAGGTACAGCTTGTATGAAATACTCAGAGGTATTTGGAAAGGAATAATATTGCGAGATCTAAGTTTTGGGAATGCGGTATTGTGCGTGAAGGTAGAAGTACAGTCTCGACTGGAAAGAAATAAATTAGAGAGCTGTTGGGAGGTTAGTACTTTGCGGCCAAGGTAAGGTCACAAACGAGGAAGTACAGGGGAAGATGGGCCGGGCATCGTTCGAAGCAAGGAAAGATTAAACTAAAGTATACGGTAAAAAATGGCAGAGGAACTGGAGATAACAGATGGGCAGCAAAAATGTTTGTATACTTATACAGAAAGAGCGCTGACTCAAAGTGGGCAAACGGTCTAGGTGGCTAACCTGTAATTACGCAGGAAACAACGACGGAGAAATAAAGAGCTTTAAAGATGCACTGAAGAGGAATCTGAACTCGTCTTTTTGCCGCGGAAACTCAATCTACACGTTCCGAGCATTCTTAAAAAACATCGATTTATTGCCCTGTGTTGCCGATTTCCCTAATTAAATCGAATTAACGACCGGCTCCCGCCTTTTTTCTTTAATTCTCCCTCGTACGGTGGGCGGAGTCGACCAACGCGGGGAGTGCCTTTCAGCCAGCTCCGTGGAGGCTTTGCTTTCGCTTCTATTTGTTTTTTAGGTTTCCGTGAATAAATAGTTTCATTTGCAGATAATATAACCGCAAAATAAGCCCGCAAAAATAAAAATACGCACGGACTATTTGCTTCTACGGACTACTACGTATACTCCGCCGATGGCAGAGCGGCAAGCCGCCACGGGACCGGGTGAAAGGCACTCCCCGCGTCGGTCGACTCCGCCCACCGTACGGGGGAGAATTCAAAAAAAAAAAGGCGGGAGCCGGACGTTAATTTCATTTAATTAGGGAAATCGGCCACACAGGGCAATAAGTCGCAGTTTCTAAGAATGCTGGGAACGTGTGGATCCAGTTCCCGCGGCAAAAAGACGAGTTCAGATTCCTCTTCAGTGCACCTTTAAGCGATAGCTTAAAAATGCATAAGGCAACGATGGAAATTAAGGAAACTAGACAACTGTATAGAAATTGTAAATGTTAGGCAAAGGTTGAACTCTGCCGAACCGGGTTTCACGTATCGAAAGCAACAATCGGCTTGCCGCAGTGTTTGAAGATGTAGTTCACTATGCGTGCGCTACTCAGTGCGGTCTCGTTCCTCCATAGCGTGTGACTAAGTCAAGCGGACAGGCGTGTTTTACAGAGTGTGTACATTCATGTTAGTTGGGAAAAAAATAAGTGGACTAAAAGAACAACATTAACTTTTCGAGACTTTCCTGTTCTGTAAAGGCGAGTCTGATCGTACATTTTGCCGATTTTGCTAGAAATCTCGATATCGCTGCGTTTGATGGTCATTGTTTTCTATCCTATCTTTTTTCATAGCCTCCCATACCATTTAGCTACTAATTTTGCTGCGATGAGGCGAAGCAAGCTTTAATTTCCTTGATTACGTTTTCAAGTAGCCAAAAAAGGCAGGTTTTGTGGCGCCTTACTGCAAGTGCGCGTTTTTCGCTTTATGCCACATGACTTTCGCCACTGACCTAGCGGTACGCTGAGTTCGATCTCCACTTGAGGGCCTCGTAAGGTTGCACCAGGGCGGCTCGTACCCACGGCGCTCACGGATAGCCGGTAGTTCATGCCTCCCTGCAGTGGCAGCGTGGCATTCAGCACGTTCTCCTCAGGTGACCACTCGGCAGGCAACGCAATGTCCATGTCTCCTTGCGGACCACGACGCTCGCTGGTTGCCGCCCAGTGGATGTGGAAGCCATATGGATCGCTGTTCCAGGCGGAAGGACCAACGATGTTGACCAACACGTTCCGTTGTTGTGGTGATAGCACTGACACCAAGCCGGGGATTTCGGGCTCTGCATAGAGACACGGACTGTTGCGTTGCGGGCCCGGAGACTGTTTGTGCCGCGGGCGTTCCTGCCTACCCTCGGCGCGGCCGGGTGCCGGCCTCGTCGTGGACGCGCGACTCATGTTCGGCCTTCGAAAACGCCACCGTCGACGCCCAAGGACCCTTCCTTCCGAGAACGCGCAGCTTGGTCACGTGGGCATGGCGCTCGAGGGCGCGGCAGTGAATGCAAGGAATTTCTTGGGACGGCGTTGCGCACACGAACAAGCATACACAGGAAGGAGCAGAAGACAGAAAGAGCGCAAACTATCAACTAAATTTATTGCTTTCACAATAGAATATATTGCAGCATTCACACGTGCAAAAAAAGAATGGGGAGAGGGGAAAAAGGAGGAAAAGGGGGTAGGGGAAGAGGATAGCAAGTCAAGCCTGCATAGGTCAGCAAAAAACCAAGGTAAAATTCCTTTCCCTATCATATAAGGTGACCGAGGTATCGATAATACAATTGTCGCCTTTTTCTTTGATTTAGAATGCTTTTAAAAGTTCGCGGGCTATTTTGTTTTTACTCTTGCCCAGAATCTTGATGTATTGGAGCATCGACTCACAACCAGAGCATGAAATGCAAGAGAGCAGCTGTTCAGGGAGCCAGTCTATACCTTCTAAGATCTTGGGGCCCTCTTTTCCTTTGAGTCAAATTTTCTAATTAAACCTTTACCGAGCCCAGAGCCGTACCTCGCAAGAGGACAAACGTCACCCCTGGAATGTTGTATGTGCAAGCGGAACTCCATTGCCATCCGCTAGAGTATTTGACTACGCCCTGGGGATACGAACGAAAAGGCATGCCTGCGGCATCAGTCCAAGCTTGAAACGAATAATTACATCTGCCGCTTTCATAGTTGCGTATGGGTCAACTAATAACCGCGTGCTGTGGCGACAATTACTTCCGTAGCTGTTGGCGATCGCTGAAATGTTCGAGTGTTGCTGTGTGGTGATGACAACTCTAGCGGAAGTGCACGCCTCAGTTTTCTTCTGCATGCTTCCCAGCTGGCACCAACGCTGTTGGGTGCTTTGTTCGGGGCGAGCTGTTTTAGTCCCTTCCGTTTTTGGGCACACAGTGATCGCTGGGTGCGCTATGATGACACAACTGCCTGCGATTGTTACTTCGCATAGTAGCAGAAGGTGATAAATTATGAATTCGACACAACTTTGCGCCTCTGGCATGCCCTGAAATCTGTATTACATATTGTGCAGTTAGAAGCTTCCCTCACTGGTTTCCTTTAGCAAACAAAAAATTTCTTTTTGATTTTACAGTTTCCCAAACCAAAAATAACTCTCCTAATAAGGACCCTAGAACTATGCTATACGCTGAGAAATGAATATATCGTCCTCTACTTGCCTTACGGAATAGTAATTTTCTGAAAGTGACATGGGTGAGGTAAGCAGCAGTTAGCCTTCCAATAAATAATTAATACCTTTGAAACGTATTTAATGTTCTTCACATGCAGTTCGAAAAATTTCAACAGCTTAAACTAGAACAAGTAGCACTGAGCGCCTTCCAACATATAAGCACCAGAGCCTTAATTTCGAGAGGAACCGGATGTTGAATAAGCTCGTTATATAGCCTAAAGGTCTACTAATCGCTCACTTCTAAATTACTTTACAGGCACAGTAAAAAGTTCTATTTTTCAGTTCAATTGGCCACAAAACGCGCATGCCCACCATTTTGTAAATATTTTTGTGCTCGTAGTTGTGTGCGTTAATTTTCTGAGTTCTTGATGCCAACCTAACAGTGTCGTATTATTATGATACTCGTGGCGTGTACTATGGTTTTATTGATCGATTTTTTCGCAGAATGTAGCAAGGTGTACAAAATCAGCAAATTACGGAGAAATTACTCATTCGCGCTCATCAAAGCGCATACACACTGCCACCTGCTGCCCCCTATGGGGCAGAGTGAGTGCCCCGCACAGGCGGTGGTCCTGGGTTTGTCCCGAAGCCAAGGCTAACTTTTCTAGCTGCAAAGTTTCTGCATAGCGTAATACCTTTCATTTTTGCCTTGTAGCTGCGATTGGGAGGATGCGGATAAGAGAAAAAAGGGCGAGTACAGATTAAAGATATTTGCTGGGTTTGTCGCCTCCACCAAGGGGCTGATGTTACGAATTAACTTTCAGTAATAAATAAAGCAAAAGAAGAAAGACTATGAAAGTGAGGAAGAAAGGAAACGAAAGAAAGAAAAGGAAATGATCAAGGAACGAATACAAAAAGAAAGCAAGAATGCAGGAAAGAAAAAAAATGAGGAAATCTAGAATGCATAACATATATGCGATCCTAATGAACCCTATATAAAGCAAAACCTTGACGCCTTGCGACGCAATGTTGTTTGAGAAAATTTTTGAATTTTCACGTCGCGCCAGAGCCTTTGCAGCGGCAATCCCTATTTCTTTCGATAAATAGCTTTCTTCCGAATGAGTTCACGAAAATCTCCAAAATCCAATAAAGTTATTTTTCAATGAGAAACATCTACTCCTTGTTTTGCTAACATATACAAGCAAACATACTAAAAAAATCATGATTCTCGGAGAGTTCTGATAGTGGCTAATGAACGCTACAGTTCTGTTTATTAGATTTTATTTTACTTGTCTCTCCTTAGTGCCAATCGGCCAGCCCGGCCAGCCACAGCTGTGTATATGCCATTTGTTTTAGGTGAACATGCAATGTTCTCGTGTTTATCTCCTTAGGTGCATCGGGATTTCGAGTGTTATCTATAAGCTGCAAAAGCCCGGCCATCGCTGAAGCCTTGACAACAATGAGCCCCTCTGTCTAAACACATGCTTTCGGTCGTCTTCTCGGTATAACTACCTCAGAACGCTAGCAATTTTTGCGGCATGTATTGTGTTGCAAACATGTTTGTTCTGTTTTTGAAGCGTTTAAATCTAGCACCGAATATACACTACTCGGCTTTTCATTTATTAGGTTCGCGCTTTTGTTGTATTTGCATTTATCTAGTCACACAAGCAAACTATCTGTCCTGAAAGAAGAGGCATTATGTAATTAATTCGGCAATAATGAGAGTCTGGTGGTCGCTGAGCCAATGACGAAGAGTGAACAGAATTAGTGAGCAAAAATTGCTAATTACTCTGGAATTAATAGGTCTCTAAGAAGCACGCGTAAATAGTATTTTATCTGAATCAACCAGCAACCCTACAAAATATATTTACATAATTTCTAGGAGACTGGAAATTACCACGGAATACTGCGCTAAAGGAACACACAAAAGGAAAGCAGTTCTGACACTGTGTTTCATGCATTCTGCGCACACGTGCTCTAAATTTCCACTGTCTTGTTTGTTCAGCGTAACCATTTGGGCAGGTCAGAAGGATTTTCAGCATGAACTGCTTTTTGTTAGGATTTTCTCCGAAGTCTGACGAACATCGTCTGAACATGTACAAGCACATGGTTCTGTACTAACCCGAAAAATTTTGATTTTTTTTTTCAGGTGCGGAGACAGCAGAAAAAAAAAAGTACCATAATTACAGTTCCGACCGTTATTCGCATCATTGCCAGTGCAAACAAAGCAGCTTCGGATTCTGATGCCCTTAACGACTAAACCACTACTGCAGTTGCTCGCGTAACGTGACATAGCAGGCTTTGTCTCAAACTACGCTGTGAAAACTCTTTCAGATACGCTAAAATTCAAGATATCCTATTCGTAATAGGGTGTTTCCCTTAGATTGATGCATTTTTTTGAATATAGGCTTTTTGAGATGCACGTGAGCTTTTTTCGACATGCATTGTCAGTGGTGCAGTGCATCAGAATACACCTAAGCGGTGCTCACTAGTTGGCCAGTCAACTACTCAACATTAGTTAAGCAGCCAATTAGTTAGCACCAGGTAACTTTTTATTATTATTATTAGTATCCTCGATTACTGAGAGACATGTGCCTTACCGTCGGCAATATTCATGTCAGTTACTAGAATTTAGGAAATGCGGCTACTCTCGGTACTGTGGCCCAACACATTTTGGCTATTTCGACGAGTTACATGCACGAGAGAGGTAGCTTTGCCTCAAAGCTTCTCGAAAGCGCATGTATTTTCGGTGGGATGGAGCCGAAATTTGTCTGGCCGCAGCGTCCAGGATGACCATGTTTTCAAAATTCTAAAGATCGATATGGATTTACTTACGATGCGCTACATGCCTCACAATAATTAAGAAGTTTACCAGTAGTAGTTAAAAAATAACTCATCAATGCTAGGTAACTATCCCGCTGGTTAGTACATCGTAGCTTATTCTCATGTGCTACACCACTGGCAATGCTAGCCCGGAAAAAGCGCTCTTCTAAATCAAAAAGCCTATTTTGAAAAATTGTGCAGTCTTAGGTGAAACGCCCGGCTTAATTCGTAGACGCTCCTTACCTTACCTTCTTTTCTTTGTTTACACCTGCTCGAAGGGATAATAATATCTCCAGGTTCTGTTTACGTGTACAATGCTATATTCTTGCAGAGGTAACTGGCTAATACTGCACACTCCTGTGACAGCAATCAGAATATCTGTGAAGCAATGGATTCGTTTGGTATGCAGAAAAAGCAATGTCGAGTTTGTCCCGCTCATTTTAACTTTGGGAGTTGAAAAAGGAATGTATTTTTCTGCAGCACTGACAGCTCGATCAACCTTTAGGCAGTTGCAAACTTATGTATTAAAAGGCTGAGTCCATTTATCTGTGCAGCATATTAACTGCACCTGTGTCACATCATTATTTGTGAGTGTTGTGCAAATACATTCTGCGGCTCTCTTACAGTACCATGCTCGAATTGGACACGGTTGCTGGTTTTACTCACCAGATGAGAGTGTCCGGAAGGCCACTGAAGCTGCTCTGCCGAGTTTGTACGTACTATCGGGCTTTCCGCTGTCGGTGTAGAACGGGCGGAAAACCAGCGTATAATTGGTCCATGGCTTCAACCACTGTACCTGGTACGACGTGAGGCGGGTTGATATGGAGTTTTGAAACGAGTGGGGCACCGACTTCCCGGACAGGAAGTACCCGGCTAGTTTCAGCTTGTGCCCAGGAACATTTCTTGTGACCGCCGGCCAGGAAACATATGCGGACGTGCTTGTGACGCCGATGGCCTCGAGTGTTACCTCCTTTCCCAGGTATGGTGATGGGGCTGGAAGTGATACCGGGTTGGTTCCTTGGTGCGGTTTATAGCACTGTCAAAGAGGGCTCGAGTAATAATCGTTATCACTGAGCAATGTGATGCAAGAGCTTAGCAGAAGGTCCCAATTAATAAGCAGAATATTTGTCCGTTGTTCACTGAAGCAGATTTTTTGTAGTTCTCACGCAAACAACTTACCGCAAACCTCGACACTTTCGTCATAAGGCCCCTGATCACTTCCACCGGGGCCTAAGGCGCAGTCCGCTATTCCATCACAAATGGCCGTTGAAGGGATGCTAGGTTCGTCGTCACCCGTGTAGGGACAGGAAAAATCCTTCTCCTCATATGCTGAGCCTGTAGCAGCAAAAGAGACGCTCAACGGAATTTTTAGTTCCTTCCTGCTTAGGTCACAAGCTGCGAAGTAAGGGCCGCGCTGACCGTCAGAGTGGAACCGTTTAATTTCACCAAAAAGTGTCTCACTGATTCTCTGTCTGAAGCTGAACGTCTATTACTAGCTAAAAAAATTGCGAGGACACTTTGACAACTGAAGTGTTGAGAGGCGAAAACCGAGGACACTCTGCTGTGACGACTTCAGGTGGATGTGACGTCAGATAGTTCCCGTGGCTTTATCGATACCCAAATTTTACATCTTTCGAGGGTCTTAAGTGTTAAACACCCTTAATTACACATTTCTCCATCTAATTTGATACAAATCCGACGTTTTTCCGACCATTTCTTGGCAACTTTCATTCCGCAGTGATGACTTCCGGTGGGTGTGACGTCACACCGCTCCCGTGGCTATATCGACGCCTGCGTTATTTGGACGTAATTTCGACATTTTTGCCGATAATTAACTATTTTATCTGCAGTCATCAAAGTTGGCTTCTGGTTCAGTTTGTCCTCCTCTATCTCAAGCTACCATTGGTTTCCTCTATCTTTTGCGTGTGACACGCTTTGTTAACGGACGACAGTATGAGCCATTTAAGGATTTCGCCTTATTAATCTTGGTTAGCCCTTACTTCTCGCATGTGGCACGTATGCTCTGTATTTCGCAGAGTGCAACTGCAAAGTGATGCATGGCGTATTAATTTAGTGGCGGAAAATGGCCCGAGAAGCAAGCAAGCCGTTGTTAAAGTTATGGCACGAGGAGGCAAATTCTCATATATAGTACACGGCCAGAAACTAGTTCCTCGCCTAGCGCACCTATCCGCCCACTAATGCTAAGCCCACAGCTTTAGGAAGTACAAACGCCAGCGAGAAAAGGAAATTTGCGCAAAATTAGAAAATTTAATACAAAGACATGGACACAGTGAGCAGGCCGTCAATAAGTCTAATGGCGACACTTATGTTATGATAACATTACCGTATAGCGGCGTGGCTTAGAAAAGCATTTTCGAGCCTCGTGTATGCAAAATTTTGTTTTCTAGTTTTTTCTTTTCCGTACTTCTATATAGACCTACTCAATTTCTGTAGCTCACTGAATGCGGGTGATTTCTGGAATGCGAGGCGCATGCGTTCTAACTGCCGCTGTGCAATCCCCCCCCCCCCCTCCCCTCGCAACCGTGTTATCACACCACCAATTGTGACTGCCTGTGACACCCTACAAATGAAGGGGTAAATCTGAAAGCTTGTGTAATAATACGGTGAGCTATCGTTTACCATTGCGCCTTGTCAGTTTATTTTCCCATCTTCCACGCTACTTTTTCTACTCATCCAGCGTCCTCTAGTGTCTTCGGTCGTCCCCTGATCGGTTTATAAGCAATGCTGTTCATGTAGCCTTTAGATGGGCAGCAGAAGTAGATGAGGCGTACTTTTCACTAGCCTGTGAAACAAGCGACAGAAATACATTGGAGGAGAAGACGTGTATTCCTCTTACAGCGCGTCACTCACCAGTCCTGGCCAGTAGAAGGAGAAAAACCACGGAGGCCGCGTGCATCGTGCCGGTGCAGAACGTGGTTGCGCGCCTTTGCCACCGGCGGTCGTTCTGAGCGGAAGAGGACTCTACTGCAGCACCAGATATGGGCATACCGAAACTACCCATGCCACTAGGAGTGGCGGAGATAAATCTGCCTCGTGCGCAAGCTGACGCCAGTCGCTTTTTAAACGTGTCCCGGCTAAGGATGGGGAGAAACGCCAAATATATAGAATTTCGCCGAGGTCTCCGCGCGATAACACCGCCAAGAGGGGGCGATAAGGCGCGTAGTCGGCTTACAGGAGCAAAGCTCGCAGTCCAAGACCATATAGAATGGAAACAATTATTCTCTATTCGGTAGGCTGAAAACTTGCCGTGAAGAATATGAGCAGAAAGGTCAAAGATTTAAGAAATATTATATTACGGCCTAGTTGGATAATACTAAAATATAACAAGGACGGCGGCCGACAACCACTGCAATTAAGGCACACAACTGACATGACGAGTAAGAATTCCAAATGAGTTTCATTTGCAACAAGCCTTCCCACTTTTTTATAAGACAACCGAGCCACATCACAAAGGAATCGAAGTGTTCGCAACAAACTATCACCAACTCCTGGCAACAGTGCCGAGGCAGTAGATCGGGTCAGCAAACAAATTAGCATAGAACTGATGAATCTTGATACCGCTGCCAATAGCAATAAACCTTTTTATACCCATTTCTTTTTTATAATAAAAATATAAACTGGCGATAACTTCTCTGTAAGAGCCGACTAAACAAGTGCGCATGGCCAAGGCAAAAATATCCGTCAGGTCTAATGATGGCAAGCAATCTCAATAAACTTGATATCAGATGCCAAAGTGAAAATGAAATCTGTAAGAACAGCCGTCCTATCATTAAACATTGTTGCGGAACTCTTTATAAAGCAGCCAAAAGGTAAAACGGCAAAACGAAAGAAAGCTAAGAGAAAGTTGCAAGCCGCAGGAGTCATTCTAAAAAGTTTTCTTCGCCCAAGTAATCAAGTAAGTAAGCGCGTTAGGTTACTGTGTCAGTAAGTACTTCGCGTGATAAGCAAAGTGGCAAAATAAAGCATTTCTTCGCAGCTTTTGTGATGAAATAGCCTTCCGCACTCTTTCCATCGGTACTGTCTTTTCCACACTTCAAATTTTTATTTTTGTAAAATTCTCCACGGCAATTTTTGGACCTTCCTCAATGGTGAACGAGGAAACCTTCTTGATTGTTGCTGATATTTCGGCAGTGTTTTCTTAGGCGTTCATAGAAAGAACAATGTGTTTCTAGATTAAATTTAGACCACAACTGAAGGGAAGCTAATGAAAAAGTCTTGTCGACACGGTGTGAGCGTTTGGGCTTATCGCACAATCCATTCGTTTTTGTTTGTTGGTTCATGGCAAAAAGGTTGACAAGCTTGCAAGACGCCGAGAATAAAGTTTGAACGTCATATCTGATCGCTCCTTTCTTATAGCTGTGCAACAATTTGTGAATATATATTGTATGGCTCTAAGGTATGAGTAGGTTGCTTAAGTTGCTGCAGCCCTATTTCACAAACCGCTGAAATCAGACATGGTGAGTAACGCGTCTGTTTCAGCGCTGAACTTGAGCGCGTAAACTGGCTAGCATCATGCGGTAGCTTTATTTTTTGCAGATTGAATACAATTACAATCACCCCCATCACAAGTTTGAGAGCACTGAAAAATTGTAAGCAGCTTTATATAGAAAACGGATTGTACTTCGAACAAAAACCTTCCTTCGGAACCAGCTACCTGACATCCAAGGACGGGAGTTTGCAATATTGTTACTGAACCGGTAGAGAGCTGGAGGTAAACACACAACACCAGCGCGGCAGGCACGGCTGAGCCAACCGACGTTGAAACAAGGCAAAATTAGAAAGAGAGGCGGGTGAAAACGTACCTAGCCCGGCCGCATGGTGGCGCTAGTACGTGGTCAGCAGACTGCCATTTCTCTTACCGTATAAACTGGAAGCTGCCCTATCCGCCTCAGAAGGCAAGGGAGCGCTTCATCACAGTGAGCTGGACATAGGTCTTGGCGCCTTTCTTGGACAAAGAAGTCGTAGCGGGCCTTGCATGCCTTCACTGTGTAACGTGTACGATGTGGGATGTCGCCTGGCGCCTGGAGCAGCGAACAATTTCTTGCGGAAGCACCTCGTAATTCTTGTACCGAAGTTCTCGCTGTTCCTAGTCTGGAACGAAATAGTGGCGCAGAAGCTTCACAGAGCGACCGCGCAGGCGGAAGAGACTCCAAGAACAGCCCTGTGACGCTGAACATCGCTGTCTTGTTGGGCGCAGGTTCACTGTCTGCCTAGCTGGCAGACGTCCCCTGCATGCGGAATGAATGCGCAGTGCCATCGACGCATTGGTTTGCAACATCAGGCAGTAATATTGCGCGCAAAATTGTAATGGCTTCGCGGCCATGCGCTAGAGGCAATTTCTTAAGGCACGTCGTCACATGAGGAGAAGTGTTGTAGGAGAGCGTTACGTAATGCAGTTTCTGATCCTAATTATTATAGTGAGCGCCGACGTACAAATAAATCACATCAGCAATGGCCTTACTAAGTCACTCAGCGAGTCTACTTGCTGGAGGTTGCTAATGAAACTGAGCCGCATAATTGCCTGAATGAGTGAGGATTTGCTTGGTTTATTTGTGTTTAACGTCCCAAAGCAACTCAGGCTATGACAAACGCCGTAGTGAAGGGCTCCGGAAATTTCGACAACCTGGGGTTCTTTGCACTGACATCACACAGTACACGGGCCTCTAGAATTTCGCCTTCATCGAAATTCGGCAGCCGCGGCCGGGATCAAACCCACGTCTTTCGGGTCAATAACCGAGCGCCGTAACCACTGCACCACCGCGGTGGGGCGAATGGGGATTTAAATGCCCTTCTCTTTCAACTACAACTACTGCAGGGGCACCGCGAAGGAGGGCTATGATGAAGTTTTTACGATTTCAGGAGCGTTGCCGCAGTGATCTGCTTTCTTTTCAGAATGCCGTTAAGGTAGAAAACAATATACTTGTTATAAATAAGGAGGTCGGTATTGGCCCTAGCAAGCCTATCCCTACCTGATTAAAATCGAATTGATGGTAGCCATGGGGCTTCACCAGTTCGGCTAGCTTGACAGGGGGCCCTAGCAAGCCCATCCCTACCTGATGAAATTCGAATTGATGGTAGTCATGGGGCCTCACCAGTCCGGCTAGCTTGACAGGGGGCTTCTTCCGACGTTGGCAGTCGCGGCAAGTTATGACTTAGCGCTGCGCAGTGCAAGTAGTACTGGGAAAGTAGTACTAGTGATGCGCCCGTGCCGAAGTGCTAGAAAGGCCGAGCTACCCGCAAGGAAGCTGGTCACGAAGCACCATTGAAACCATGCGCAGGTAAAAATTGTCTGTTTGGCTGTACTTGCTGTTGTAAGGGGTCCCATCCCGCAAGCAACACGATGACAACCCGAGAGTTAATAGACGGGGCGCGACTAGTCACTGCATTCGGAGTCCTCCATTAGGAGCTCCAATTCAGCGTTATCTCTGTTTTTCACCAGGATGGGCGTATAGCACCGACGGACGTGTTTTTTATGCTAGCCGTTTATCGTATTTGCGGGACAGGAAATTTACTGCGCTTTCTAACATATCTACTCACATTTATAGAGCATCCACCGACCCCTACAAAGGCAACAGCAGGTCAACCTTTGCAGAAACAGCTGAGGCTTTCTTAAGTGGCAGCAGACCATTTTTTCTAGGAATTCCGATGGAATCGTGGACGCCTCGGGGTCCTCAGCTACTTTTCCTGTTTATCAGCTCTCTTCTCACGCACAGCGTTTTCATTAACTCACCACTGTCTTTCTAAAATTAAATTCTAATCAGCTTTCAGTACAGTCTGTAAATTTTTCTCCGGCTAAAGCATTCTGGCCTCTGTCATATATATTGTCATCCTGTAGCGGCAAAGTAGACTAAGCAGCAGTTTGCGGCAGGTCAGTAACAACGGGGATGTCTTACTTAAAGATGCCCTCCCGTTTCTGCCGGAGAACGCAGAGCTTAGGTTTCTTTGAGCGTTTGCTACGAACTTCGAAGTCCTGAGGTTGCGACCGCATATAGTATATTCCCTTCATGACACTGCCTTCTGCGATGCGCCCCTTGTTGCCGACGATGCCCCCTTTCGGCCGATCGCAGGCACATGCTGATCATGCGGCTTCGAGAGCTGCACAGGTTAGTTTTAAGGGTCTGCAGAGCTCTGCAGAGGCTCAGGACAGATGAATCTGGTAACTTTCCATGCGGCGATCGAAAGCTCAGCACCCGTGGTTGGGTAGAGTTGAGCGCTTGCCATGAACTTTGCTTGGAGAGCATGTGGAAGCGGCACCGCTTAGCACGTGCAAAGCTACGTGTTCACCGTCGTTGAACGAAAGGCCTTCTCCGATGGTTTCGTGCATTACACTACGGGCGCGATCTGTTTTCGCCATGCACAGTTCTTAAATGGTAGCAGTTTTTTTCTGACAGAAGAAGACGCACCTCACCACTGAAGTAAGTAGTAGATGACCAGCGAAAAGGACGCATTCACAAGGAGGAGAAGTACACAGGACAGCGCTGGAAACACAACTGAAAATTCTTTACTTGGTGGATCGCCAGCATCAGAACAGGGCGCACATGCGCGAGTGAAGTCACGTGAAGTCACCAGTGAAGTCACCAGTGCAGTAAGGGAAAAGTTTTCGTGTGTTATTACTGCACATGAATGTTCTATCAAATGCTTAAAAGAGGATGCAGGAAGTGATAACCACATCACGCAACAATCCACTAAAGCCTTAGATTACCGCATCGCTGCGCAGTAATGAGGGCTCTGGCGATACATCTCGATGGTTCACACACATGATACCACATTGAAATAGGTCGCTGTGAGTTCGAGCGGAGAGCTTCGCAGATTTTAGAATGGTACAATTTATGCATTCTCAGATTATTCCCAAAATGGAGCCTGCTAGTGTGCTATGCACTTTTAGTATGGTAATCTGCAATATGGACTAAAATCATTGCTCGCATCCCAACCAATTCACAAGAACAAGTTCTACAGTCACTTGTACAACAAAATAAGCGCGTCAGGCTGGGAGAAACGATCTCTCCAGTAGTATTCCCCAAGTCTTTGTGTAAAATGTTCAAAGGACTCGGATGAGAAAGCTGCAGACAAAAGTTAAATGAGATAGCCTAGTGAGCTCCGATTTGGTGATGACATTATCTCGTGAGGTAACTTTGGAGGCAAACTGCAAAGCATCCCTGAGGACTTAGACAGGCAAAGCAGAGCTGTGGGCTTAAAAACAACGTGAAGAAAGCAAAACTAATGCTGAATTGTTTAGACACGTCTCAAGAGTTTACAATACAGAATTAAGCATTCCATGCTGTCAAGCAATACATCCATATACTTAGGGCCAGTAGTAAACGCTGACATGGATCGCGAGTGTGATCTAACTTGCAAAAGAGCAATGAGATGGAGTTGATTTCGCATTTGACAGATGACTTTATTTGTGCCGGTAGTTGGGGCTTTCATACCATAACTCTGAGGCGCCGAAAAAGGAATTACAAAACATGTAGGATGATCATGTATAGTGCTTGTGTTTTTATGAACGTTGTGAAGGTTTTCATGCAAAGTGTAGCTTGTCGCTGAAAAAGCTTCCGCAGCTGGTAGTGGGAAACTTTCTTATTAAGGCAGAAATCCTCGATTGGCCGCCTTATCTTATAGAGATGTCGGTGTGCATGTATGTTGATGCACTGTATTTCGCAGATGGGAATCAGTTTTTGCTGGGAGTTTGTGCCATCATACGTTGGTTAGTTCGGAGTAATGGGCCCCTTTAATTTATGCACCGTCCACCCCAAAGACGAGCCTCGCCCCCTGTAGTTCGCAACAATTCTCGATTGGATAGCATTTACTTCACAGTCACACAAAAAGTTCCCTGAGTCCTGAGTGATCCGGAGGGCCGTAACGTCATAAGCATAGCCAAATTTTAAAGATCTGAGTTCTAGAATTTTGACTGCTTTTCTTTTGATTGTCATACAAAATTAGGCTATTTCGAGACACTAATTCCCCTTAACCTAGACACTCAACTCCACTAATTCGCCATAATCAGCCAATTAATGCACCTTGTTCCGACCTTTAACCCGTACTAATCGACCTTAATCGACATTGTAATCCACATTTATAGTTTTTCTGGGTTGGGCCTATTATAAAAAAAATTGGGGTTCATGGGATTTTTTTTTGAGCAGGTAAACTTCTAATTGCTACGGTATTTTAGTCTTCAAAATGTGTTTTTTGCTATAGGTGCACTTGCGGCCCAGACACCATTTGCAACCTGAGATAACAATTTGGCCCCGGATCATTCTTATCGCGAAAATAGAAATTTTGCCATATTCTTCATGCAGGTTAAGGTCGCTGGACTCCGCTTCAACGCACTGCAAGATCGCCATACATATTGACACGTTTGAATCAACAAAGAGCACTGCAGAGTCTTTACAGCAAAGACTACCCGCGGTGGCCGTTGAAGACGAAACTCCAAAAGTAAGTTGAAGATCGCTTACACTTGCATTTCCTTGTCTCCAGAAGACTCGCGCTTCAGATTAGCGCAAACCGATGAAGATGAATGCAATGTGTCATTGACATCCGTCTAAAAATAAGCATACTCCCGATGCTTAAACGGTCGGCCTAAAATAATAAGACCCAGGGGAGGGGATGCGAGGACACCAAAGATCAACTATATCGTCCTAGTAAGGTGTAAGGCGGACTACAGGTACCGCCAGAGGTCGCACATATCGTCAGTACTTTTCAAACCATCAGGTACAATTTCGCAGTCGAGGTATCAAAGTGGTTCTGTTTCGCAAAGCCCTAGTCGGTGAATAAGGACTGGGACCACACATGATCTCCATTTGTGTAACTGGCATCACAGCGTCGGAGGTTGTAGCTTTGGGCGTCGTGGCGTCGCAGGCCCAGAATCCGCACCCCATCCAGCTGACGAGCCGCTCCAGCTATATGCAGGAACATTTGGACAGTGGGCGTCGAGATGTGGTAACAACATGACGTGTAGCGTCGTCGGTACTTACGACCATATGCTAAACGGAACGATTCCACGTTCCTCGTTTCCTATACGCCCTTACTGTACACATGCGATGATGCACGGAGGAATCGTCCCAAATTGTGTGGTCGACATCAACGCGCAATGAGAGCATGCTAGATAGCACTTATTCGTTCCGTGAAATTTCGTATGTGGGTGATACAATATTCTCATCAGTGGACTTGCACGACTGTGACGCAAGACCGGTCGAGTCTACCCATCTATGACTACAGCACCCTGTCGGCGATACGACGCTCCGGTGAGAATCTGCAGACAGAAAAAACTTTCACAATTTTTTGACTGTTCCACTTACCAGAAGTGATGTTTCCGCCGATGATGACAGTATCCTCAAATTGGACGCGCATTCGAAAAGCCTGTGTGGCGCGGAAGTAACCTCTCTAGCGCACGCCGTAGAACACTTTGCAACATTGGAGTAAGAACCCCGGAGAGCGCGTAACCTTTTGTGCGTTGTTGCTTTCACCACTTTGCTCGCCGACGTGGCGCGTGAAGAATGACATCCACTCGCGCCTTCGATCATTCGAAAGTCGGCAGAAAATATTACTAATTGCTGACATAGAGCGCGTAGCTTTGAGCGTGCTTAGTGATGCCCTCTCTGCTTCGCTCTCGCGCCAGTGGCAGCGGGTCAGAAACCTGTCTGAATTCTTTATAAACCGGTCTCCACGCTTGACCAATGGGAATGCGCGCCCGGCGCGAGGATGAGAGCGCGAATGTATAGTTAATACTGTCTGTATGTGCGAACCTGCCTTGGCGCAATGAAATGAAGAGACGCGGCGCGGCCTATATACGAATGACGTCGAGCGCTGTAACTCAGTCCGTGGCGGAGATTAAGCTTCGGAGAAGCGCGCCCGCGCGACTCCAGGGTGATTACCGCTCGCCCAGCCACGTACCAGAGAGGCAGTGTGCAGCAGCCTTCGGGATGACCCCGTCGTGGTCCTCCGCTCATCGGACTGTCGCAGTGCCCGGTGAACAAATTGTGTTTTTTTGTGCTTATCTCTCTTGTGTTGGTGCACTTTATGTGCAATATCTCTTTTTTATTGTACTCTCTTTAATTGTGTTACTTTGCATGCCCTGCATGTCTTGTGAAATCACTTTGTATGTGTCCTTACGAGTGATTAGGAAATCCTCTGTATCTTCTCTTTACATTATAAAGCTTGTTTTTTTTTGGAACCTTTGGCTCTAACCCATTCTCTGTCTTGAGACCGGCGAAGGCTAGGCATAAAACGACAACTTCCCTTGTCACTTGGAAGTTGGTTTCCGGCTGAGCTTGGGTGCGCCAAGGTGACAGATAGGCCGGCTGTGACAACGATGCCGCAGTTGTTCCCCGCGTTAGAAAGAGGGAGTAGACCCAGCACGTCGATACAAATCTACAGGAAGCTCTAATGAAAATTATATTGGCTCCAAGGCGCCATTTGTTTTTTTTTATTGCTTTACGAAGCAGACAGCCGCGGCCCGTTCCGACATAGTGAGCAATATGCCCCTAAAGGCGAGGCCAGTAACACTTTTCCTGACTGTTGGCAAACATGGGGGCTGCCTGCAATGGTTTAGAATTCGGTTCATCGTGAGAATTGAGCATTTAACTGCGCAGGCTCTTCGGTTAACTCGGTATTGTGCGCGGCGAAATTTTCTTGGCGAGACGACTGTTTCGAACTTACAGTGAAAACTGCGCGCACTGGAAAGCCTTTGCGGCAGTTGGGCTCATGCCGTTGAGAAATTCCAAAATGATACGAAGTATATGGTCGGCACGTTGTTGCTCAGTGAGACACGCTGCATTGACTACATCCCACATGATTTTGCCATCATCGCCGACTAGGGATATGCAAGAGCGCACTACAGGCAATCGGCGTACTACAGCTAGCGGCCAGCTTTGTACATGACAGGAAATCTATTCCTCGAGTGGCAGACTGGAATGAAAAAAAAATGGCAGTGGCTTAGCTCAGCTACGCCAGCACATACGTAGCGAAAGCAGCTTCGTCTACTGACATTTCGTTAGCTACACGCCGTCGTTCTCATTCAGTAGCTTGGCGGCGTTTCTTCGCGAGTCTTTCCTCTCGTTCTTCAGGCGTTCCGTCTACCCGCTTAGCCTATCTCGCCTCGTTTTCACGTGGCGCGGAAGCTGTGCGCTCTCCGCCACCAGCCCCATCTCCTGGGCCTGCGCCGTACATTGCGAGAGGAGTTTCGAGTGGGTGCTGCAGGATGACGCTTCTACTACACGCTAAGCATAGAAGAAATTTACCAAAAACGAAGGAAATTTGGTACTCCTTGGTCGCGACATCCGTAATTAGCATGCTCACAATTACTCATGTAGGCCTTAATATATACGTCGAAGATACGTTTCTAAGAACTTTGATTCACTAGACGCATCTTTATTCAGTTTCAAACATCGAAGTGAGTGGCCGATGCCTTTGATTTTCCACACTTGGTGCGGCCCTAATAAATGCAATGCCGCGAGCTGCAGCCGAGAAGAAAGAGCCTTCGCAAATATTGCGAAATCCATGTTGCATAAGGATATCGGACGATACCCTTTTGATCAGTTTTCAACCGATCTGCGTCTGTTTTTCGAAATTAGTATGGTTTGACCAGTGTGGAACGTGGGAGGCAAACCACCGATGTCATAAGCGGCACTGAAAATTTCCAACACGACAGGTGCTAAGCTCACTGCTTAGACCGTCCGGCCCGGAGGGCTTCCTACCCTGTAGAGAATAAATGGCCGATTCGGCCTCATATAAAGTAATAGATCCCTCAATTACTGCATGCCGCTCCCCTGCACGCAATGATAACTTCCACTCGACAGCTGACTCGTCCGTGTAAATTCCGCCAGTTTGAGGTAGCGAGACTCTTATGTCATGCAGGAACCCCCGCCTAAACCTTTTACTTATGTAGACGCGAGTTCAGTCCCATAAACCTTCGTGCGGCTTGAGTAGAAATAGAAATATTATAGCATCTAATACTCTCTTCATGGGACTTCGTGGAAGTGGAACTATCTCGGTCCCACTTCTGCCCTTCTTTGGCAGTGCCAGAGGTTAAGCATGGCGTCAAGTTTGCGAATACCTACACATATACATAAAGGTACACTTAAGAGGATTCTGAACTCGCCTTTTTGCCGCGGGAACTCGATCTACACGTTCCGAGCATTCTTAGAAACTTCGACTTATTGCCCTGTGTAGCCGATTTCTCTAATTAAATCGAATTAACGTCCGGCTCCCGCCTTTATTTTTGAATTCTCCCTCGTACGGTGGGCGGAGTCGACCAACGCGTGGAGTGCCTTTCAGCCAGCTCCGTGGAGGCTTTGCTTTCGCTTTATGTTGTTTTTTAGGTTTCCGTGAATAAATAGTTTCATTCGAAGATAATTGAGCCGAAAAATAAGCCCGCAGAAATAAAAATACGCGCTGACTATTTGCTTCTGCAAATTTCTACCTATTACTCCGCCGATGGCATAGCGGCCAGCCGCCGCGGGACTGGGTGAAAGGCACTCCGCGCGTTGGTCGACTCCGCCCACCGTACGAGAGAGAATTAAAAAAAAAAGCAGAGAGCCGGACATTGCCTATTATAAGCGGACGTTTGAAGTGCCAGTTAACGCCCATACTTTAATATTTTTTGTATGTGTCAGAATTTCTTCCTTGCTGACAAAAATTCCAGCTTTCCTGATCTAATCTTGCAAAGAGTAGATAAAATAACCAAGGGTGTTTCCCTCAGGTGGTAAACGAAGGCGCAGTACCTTTTCCGCCAATGGCTCTATCGTTTTATTCAATTAATCATGCTTTTCGTAAGTACATCAAAGCCTCCTGCTTAACCTTAGCCAAAATTTTAGAGGGGTCGTACTAGAGAAATTTTTTTGAGGGCCATGATGTGGCCGGCTTTCTGTGGTGCACTTTTGTGCAGCTCTTGGCTACAGAACACGCACCCTTGAGGAGACAGGTCTCTCTCTCATTTCTTTGCGCATTATCAGCAGTCGTGTGGACCATGGAGATAAGGAGCCCGTGCTTCTCTAGCTGTAACTTTTCAAGCGAAATTGCATCCCTTTTCACAGAAACCTTTACGCTGGTTTAGAGGTGAGGACATTTCCACTTACGAACGCAGTCGACAAAAGAAATCTACGAAGCCTACATTCTTTCTCATCAGCCGCAAGCCTATAATCTGCAATCTCAGCTAAAGTACTGCAAGCTCGGACCACCTTAAGGGGACAGTTAGGACAATTTCATCGCAAATCTGTTCTAAGCCAAAATTGGTTCTTTCATGCTATGCTATTATATGTGGCGCAGGAAAAGGCTCAATGTGTGCTAAAAAATTTGGATTAACATTCTTTTCCCGCCACACAAATAAAATTCACGACGTGTACGCAGAGAACTTCGCGATCAAAAATTTTTAGAGAAGTACAAAGCAGTCTAGCCTCTGAGGCGCGGAGCAAAAATGCTAGGGTTTTAACGTAGTTAAACAATAGTTAAAGCGCCCAGACGGAGTCAAGTCCTCTTGTCGAAACGTTGGCAATCGCCTCGAGGTCTCTTGTTCACTTTGTGATTATTAAACCTAAGTTGTCGAGCGAAAGGTCTGTTTACCGGATTTAGATTGTTTAGATTGGTAGTAATCACTCATACGACTAATTGTTCTAACAAAGGCATGTCATGTTACTCTGAACGTTGTAAGGATTGGTAGAAGCACGCTGTCGCTCTCTTCGAACTTGTTCACGTCACCTAGAAGGAGGCGCTTCATCCGCAGTAATGGTAGACGTCCTCGGCTGGCTCTCGATCCTGCCAGCAACTGAAGTAGGACGTGACAAGCCTCCTCATTTCACCAATGCTGACCCCGTTTTTAAAGCCATTTCTTATAGGTACGGCGAATTTCAAATAGCAGGACTTTAACATTGGTAAACCAGAGCTGTCGATTAATAGGTGTGTTTTTATTTGTATATCTTGATTTATCTTAGTTTAGTTTTTTTTTGTTTGGCATTACTCACTCTGTAGTAATATTCATAGGTGTACGCACGTCTGGCTTCGTTATTTGCTCCATAGAAGTTTTTATTAATGCAGACCACGACGTGCAATGCACAGCGCAATAGTGTGTTGCAGTTTAGCACAGGGCGTGGTCGGGTCTTGCGATAGCATAGTGCTCTTGTGTAGTGGTAGGTGTAGCTGATCTGTTTGCGCCGCCGCAGTTAGCGATGAAATTTTTAGAGGCGAGAAAAAAAATTGGGGGGGGCACACATAAGCTCCGCCTTAAGCGTATCACGCGATAGCGTGATTGGATTAAGGGTCATATGCTTTAAATTGTTCATTCTATTCTTTGCATTCATCGACCCCTGGAAGTCCGCGCACCACTACTAGAGCAGTGGTTCAGCAATTAATCGACGTGAGGCTGCCCTGCGACGCCAGGTGCTGCCAACGGCGGGGCTTTTGTCATGAGGTTGCTGTTCTCCGGGAACCTCTCGAGACCGATCATTATTTTAATTTACACCTGAAATAGGCCTGTGATGGTGATTCGTTTATTTCACTTTTTTGCCCTTTTCTAGTAGATAATTTCCCTGTTTTTCATTGACAGTATCATATTTGCCGTTGAAATTGCCTAATCTTTTCATGTATGTGCACTTCATAGTGTTTGCAATTTCCCTTTAGAGTGAACACATGCGGCACTTGCATTAAAAGTAAAGTGTTCTGGATACCCCTGCCCAGGTACCACAGGAATTCCAGAAGATTCGGAAGAGGATGGACTTGGCGCTAAGGGAAAATCTCTTTTGTGGCCAGTAAGATAAATATTCCTGCACGTCATGATGACAATGGCAATGTATCACTCCGGTCTGGTGGTTGAAAGGCAGAAAAGGTAAAAACCTTGTCAATATGCGGCTGCTTGAAACCTTTGCATTTTTTTACTATTTCCGTTTAAGCTTTTAAGCTTTCAAACTGGCAGGTTGTTCATCTCGATCCTCCTAAATTATCGCATCCTTGTGGCCACTCGTTACGTCGTTTCATTTTTGTCCCCCGAGGTTTTTTTCCTGTGTTTTACTGCAAGAATACGGATCAACCACTTCCCTCAACGAAAGTATCAACTGGCGCTTCTTGACAGGGACATTTTGTCTGCAGTATTTGGATGTTTTCTGGTCATTTTTTCCCAAGATGCTTCTCCACCTCGTTTACTCATTGATCCGCAACTCCTCAAGCACTGCTGGAGCTCCGAGTTTCCTCCCGATTTTTAGTCGACACAGCAATAATTGAGCTTCCTCGCCACATCCCAATAACTTGAATAAGCGGTAGCCAAATTTAAAAGCGCTCTTAATATTGCACTTTTTGCTAGGACAGCACCGAAGCTCTGGCTCCCGCCGTTTAACCAATTAGTGTGGGACACGGTGGTGAAGGCAGAAAAATTAACTATGGAGGTCAAAGCAGCAGATGCCCCCTGCGAGCCTAAACAAAAACATTTAAGGCTGCACTCAAGGACGCGTGACAGTGAAAAAAAAATAAACGGAACACCTATACTGCAGCGTCCTGCAATGCGTGTATCACAGTAACACAACGTGTAATAATTTTTCTGCGGGCTGTAACGATAGGCGCCCATAGATTGGATACGCGCATCTCCGCATATCGGGAAGTTATGCCGGCAAAGATTACCTAACCTAGGGAGTTTGTTGGCAACTTTAGTTGTTCCTTTGTATCTTAAATACCCTCCAAAGTGTTCTAAGTTATGGATTTCATTGGAACTTTTGTGCTCTTCGTGGCCGTTGCCATCACAACTCCGGCACGCAAAAACAGCGAGAGCCGTGATAATAGTACATTTTAACCTTCTGCTACAAAGTGATCGGCAAATGTGTCTGAAGAGGAAATACATGACTATCGGTTTCTTTGGCCGCATTTGAGACAGAAATGGTAATAGCGCTGCAATAAGACGTACACAAGAAAGACTGACACAGGACATGCGCTAGCGCATGTCCTGTGTCAGTCTTTCTTGTATACGTCTTATTGCAGCGCTATTATCATTGCTGTCTCAAATAATATACCATCTAGCCCAAATTGACGTTCTTCTAAACCATTTGGCCGCATGTTTTAGAAATTTGGTCGGTGACGCCGGGATTAATCTTCTAGATTGGTTTTAAGGAAATTGAAAGCGCAGTAATTGCCTCACTTCTCGGTGGAGACCTTGCCTGTGCTGTAAGCGATGGGAGAAAAAAGAAGAGAAAAAAAGTTGCCGTAATGGAGGGTTCCGAAATAATTTCCACCACCTGACACCCTAGAACATGCGCTTATATTGTTACGTGGCGGCCAGCCGAAGAATGAGGCGTGATAAACGATGGATAAGAGATGATTTAATGGCCACTGGCCTAGCGTGAGCGCTCCGTCCCGCGCCACTGCCAGCTTCTTCTTCTTCGTAACATTACCCGGGGCCACCGAGCGATCGTCCCGATCGTAAACAGAAGAAGACAAGGAAGAACCGATGCGTGATTCGGCGATGGCTTCCAGGGCAGAAGAGAAGTGGCAAGGTATTTACGTGCTGGCCGCCACGGTGAATGAGATGATAGACGGATTAGTCCCGGTCCAGGAGGAATCCGGGCCGTAGGGTGCCAGGAGCTGACGGCCGAGGTCCTTGGTCGCACAGATCGACTGGGGCAGGGGGGCGATGTCCTCACGTGTGGGCAGGGTCTGGGGTTGGTCGGGCCATTCTCGTCGCGGCAGCTTCAGCAGTTCGTCGTGTCTTGTGGTCCGGGCGGGGGACCCGGCTTGGGTGAGCGGCGAGGTCGTTTCAGGTCGAGCGGGCTGGGCCACGACCGGGCGGGGCGGACCACGTACTCACGGCCGACGTTCACGACAGGCGCAGGGCGCCGAAGCTATGGGACCAGGATGGCGATGAAGGGTACCCAGCACCTCCACCAAATGTTACGTGGCGGCCAGCCGAAGATTGAGGCGTGATGAACGATGGATAAGAGATGATTTAATGGCCGCTGGCCTAGCGCGAGCGCTCCGTCCCGCCCCACTGCCAGCTTCGTCTTCTTCGTAACAATATCATTCAGCACACGCGAATATTTTGCATTTCGCCTCCACCTCTACGTGGCCGTCGTGAACAGCTTTAAACACAAGCACTCGGGCCTGTAAACTGGCTCACAGTAAGGTTTCACTGGGATTTGAACCCATGGTTAATCAGTGCTGGGATGAAGCCTGTAACCACTCGGCTCCTGCCGCTAGGCTTGAAAGCGTGCGTGATGAGGGGCCCTTTGCACGATTCCTGCAACCACTTACTTGCCGCACGGCAACTTTGTGAACTAGAAATCGGAGCACCGTATGGTCACTCTCGTCGGCGACAGACCGTGTACGACAAGCGGCGAGCTGGGCTTAAGCCGGGTAAGTAATACCCTCTTTTACTTATTCTTACAAAAACGATGAAATATACAGTAACAGCGCCTGATTGTAAAGAGCTCATTATTTTCGTAAAATGCGTCACAACCCATAAGGTATGAAGCAACTAGTTAATAATGTAAAGAGGGCAAAACACACGCCTAGAACAACCGAACTGTGTGTTCCGTAGCTTCCGTAGACGCTGTGGCCAGAAACGCAAATGATACGACGAAATCCTACGAATTGCACTGCAGATGGTTGCATCCAAACCATTGTCAACCAAATGTTGTCGCTAGATATCGCGTGTTCAGCCCGAAATACGCCCAGAATATGTTCTAGGCAAGGGTTTTGCCCTCTGAAGTTACAAATACTCCAGTTGTGTCAGGAACAGCCTCCCAGTTAATCAATAAAGGAAAAAAGGGGGCACTGGATCGCGGGTAACGATAATACTAGAATCGACAGTTTATATACGCCGTTCTTAATACTGATACTCAGAAGATGAGCCCTGCAGCTAAAGTAACGATCTTAGGAGCCCTTAATTCAGCTTTGATCACACTATCACCAAGTTTGGACGTAGGCTATTTAGCATTGCTGACAAATCCCGCAGCAAAAATGCAGTAAACCTTGCAGATTAAGAATGCTGTATTGAGAAACTGAAATATTTTTCATATATGACTATGCACCAGGCTGTCACCAGGCGGGTGACAGCCTGGTGACAGGTATTAAAGTGAAGTGAAGTGATGTACGCCGCAGTAGGCAAGTTAGCATTCGTCTTGCAGATCTGGTGCAACAAAAACGAAGGATAGGGGCGAGCAGACGACATGAGTGTCACCAGACAACTGGTAGTTTGTTTAAAATATAAATGATATATGTGCAGAAATCTTGCCAAAAAAAGGTTAGAACAGCAATTCCAGATCGATGGAATATTTCTCGGTAAAGTCGCCACTAGAAAGTCAACTGCCTTGCTAAGGTTTCCACCTCTGCCTTCTTAATTTTATACTCCAATAGATGGTACAATTTGCGCTTATAGCGCGGGAAAATGCATCGCAATAAAATACAGCGCCGGCGAAGCTATCGCAATAAGACCGCACAGAGCTCAACAAAAAGGGCCCGTACGTGTTGTGGGTAGCGATGTCCTGTCGTCTGCTAGTGTCGTCTCAGAAGAGAAAACCCTCCTTTTTGAAACGTCTTTCCCGATGATTTTGCTGGTTTCCTCACGCAGTTGACGGCGCCACAGGTACGTATTTTGCGCGGACCATGATGAGAACGATGAAGACTTAAAATGGCTTGTCAAAAACAAAACTGAAATTCCAACACTGTGCTGAGGACTCATGTGCGCTGTCAAATGCTGACTTCCGGCACCAGGGCCCTTACTTCCTATGGCTTCCCTTCCGATCTTCCGATGCGCCAGCCATCCAGCCCTCTAGTGGAGATGAGTAGGTTTCACGAATGTATTCTTTTTTTGCATACCTTGACCGCCAAAACACACCTCAGGAATCGCTAAAGTGAGTCATGCACTCTCGGACTGACACGGCGAGGTTAAAATCTTTTCTGGAGAATTAACTGAACCGATTCTCATCCAAAAGAGGGCTTCAGTTTGGCCGACCAAACATGTTCTTACTGTGTGTTCTGAATGGGGGGGGAAATCTGACTGTGCAGCCTGCTCGTGGCCCCCCCCGCCACCGAATACGGGCCGGTGTAGTTTCGGCTACTAGGCTTTGTTTCGGTGCAATGCCAGCAGTGGGGATGGGATGGCCGGGACCCATCCTCTGGGGATGCAAACCCCCAATGGGAGTGGCAGCGACTCCCAGACGACTTTGAGGGCCAGTCGTGCACGTGAGGTCCGATGCCTGAGCGGAGGCAGGCCTGGGTTTATACTCAGGTTGGACCCACGAAATCCGGCCCGGAAGGCATGTCAAAACGCCAAAAGGTTTTCGAATACATGCTACCTTCCTTCCTCTGCGCGCGGGGGCGTGCAAGTCTGGCTACCGACGCGTCGGTTTCTGGTTACGGAGAAACCAGGTCCGCGCGGGGGTTCATAGTGGCCAGGCTCTGAGGACCGCCGCCCCGGGGAAGCGGCCTTACGGCCGGCCGCAGGCTTAACCGCCTGCGGGATGCCGGGGGATGAGGGCTTAGTACTGCCTCGTAAGAGTCTGGCGAAAACCGAAGATGTGTGGAGTACCGGTGGAGTAGGCCCGGGTCATCTCATCCTAAGCCACGTTCTTGGTTAGTGGCCCGGTCGCCCAGCCTTGAACACTCTCTCCTCAGTAGGAGAAGAGTAAGCTAGGAGAGGAAATAAGTGCATGGATGGTTGGAGGAAGCACAGATGGGCCCCCCGGAGTCTGACCGGTTCTGAGGCCGCGAGGCCGTTGACGAACTGGGCGTCCACTGGCGTGGACAATCACACATACTTCCGGTGTCCGAAAAACCGCGAAAAACCTTCAACGGCTAGTAGCCGGCAGGTGGGAAAAGCCTTCTAGTGAGCGATGAGGAGCCCCAGGTAGCTACTGACCCCGTGTTAGGTTTTCCTGTCTCCGACGGTCGGAGCCCGTTGCGTATGGTGGGTGGTCGGGCATCCCGTGAGTGGGGCCGCACCATTGGGCAATCTCGATGCTCTCCCTGCCTTGGCCAGGCGGGCCAGTAATGGAGTCGAGATAATTGAAGGATCAGAGCAAAAATCTCGCTGTCCCCATTCCCTTCCCACGTCCCATTTCCCTTTCCGCTACTTCCCAGGGGAGGTCAGGGGAGCCTCCCCGGGCCCGCTCTCTCGGCTGTGGGTCGCTAATGTAGCATTATCCCTAATATTTTATTTTTCCACCCACGGGTGGTCAAATTACAACTTGCCTACGGGCATCCTCTTTTATTTTCCAATTGGGTTAAGCCTGTTGTGTGTAAACGGTGCAGGCAGGGGCCTATTATTTTTATTTCCTTTTCGGTTGCCCCAACCTATTCAATGTGTGTTCTGAATGGCTATATTGTACCTAAGCACTGGAACGAAGCGATCCGCAATTGGTTTTGCGCAAAAATAATTTTACGAAGCACGCGAAATTATCAATAACGGAGAAGTGGAGTTCAGCGCTTCAGGGCTCTGCTGTTTTGGCCAACTTTGGTTATCAATTACATAATGTATTAAAAATTGGCAACACAAAATTGTTTGAGTAATTATATGGTTTCATTTGTGCTACATTATATTCATCGGTCTGCAAGCTATAGAAGCTATAAAACTACTTGCAGCAGAGTGGAGAGAAATTAGGCGTTATCATCTATGCAAACGAGCCTATAAGACTAATGAAGTTGATTTTATACGTATTTTCGACAAAGAGGTGTGATTGCGCTAACTTCGAGAAAATACAAAAGAATGAAAACTTATTACGACATATAAAATTAAACTATTTATAGTTTTAAACTTTGTGTGTAGAGTCTTCATTTATCAGATTTAACAATGAATAAAAACATGTTGCAACATTTAGTTTCTCTAGTTGTTAAGACCCCTCCATTGAAACCCTTGAGCAAGGATTGCCAAATGATGGTAAATTTGATTTATTGACATCTATACCCATAGAATGCAGGGAGGTTTGTATCTGAGTTTCTTAGAAAAGATCTCGAGTAGCGAAGAGGTGTCGGTGGCTGCGAGGGCTTCAATATCGAGATGATTTGAGCTCCGCAGCGACCATAAGAGCGGGGCTCTCTATGCATACGCCCACGCACCCCAGGCGCTCGTTTTACCAGGTGATGCTTTGAGAGTTAGTTTTCGCGTCCTTAGGCAGGCACGTCGGGTAGACGAAACCGGCAGAAACTGGTCCTTTGTACTCACACATGTTCGCGGTGGTAGGAGATAATGCACGCTTACCCGCCGCCGCGTTGCTTGGCACACCGAAAAACCACCGGAAACGAGGCCTTCTATGATGAAAGGTCAGCAGGACTTTCTTTTTTGTGGACGATGGCCGCACTGTGACACGGCCCAGCACGATGACTGGAGCGATAGACACTCTAGTCCTCTCCGGGTGTTCCATTACGGAAGACCTCCGGAGCAATCTTAATCAATTTGACAAAAGGTGCACCATCCAAGCTGTGCTAACTTATTCCAGAGGAGACTTGCTGTTGCCTTCGCCGCAGTGGCTGGGCAGGACACGTTATAATCGACTTAGGGTGCAGGGCAGCCCGGGCACAGCACTCTCTATCGGTTTTCGCGTGTTTACCAAGGTAGATGTACTAAGGTAGCGTAGGCTGCATAGAAGCCCATACGTTCAAAACATGGCGGCTTGTGGTGCGCAGCCAGCGCCGTCTTCGAAATGCGTGGACAACTAAAAAGTGACGTCATAATTAAAACAAAAACGCGCCGTCGAAGTCACGTGTTTTAGTGGCGTCATATTCGTGGCGTCAGCGTCACGTGCTGCTTGGCGGGAAAAATAACTGCTGAACGCCGCGACGCTTCAGCGCGACACCCGACACGAGAACGAAAAAAGAAGACACGACGAGTGCCGACCACCAACGCTATTTTTAGGTAGTCAGTTCTCGTTGTGCCTTTTTCCTTCGTCCTCGCCTCAGGTGTCGCGCTGAATGTCGCCGGTGTAGCGCTGAAGCGATGAAATGTGACGCCGCCAGACAGGTTATCGCTCTCACATCGTGCAACCGCACACCTCTTTTTTGCGTACGGAGGCCCCATGGCTACAGACGATGCCCTTTTGGGGCAAAAGCGACAGAACCGCACCCAACCGAACGAAACTACACAGAAGCGCTGGCAAAAGGGAAAAGCGGAAACTGTACTCGAACGATGCACACCAAGAACTCGAGCAACAAGCAACGAGGAAAAAGTAGGGCTAGCAGAATCGAGTTTCAAGCAAAAGCAAGCAGAATGGTCAAAAGATATGTCAAGGGTATGACATCAGAGCACCGTCAACCTTGGCATCGTCCCGCTGCCATTGCCGCTGCTCTGAGCGAACGCTGTCATAAAAATTTTTACAAAGCAAGCGGTATACTTTCTAACAAAATGCACACAACTAAAACATTTTAAAAAGGAATCACTGCAATTGTTTTCGAATGCTTTTGAAACACAAAATATGTCCTAATTATTTTCCTCTACTAGTCGTGTTTGTCCACTCATTTCATTTTGGCGCTTTAGTTCCACCACTAATTTGATGTCGCTAGCACTTGGTTCTGTACCGCATTCAGGCTCCGGCTTCGCGACCTATTTCAATTGACCTTGTGTTTACTTCCATCGCATATGAGCGAGAGGCGCGCTTGCGTTTTGCTCTTACTGCGTGCACTGCTCACACGCTCATGGCGCCAAAGTATAGCTCTGACCGAGCGTTTTGTGCACATTACATTGCCAATTCCAAGAAGCTCATTCCGAAGAAGCGAAATTTTCGCACCGTCAGCGAATTAGACATCAACGTTTTGAAGCAACTTCTAATATCCGAAATACTTGTTAGTGTCAGTGGGACGCACTTCTTGTGCTGCCTGTGCTTTCGCTGCTTCTGCAATAAAATACTTTTACTGAAACCACAGTTTTGTGATGATATTTCCATGCCCTCTGAAGAAGAAATCGACGTCATCAACCGGAGCATTGCGACCACCGATGTGTCCCCGCTGAAACTGCCAGGCGCAGTGAGAAGTCTGGACAGGCCTCCTTTCATCAAAAGGAAACAAAGTGAGGTGCAGCAGGTGATAACCAAAAACACTCGCTGCAAGATACGCCCGGCCTACAGCCAAGGTGGTGCATCGGGAAGTTCTTTCGAAGAAAGGTGCTCCTTGTGAACCCAGTGGACCGAGAGCTTTAGGCTAGCCTACGAGGCACCTACGACACCCCGGGAACGGTGTCAACTTCTCACTCTCCTGCCATCAACACAGGTGGAAACTGAGATTAAGAAGCTTATTCCCGAAGCATAGATATACCTGATCAACAAGTCAAGGAAATGGAAACAAATTCACGGCGTGTGGCGCAGACCGGATCCTTTCAGTAGGCATAAGGTAAGCCCCGAGTGCATATCTGCGGCGCGTGAGTACTACACGAACGATGAGTTGGAATACTCCAGACAAAGTACTAACAAAAATGATGTCCTCTCGATTATTTATTTATTTATTTATTTCATAAATACTGCCGACTGCCCTTTGGCGGTCAAGGCAGGAGTGCACAAAGAAAAAAAGAAAAAATTACAAAGTAGTAACAACCAAATAACAGCAACAAAGGGCGATTACAGTACGAGAACAAAATTCAATAAGACCAACGGGAAGCAAAAAAGTACAGGCAAATCATCCGACGTCAAACAAACTAAGTGAACAGAATAAAAACAAGGAAATCGAAATACACTGTGTACTAGACGCGCTACTGCGATACATGAGCCGAAACAGCAGACAAAAAAGATTCTGAAGATACCAGGTTGGTGATATCGCTTGGCAGTCGGTTCCACTCGGAAATGGTGCGTGGAAAGAAGGAACAAGAATATGCTTTTGTTCGGCATCGTGGCATGAAGATAGTCCGTTCGTGTTTGTTACGGGTGGGGCGTGTTGTGTTGTATTGCATGTAACTCTGAAAATTCAGTTTTGTTTTATTATGTATGATATTGAACAACATTTTTAGTCGGTGCTGCTTTCGACGGGATTCAAGCTTGGGAAGCCCAGATCTGTTGAGCAAATCAGATACCGAGACCTGCCGACCATAAGCGTGGTAAATAAACCGGAGTGCTTTCCTCTGGACGCCTTCAAGAATTTTTATATCCGTTTTTGTGTGCGGATCCCATACAGCGTCGGCGTATTCGAGCACTGGACGCACAAGTGATGTGTATGTGTCAGTTTAGTTTTGCTCGTGCAATGCTTTAGGCGGTGCTTTAAAAACCGAAGTTTTTTGGACGCTGCTGAGACAATGGACTGGATGTGTACGCTCCAGTTCAGGTTGGATGTCATGGTTACCCCAAGATATTTCACCTGAGTTACTGAGTTGATCGGAAGGCCATTGATTTTGTATGTGCATTGGAGCGATTGTTTCTTTCGTGTTACTGTCATTTTTCCACATTTTGAACTGTTTATACCCATTTGCCAAGTATAACACCAGCTGGAAACTGCTGTTAAGTAGTCGGTTAGGAGTGCCTGGTCTTCGACTGATGTGATACTATGGTATATAACACAGTCGTCGGCGAAGAACCGACAGCGTATGCGTGAGTTGAAGGACAGGTCGTTCAAATAAATAAGGAAGAGAAGCGGCCTAAGGACTGAGCCCTGGGGAACTCCTGAAAGTACTGGCGCTTTTGTGGAATTAGATTCAGATATCTGAACAAACTGATGCCGCTGTGTAAGGTAGGAATCTAACCATTGTACTACTTGCCGATTATTTAACCACCACCTTATTTTTAACAAAGGATTGCCATGCGATTCCCGGTCAAACGCTTTTTCGAAGTCAATGAAAATTAAATCTACCTGACCATTATTGTCTAGCGTCATCATAATTTCATTTGTAATATGAATAAGCTGCGTCACTGTCGACAAGCCTTGCCGAAACCCATGCTGGCTTTCAATAAAAAAACCGCTTCCCTCTAGGAATGAACTTATGTGCTTGAAAATAAAATGTGCTAATACCTTACTGGACGTACATAACAAACAAATTGGCCTGTAATTCTTCACGCAAAGCTTGTCTCCTGATTTGTGAATGGGTACCACCTTTGCTGTTTTCCAATCGTTTGGAATTTCTCCTGTCCTGAGACTTTCAGTAAATATAATGAAAAGGTATTTAGCGCACAACTCAGCATATCTGTACAGAAAAGCGTTAGGGATATCATCTGGTCCAGAGGATTTTTTTGTGTTCAACTCCAATAGAGCCGAAACAATACCCTCCTCGTTAATAATTAGGTCTGGCAGATTGAAATGGCTAGTTCGAGATTCGGAGACTGAGTTGCTGTTACTCAGGAATACAGAAGAAAAGTGCTCATTGAAGGCAGTCGCTAAGCAGAGGGAGTCGGTAACAACTGTGTTGTTAAGGAGAAGTTTGTTAACCGGGTCTTTTTTCTGTGACAGATGCCTCCAGAACTTTTGGGGGTCAGTTTTTAGAAAATTGTGCATCTTGACATTAAAAAAGTGGTACCGTGAAGATTTTATTTTTGAACGCAGTTCAGCCCGAAGAGCCGGCAAAGCACCACCAACTTTATTGCTTGACCTTGATAAGCGCTTCACGCTACGTTTTAACTGTATGATCTCGCGTGTTATCCAGGGACACGCCATTTTCAGCTTCTTATGTTTAAGCGGCACGTACTTGTTGATACATTGATGAACCGTACTTTTGAATTCTAACCACAAGTCGTTCACACTTGTACGCCCATCAGTGTATTTTTTGGCAAAGGATTCATACGTAAGTTCAAGCTGATCTAGAACGCTTTCATCCTGAGCATTGTTGAAGTCGCGAAACACTTTTCCTGCCTGATGAACAATTACTGGTCGCAGCAATTCGCTTTTAAAGAGCACCGCTTCATGGTCTGATATTCCGGGAAAGACATCTGTCGAAAAGCCCAATTGAATAACAGGGTCCGATATAAATACTAGGTCAAGAAGAGAACTGGTATTTTCTGTAATGCGCGTAGGTTTCTGAACAACCTGGTTTAAGTTATAGTTGAAAGCAATGCTGAGCAAAGCATCCGAGTTAGCACACAAAGTTTGATCGCACAGAGAATCCCAGTTGATGTTTGGCAAGTTAAAATCGCCGCATACGATAACCTGGCTATAGCACTTTGTATGTTCATTTAAAAAGTCGTGCAAGTTGTCCAGTACAGAAGTATCAGCATTCGGTGGTCGATAAATAACACCTATTAAAAGACTAAGCTGAAGAAGACGGAGAACAACCCAAACCATTTCAGTGTTGGTGTGATGCGGTATCAGCGTATAGTCAATGCCTTTCTTTATCAGAATAGCGACACCGCCCCCTCTTGAAGTGCGGTCGCGACGAACGATTTCGTATTGATCGGATGTGATAACTGCATCATTCGGAATTGCATCATGAAGCCATGTTTCTGTCAGAACAGCAGCGTCAGGATCGTGTGTGAAGAGGAGGCTATCAAGTTCGTCGAATTTATTTACTATGCTTCTAGCATTAATGTTAAGCACGGAAAAGGAATTCAAGGATGTCTGTGTTCTTAGTGCTCCTGAGCTCTGTGTGTTACTTTGTGCGGACACGAGTTTGGAAACAGACCATCACTTTGGAGCGCAGGGAACTCTTTCATTGCGGGCGTCGTCCCATCGATACAGTTTGCCGTTTATTTTAATTTTGTCAAACTTGAGCATGACCTTCTCTTCTTTCAACCTTTGCTCTTTCGCACTTTCCCAAAGCTTCTTTCGTATTGACTGAACGCGAGGGGAGAAGTCCTCGGATATACTATAGCCTGAGTTTTTCAGATTTCTACAGCTTTTGAGAATTCTCTCTTTGACCCTCCCGTCAACTAGCTTAAAGATAACTGGTCTGCATTTGTCCTCAGCTGGCTTCCCTATTCTGTGGATACGCTCAATAGCCACATCCGAAATTTTCAACCGGTCCAGAAGAACATCCTTGCAGACCATGTTCTCAAGGTCTTGGGGCGTTTCGTCCTCGGTTTCCTTAACGCCAAACACAATTAGGTTGTTCCGCCTGCTTCTATTCTCTAGGTCGTCTACTTTCATAAGTAGACTGTCGACAGTTTTTTCCAGTGATTCTACTTTAGAGGTGTAGTCAGTAACCGTTGAGGAAATATCGTCTAGCTTCTTTTCGATAGCAGACAGTCTCGTGTTAGTAGAGCTTGTATTTTGTTTCAGCTGTTTAAGATCTTCCATTATTGTTTGCAGCATTTCCTGTGTCGAAGGACCTGGGTTTGGTTCTACGTCACCACACATAGCAAGCACGTCAACAAAACAATGATACATTGCTGTAAGGAGCGTAACTAACGGCCGTGGGCACGGCAGAAGCAGTAGGCACACATTGTCACTGCGGTAAGAGTAAACAGGCTGTTTGTCTCTTACCTGGACAAAAAACAGGAACGGATTTGTTAGCCGCATGGTTCCAACGCCTCCGCCGTGCCCACTGGTCGCGAACCGGGCAGAAGCTTCTCTTTTATGTGCTGTGACTGGTGACGTAGTCGATGGTGGCGTGCGATGCGCATGCAGTAGTGGTGTCCAGTTGCGCAGTCCTATCAGTTTGGTCTTCGCGATGAATTCCGATGAAGAAATCACGCCGGAAACACGATGGTCGGTCCAATTTCCAGTGCTGTCGTGGTACGCCCCCTGTGATGCGGGTTCCACGTTCACGAAAAACACGGCCTGGACAAAAAACAGGAACGGATTTGTTAGCCGCATGGTTCCAACGCCTCCGCCGTGCCCATGATGGATGGGGAAAAAACATTCGTAACAAAGCTCTCGTGACAAGAATAATTAGAGAGGCATTCCGCTAATATAAAGATGATCTTCCGGATTCTGGCATTGGCCTATGAAAATTTTGCACCCTGAGACCTCGATAGGTAAAATGTTATCGCCAGCATGCTGTGTGCGTGTGTGTCATTTGCGCCAACTAAAAGTTTTGTCTCGCCGCTCTTGAGAATGGCGCTGGCCACAGAGTCAATGCTGATGATATTCACCCAGCATTCATTTGCACTCCGTGATCAGCGCACTGGCTTTTAGGCGAATTAAATTAGTGTCTAAAAGGCCGGCACTTCATACCCCAGAAGGCGATGAAATATTTTTAGCGACATGGGAGTCAGGTGACCTTGTGAAAAAGGCTTGGGATGCTGACACTTTTTGAATCATGTTCGGGTGTTAGTGGCGAGATGGACCGTGCACAACCACATTAGGAAAACTCAGGGTAAAGCCATCTACGAGAAAAAGCAATACAGCAGCGTTGGAGCATCGCATTCCACTTCGATTTTGCCGAAGACTGGACTGCCGTGCTTCCTAATGAGGTTCAGGCATACCACTCGCTAAATAAACATGTGTCAGTGTTCACATGCGTGGTCCCCACGAGAAAATCTACGAACAGTTTCGCGATTGTTAGTGACGATTTACGCCGCGACTCCGCTCACGCCTGCTTGTCTCTGAGAGAATGGGGGACGACAACCTGCCAGTGTACCCTTTTTAACCTATCGCCTCGGCGTTCTGCCATCTATTGTTGGTTTTGTGTGATGTGGTTGTTCTGCTGCGCCTGCTCGGCTGGTTTTCTTGGGAGAAGCATGTGTTTCAATAAAGCGGAGTTATAATTAATTCCAGTTGCAGTGTGTGCCTCGTCCTTCCTCAGTCTTTCATCGTTTTGCTGGTTTATTTAAAAGAGGTAAAAGCCCCAGCGTAATGCCGCAGCTGGAGCACAGTTTCTTACCCTGCCTTCTGCTGATTCTTCGTTCTCGCCGATCAGCGGATCTAGGATGGCTCGAAGCCGAGCCGCCACGCGCCATCTCCTAGAGTGGGCAAGCTATCCGAAGCTTTGAGGAGCTGTGGCGCCTTGTCGCTTTGCTCAAATAGAAACGTCTCCGAAGATGGCTTATCTGGCCTGAAATATGAGTGCAGTGGCAGGGAATACTCCCCAAGTAGTGATAGAGCGTTGCGTTCCGCCAAAACTCTAAAACCTTATTGGCACAGTCGAAATCATTCTGTTTGAAAAAATAGAGAAAAAAATGTTTGAAACCTGTATTTGAGGGTGGCTACAACATTTATTAGAACACGGAATAAAAATGCTCAAAACATCATGGCGCAGAAAGTTGTGAGCTATAAAAAACAGAAAGTTGTGAGCTAGACAAAAAGGAGGAGTGGGTAGCAAATAAAACATTCAAAAAGCGCGTATAAGCTTTGCAAATTTTTTGCACAAAGGCGCGCTAATATATCGAAAACAAATGCAAGAAGAGGGGGATATAAAAGTATGAAGAAAATGCTCACATATCTTCTAGCTATAAAAAATTCATGAAACACTCAAGTAATCAAGTGCGCCTGGTATTATGAAATAAACAGAGCAACGTGCTCCTGGCTGAGAATTTAGCAAAGTAAACTTATTAAACAAGCGTTGTCCTATTGGGGAGGCTTGGTGGCACTGTAGGATTGAAGCGCAAAATGGCCCTGTTCAGGCCACCGTTCGAAAAAAATTGCCGTTAAAGGTCTCGCATCTTTCCCTATCGAAGACAGCGGCGCCAACTCGAGGCTACCTCGCCTAAAATAGTGTCCTTGAGCTACACCATGTCCCTCTCTTACAATGGAGGCGAGAGAATGCAACCGGAGCAGAAATCTAAAAAATCCATTTTTGGTCTTGGTATCCTCGCATTACAACTAAGATAACCGAAAGCGATTAAGGGCAGCCTTATAAAGCACCTGTAATGTACCTGCATTGTTGGGGTCGAATGGATTCAAGTTTCGTTGCGGCGAACAGGTCGATAATATTGTCTTCGAGGCTCAGAATTAAAAACAACACAAGGAACGAAATGAACACATGGACAAGGGCCTGTCATGTCTTGTCATGTTTGTTTTCCGCCCTGAGTTTACTCCGCTCCACGTGGGTGAAGCGTAGTCAATATCGCTTAAAGTTTTGTGTTGCTGCTTCCATTTTATGGACCACAATGTTTTCATCACGCTTATGATCAGAGTACAATGTCAGTGCTGCCCTTCTTAACACACAAGCAACGTTCTTTATCGAAAGAAAACAAGTTATAGCCTGTTTAGATAAAATAAGACCCCGGTTTGCGCCTTAAAGCCAATATAGGCTTTATCAGCCACTCCAGAACTCCTCTCCATCGGTTTATCTCCCGACGCGCTCCACTTCCACTTTATTCGCCGCCGGCAGTTCTTCGTACTTGCTACTAGCGTCAGCTTCCCGCTCCAGCCTGAGGATTCTACAGCGCCGCTTCTCACAAGAGTAGCGTCTGCAGAAACATTTGATAGTCTGGCGTTCCATCAAGGTGTGGGTGCATTTTTGGAGAATACCTACCAGAAAGCAGAGCCGGGGGCATCGCGCATGGCACAAAATGAACCGTACAGTGTGTCTGGTTATGCTTCTCCTCATGTGGAAGACAACTGGTGAGTAAATCCTTAACAAAAATGTTGACTCTCTTATGCTTCGATGTGCTCTCCACCACTCCTTTGATTTAGCTGCGATTTGTGGAAACAAGAATAATAAAGCACACCCTTCATAATGAGAAAAGGACCCTACTGGCCCGAATACTTTCTAGTCACCACTTTAGTGAGGATGCATTGCATGAATTTTAGCCTGTGGTATAAGAGAGTGAATAGAAAAGCGCAGTATTTATTTTTTGTAGTTTAGACCTAGGCCCGTCAGGTTTGTTAGACAGGCTATTTTAAAAGACTTTACTTGGATGTAAAAAATCCCCGCCCTCATTCTGGCGGTGGAAGGTTATGTGCCCATTCTCTTGTTCTTTCCCGCAGCCTCAGCCTATGAAGAGAAAGAGTTATTCTGTCCACAAAGCGATGATAATGATGAATCTTTGATTGCTCCAACGTCCGTGTGTGATGGAACAGTAGACTGTGACGCATATAGCGGCGACGACAGCGATTCAAGCCTTTCTGACGAAAGTCCGGAGATTTGTGGTATGATTTCCTTCAATTTCCTTTCCAACTTAATACCGAAAGCCCTGTGCAAATGACAATTGAAATTCCCAATGTTAATTGCACGTTCCTGCTTCCACTCTTATCGAAGAAGTATGTCGAACCACCAAAATTACTGTATACTAGCCCATATTTAGGTAAATTAAATTCTATAAGTCATCGCATATTTTCTCTTCCAGCTCCGCCTTCGTACCTGGAGAAAGAAGTTGTACTCGAGATCCGACAGGTGACCAATACTTCAACTAAGTTATCCTGGCCATCGTTCACAAGACATGTTACAGATCACAAACTGAAATTAGCCGGCTACTTCTTGACTGGGAAATCGGCGCCCCACTCGTTCAAAAACTCCGTGTCAGCACGCTTGAATTCTTACCATGTGCAATGGTTGAAGCCATGGACAGAATATACGTTGGTTCTCCGACCCTTTTACACAGTGAGCGGCAAGCATGAAAGAGACTACAAGATCGGCCGAGCGGCCTCGGTGACATTAAAAACGCTTCCTTCAGGTGAGTAGATAACGAAACTTGTAGTATCGAGAACATAACGCTAAAAGAAAATTTCAAAGCTTGGTTTCCCTTTTACGCTGTCAGTGCACGTTAAAGAACCCCTGGTGGTCGAAATTTCCGGAGCCCTTCACGACGGCGTCTCTCATAGCCTGAGTCGCTTTGGGACGTTAAAGCCCATAAACCAAACCAAACTAACCTTTTTTACTTGTCATCACCATCAGCAGCAGCAGCAGGAGAAGACTTAATGCGCCCACTGCAAGGGAAAGGCCTCTTCCGTGTCTCTAACTCACTCGGTCCTTGGCCAGCTACGGCCACCGTATGCCCGCAAACTTCTTTCTCACATCCCCCACCCAACTTTCTGCTGCCCCTGCTATGCTTGCCTTCTCTTGGAACCCATTCCGTTACGCTTAAGAACCAGTAGTTAGCCTGCCTTCGCATTCCATCCCATGCCTAAGCCCATTTCTTCCCCTTGGCTTTGATTAATATGTCATTAACCCGCGCTTGCTCCCTCATCCGCTTTGCCCGTTTCCGGTCTCTTAACGTTATACCTGTCAAGTTCCTTCCCATAGCTTCTTGCGTTGTTCTTAAGCAAAATCCTTTTGGTTAGCCTCTAGGTTTCTGCTCAGTAGTTTAGTGCCGGTAAGATACAGTTTGTTAGGGACGAGGTAGCAGCTCCCACCGCTGCCACCAGTTTGTTAGGGACGAGGTAACAGCACCCCACCGCTGCCACCAGTTTGTTACAGCCGAGGTAGCATGGTCTTGTGCGGAGAGAGAATTGAGGGACGTCTGAGACGAGGCTGCTGGGAAAAGACAATGCAAGAGGATTTTATACAGGAATATTTACAAGTGAGCTGCAGGAACGCTGCATCAAGACAGCTCAACACAAGACCATGATGACAAAAGCTCTTCGGCCGTGCCTCTGCCGGGCTTTTTAAGAGTTCCCTTCCCTAGGGTCCCTAGATGGGGGCCGGGTTTCACTGGCACCAATCACAGACACACACGCACTCACTCACTCCCGAGAGATCACACCGCCGTCACCCGCTGGGAGAGGGAGAACGATGCCATCGCACAGACGCCGGAATGTCCTCGAGCGGCGTTTCCCGCGCATTCCGAACGCGCGTTCACACTCGGTGTAGGTGAAACGCTCGCTCCACCGGGCAGACGGACGCGGCTTCCGTGGCAATCCAGGCGCTCACCCAACGCGCGTCTCGGGGTTTGTCGGCGTTTCGCTGCTGCCATGTCGTTGTCTTCCCCACGACGAAGGCGAGACGTAACAGACTGCCCCGCCGGGGGAAGGAGATCCCGATGGACAGGGGACAGCATCCGCTGTCCGGAGGGATGTCGCTTGAGGCTGGTCTCAACCGGAGTCAGTTGTCTCTCGGCGGTTCTGGAGCTCAGCGCACCCCGAAGTCTTCCTTCGCATGTGCAGGTTCCCAAAGGGCACTGCAAAGTGACTCGTGCTCCGCTAGCGTTAGAACCACGCCGAAAACCCAACCGCTCAGTCCGCAAGCACGACACAATCCCCACTTAGTAATGCCAGGCTCTTTCCCTTTTACAAACCCAATCAATCCCTGGGAGTAGTTCCGCAGCACTGAGAAAATGCCCACAAATCGGCACATTACACCACAAAGCGCATCTCAATTTTAAAACAAACAAAACCAATCGGTTCAAAATCCTACATCAGGAAGAAAAAGACCAGCAAACCGCAACTATGATGCTGACTCTTGCGCTAGGGACCTCAATTTAAGCTATCGGCATTACCTTTGAGACTCCCCTTTTTGTGATGTATTCCGATTAGTAATGACCACAACATTATTTCATTCTGCATAGCAGCATACTGCCGTCACCTTGCATATCCCCGCAAAGATTCGCTCAACATCGGAGCCAAAGTCACCTTAATTTTCCAAATTCCAAAAAAATCAAGCGACTCCAGGCGCTTATGCTAGTGGCCTAAATGGCCCGTCTGGCTAGCACTTCGCGTTTTAACGGACGCTGCTACACATGGGTACCACTAGTGCATTTTTCGAAACAATCTTTGTCCAAAAAGGAACGCTTCCAATGTAACCAACGTGTACGAAACCTATTCCTGCTCAAAACTTCTTTTTTTCACTTTTTTTTTCTGCAAAACGCTTTTTCTGCAGGAATGGTTTAAAACAGCAGAGACATCCTCGGAATCCGCTGCTAACGAGCCGCGACGCGGCTCAAAGGGGTCGCCTACTCTTCAACCGCGCCCTGCGCGGTCGCACATTAACAGTGGCTTTAGCAGCCGACAATTCACAAAATTCGAAGGGCTTAACTGCGCTTCGACACCTGCGAGCCTCAGACGCCACGCGACATTGATTTGTTCCGCACACCGGCCGCGTGTCTCCAACACCTGAGTAGCGTCTGAACATTTGAATGCGAGGGGGATGACGGTCGCGTATGAAAGAAACGCCTACGAGAACTTCTTTCTCGATTCAACAGTGTCCTTCGACTGGAACGCGTTCTGCGGCGTTCCCTCGTGAGGTAGCAGGGCGTTCTTCTCTGTGGGCGGCTCCAAGTTTCACGCGTTCTGCTACCGCAGCGTCGCCTCAATGGGTCAGGTGGCTTTCGCGCTGTCTGTACACGCCTAGCCAGTCTGGCCTTTGTACGGCGCTTATCGCATCTGGCGTGCCGCGATGACAGTCTTGGAGCATTACATGGTTGACCGGCCTTCACCCTTACGATGCTTTGGGCCCGTCCTTTGTCCTTTCTGTCCAGACTGCCCTTTCGCATGGCTCTCCTTGCGCGCGGTCGCCTTCCGGAAACTTTCCTAGCTGTTCAGTCCTGCGCGTCTCCCTTTCTCGCGGGACACTCAGCCTTCTCATCAGCTTTTTGACTCAGCAGCGAGCCGCCTTTTCTACTAGAATTCGAACTATCGGCTCGCTCTTTCGATGAGTCACTGCGTGTCGCAGACCTTAAGTGTCCCGACTGCCCTTTAATTTCTGCTGGGCATAACTTGCTCCCCTGAGGCTTGCTAATCGATCCTACTACCCTAACGCTCTTGCCCGGAACTTGAACTATGAGACGCTGTTCGGCTAACGTAGCGTTATTGTCCTGGGTACTACCTTCTCGATCGCAGCAATCAGCCTCCTTCCCGGAAAGTGCATGCTTCTCTGGGCTCAAAACCATCGCATTGCCCCTTTCCTTATTTTTAGCAGTGCCTATATTATCCCCCGAGCCCTCACGGCTGGCGGATCTGCACTCTTCCACGTTGCTAGCCTTAGTGCCTACATTATCGCCCGAGCCCTCATGGCTGGCGGATCTGCACTCTTCCACGTTGCTAGCCTTAGTGCCTACATTATCGCCCGAGCCCTCACGGCTGGCGGATCTGCACTCTTCCTCGTTGCTAGCCTTAGTGCCTACATTTTCCCCCAAGCCCTCACGGCTTGTGGATCTGCACTCTTCGCTAGCTTTTCGACCGAACTCCTCGGTCCTCGCTGCCGAAGTGGCCTTTCTTTCCTGGACCAAACCTGTCCTATGCCGCCACTTCTGCACAGCACTCGTGTCATCCGGCGACTGAGCGGAGCTTCTAACTCGGTCCCTGACACTATCGCGGTGTAGCTTACCACCGTCAATTTGGCCTTCCAAATCTGCCTCCGCGGGAATTCGAAAGTATCGGAGGAGCGCACTTTTGGTTATCGCATAGTTGTGGGCATCCTCGTCAGACAACCTCGCCCAGACATTACAAGGTTCACATGGGAGGAATCCCATCAACACAATTGGCCAATAACTCTGGTCAAGCTGCTCCTCCATGCAAATTCTCTCAAAATTTTCTAGAAAAGTTCTGAAATTTTCGCCTTTTCTCAAAACTCTTAAGCGAGATCGCGTTCTCATACTTCTGATCGCGTTAAGTTCACGTGTGAGTTCCCGCATCTCTCTTTCGTATTCCTGTTGCCGCTGCTCTCTTTCGCGTTCCATCTCCATGTCGAGACGCTTCCTTTCCAAAGCGTATTGACGCTCGCGTTCCTCTTTCTCTTGTTTTTCTTTACGTTCGCGTTCCTCTTTCTCTTGTTTTTCTTTACGTTCGAGTTCCTCTTGTTCTCTTTTTGCCAATTCTCTCTCCTCAATGGCCTCAAGGCATTCCGCAAGCTCGTCATCTTCAGCCTCTAACGCAAGAATAGCCTTCAGCAGTTCTGGTTTTCTGAGTTTGTCTGATACCTCCAGACCCAACTCTTTCGCAAGCTCCAGTAACTTTGGTTTGCGCAGCGTCTTCAAATCCATGGCTGCTCCGAGTGCTGCCTTCTCTACTGCCCACTATTGTCTTGCTGCAACTAACCCAGCAGCAACGACAACCCAATTACCAGCTCTGTTTCTGACACTAACAAAAGCCTGGCAAAACTCAGCAGAAGAAAGTCCCGCACTCACCAAACCTCGCAGCCAAGAATCCAGCGCAGTCGTTCCGCTGCAGGCAACCAGTCATCACAAAGGGCTGTTGCACTGCCCCCGACTCGCCGTTCTGCTGCTCAGCGTCCCGTTGTCCGCAACTCTCCGCTGGCGTCCGATGTTTCGCGTCCCACCGCTGCCAACCAGTTTGTTACAGCCGAGGTAGCAGCACCCCACCGCTGCCACCAGTTTGTTAGGGACGAGGTAGCAGCATCCCACCGCTGCCACCAGTTTGTTACGGACGAGGTAGCATGACCGTGTGCCGGAGAGTGAATGAGGGACGTCTGAGACGAGGCTGCTGGGAAAAGACAATGAAAGAGGATTTTATACAGGAATATTTACAAGTGAGCTGCAGGAACGCTGCATCAAGACAGCTCAACACAAGACCATGATGACAAAAGCTCTTCGGCCGTGCTGCTGCCGGGCTTTTTAAGAGTTCCCTTCCCTAGGGTCCCTAGATGGGGGCCGGGTTTCACTGGCACCAATCACAGACACACACGCACTCACTCACTCCCGAGAGATCACACCGCCGTCACCCGCTGGTGGTGGTGGTGGTGGTGGTGAAAACTTTTAATTTCTGAAATAGAGTTTGGGAGCCACAGAGTGGCCACGCTACATGGTCGGCGTCCCTAGTCCGGGACACCGCATGACAATGCCCCGTCTCTAGCCCGTTTCACCAGAGCCCTTTGGGACTCAAGCGAGGAGCAGTTGAGAAGGGCAGTCTCCCATGCCTCTCTGGAAGGGGTAGGGGAAGGGGGGAGGTGGGGATTTTGAGTACATGCCCACACCATGTGGAAGATGTGGTTGGGCCCGAGTACACGTACTCCGGCAAGCCAAATCAGGATTTAGACGCCCCTTTTGAGTTGCACGACCTTAAGGCGGCCTTAGCAAAAATGCGCCGGGGTACGGCTCCGGGACGGGATCACATAACAGTGAACCTGTTGGCGAACCTACCGGACTCAGCCTACCTCCATTTATTAGAATACATCAACCAGATCTGGGACGGGCGTCCACTCCCTCCCGAGTGGAAAACGTCACTTGTGACGTTTATCCCTAAAACAGGTAAGGCCGTGAATACGGACAACCTGAGGCCCATATCACTGACCTCATGTGCGGGCAAGCTTATGGAGACGATGGTTCGGGATCGCCTCTCTCCATACCTGGAGAGTAAGGGCTTCTTTGCAGTTACCATGTTCGGGTTTCGCCCCCACATGTCTGCACAGGATGTCCTTCTCCAGCTGCACAGGGATGTAATACGACCCACAACTATGCAACACAATGACAAAGCCATCCTCGCCCTTGATCTGAAAGGAGCTTTCGACAATGTTAAACACGGAAGCATCCTGGCCAACTTGAGTTCTACCGATTGTGGGGCTAGGGCCTACGCGTATGTAAGAGATTTCTTGACTAATCGCCAGGCCTTTCTTCGGATTGAGGGCGAGGAATACGGCCCTTACATGATGGGAACACGGGGTACCCCTCAGGGAGCGGTGTTATCACCGCTCCTGTTCAACATAGCTATGATGCACCTCCCAAGCCAACTGGCTCGGGTGGAAGGCATTCAACACGCGTTGTATGCAGATGACATTACAATTTGGACCACTGAGGGGAGCCTTGGGGACATGGAGGCCCGCCTTCAGCAGGCCGCTTCCATAGTCGATGCGTATGCCATTGACTGTGGGCTCCAATGTGCTCCAGCGAAATCAGAGCTTTTGCATGTCAGAGCGAACCCAAAGGATAGGACAGCAATTCACATCTCTCTGTCAGGAGGTCCTATTAGAGAGGTGGAGGAGCTCCGTATTCTGGGCCTTTTCATTCACCACAGACTCAGACCGGACTCCACCATTCTGAAACTCAAGAGAGTAGGCGAACAGGTAGGGCGCATGATCCGCCGCGTTTCCAACAAGCGGGGCGGTCTGCGGGGCAGGGACGCGCTTCGGCTCGTCTATGCCTTCGTGACTAGCCGGATCCTCTACGCCGTGCCATATCTCCGCACTACTAAGCAAGAGGAGGCGCGAATAGACGCCGTCATCCGCAAGGCAACTAAGCGAGCCCTGGATCTCCCGGTGGCTACCTCTAATGCCAAACTCAAGGCATTGGGGGTGCTAAACTCCTACCAGGAGCTGCGGGAGGCCCACCTCGTGAACCAATACACGCGGCTCATGCAGACGGCCCCTGGGCGCCGCCTGCTAAACCGCTTACACATCCAACACGACTGCACTCCAGAGGAGGCGGAGCGTTACCCAGTACTGTGGCGCCATATGCTCTGGGTCTCCCCGCTCCCCCGTAACATGGACACCGACATGCACGTAAACAGGCGACAAGCGCGGGCTCGGGCTCTTGAGAGACAACACGGCTCCCGACCCGGTGTATATTATGTAGACGTAGCAGGCCCATCGCCCACGGGATTTTACACGGCCGCTGTCGTTCACCAGGAAATGCACGTTGATGGACTCTCTTTTCGAGCCCCGAATTCAATGCGAGCCGAGGAAGTAGCGATAGCGCTTGCTGCCACCCACGCCAATTCGAGAATCATCATTACGGACTCCCGAAAAGCATGTGATCATTACTTGGCAGGGGAGATCTCCCCCTTAGCTGCTTGCATTCTAAGACGGACTGCCACTGATCCAACACCCAAAAGAATCATTTGGGCTCCTGGCCACCAGGGCTTACGAGGTAATGAGGCCGCTGACGCGGCTGCCCGAGCGCTTACTCACCGGGCTCCTCATCCCAGCTCTTCTGGCTCGGAGACTAACCAGCCGCTGCTGCGATTCAAGGAAATTATAACGCATTATAGCGACATCCACCGCCTTTTCCCGGCCCCTGCAAAGGGGCTGAGTAAGACGGAGGAGCGAACTTTAAGGCGCCTGCAGACAGGTACTCTACTCTGTCCTGCAATCTTAAAGCATTACGATCCTAACACGGATGGGCGATGCCCACACTGTGGGGAGACCTGTGATATCTTCCACATGGTGTGGGCATGTACTCAAAACCCGCTGGGAGAGGGAGAACGATGCCATCGCACAGACGCCGGAATGTCCTCGAGCGGCGTTTCCCGCGCATTCCGAACGCGCGTTCACACTCGGTGTAGGTGAAACGCTCGCTCCACCGGGCAGACGGACGCGGCTTCCGTGGCAATCCAGGCGCTCACCCAACGCGCGTCTCGGGGTTTGTCGGCGTTTCGCTGCTGCCATGTCGTTGCCTTCCCCACGACGAAGGCGAGACGTAACAAGTTGTATACTTTTTACTCAAGGGATACTGGTAAACTGCCATTCATTACCTGAGAAAACCTGCCATGCGTGCCACACTGCATTTTTATTGTTCTAGTTATTTCCCTCTCCAGATCCGTATTAGCAGTCACTACCTGCCCTAAGTTGACGTATTCCCTTACCACTTCGAGCATATCGCTACCAGTTGTGAACTGCTGTCCCCTTGCGAGACTGTTGAACACCGGTTTAATTTCATGCATGTTATTTTTGAGGCCCACTGTTCTGCTCAACCTAACTCATTGATCATGCTTTGCAGTTCACCCCGTCAGATATTTAGAAAGGCAATGTCATCAAAACTTTTATTTGTTGTACCATTCATACTAATATTTAGGTTTATTAAAAGGATGTTGAAATAGGTGAAGTTACGCTTTAAACGCATGCGAAAAAGCGCATAAAGAGAAAGATGCAGCCATAAGAAAACAGGCCATAAGAAAACCCACTCGCGGACTTCTCTGCACCAGCGCTTCGTATGATGATTTTTTAGGACGGATAAATTATGCCTGGATATTGATTTCAACAAAGAAATTATCTCCGTAAAATGTAACGCATTGAAGGTAGTTAATTATTCTGTTATGTGCTGGTTAATTTAAAAACTATATAGGGTTTTTAGTGGCCACCAAGCAGCACATCACGACTTTGCTAACAAAAGCGCAGTAAAAAAGCTCAATATTTTTTTTTTAATTTAGTACGAGCAGAAGAATATGGCTGCATATTTAGCGGGGCATTCAACAGGCTTGAGTCAAACGGCAGCACTTTGCTTTCGCGTCGTTGAGACTAGCGTATATCTTCGAAAATTTTGATGAAGTATTGCGCAGTTCCCGAAATCCAAAATGATGCTTTCAGATATTCTATTTCCTTATTCACATCAGTTTTTAGAGAGCTGACGTCATACAATTGCTTATTATGTTCTGGGTTCATGACTGGCGATTCTTTTAAAAAAATAGGCTAATTGTGATTCTGCGAGTGGCATTTTATAAAATACTTCTATAAGCATTTTTAACATGTTTTTAGCACGCTTATCCTGCGTCCGTCGTTTCAGTTGTCGTTTTTTGTCCGTGTGTAGCGCGTTATTCCCCTGAAATGTACAGCGAACTAGCCCACATTGCTGCCCTGCTTTTTTAATTATGTTCTCTGTATAAGTAGACCACTTAAGGCTAAAAGTAGTCTTAAGGCCGAGGTACTTATACGACGCTGATTCCAAACGTATGGGGCGGGATTTTTTTTTACGTACGAGCATGATTTTGCGTTTGTAATATTTAGCTATGTAAGACAGGCCTTCGGCTCCCGAACCTTGGGTGGCTAGCGTAAGAACGAAGAGGACGAAGACAGCGGCGCCGATGCTCGTGCGTGTGCGCTGATCGCTGCCGCTGAGACTGATCGCTGCCTTCGAACTGAACCGAGACGTACCGCTAGCCGTTCGCGACGCAGCGCCTTCGTAGACGTCCTACACTACACTTGGTGGAGGTGCTGTCTGCTCTCACTATCGAGATACGGCACCATGCCCAGACTTCCAGGCTCTACCACGGTGTCCGACCCCCCGGCCCAACCTGCCCAGCCTGCTGGCCCTGCTGTCATCTGTTCTGGTGCCGTCCGTCAGCGGGACCCCGCGATCTTCAGCGGCACGGATGACACCGACGTGGAGGATTGGTTGGCCACCTATGAACGCGTAAGCGCGTATAATAAGAGGGACGACAGCGTCAAGCTTACCAACATTATATTTTATTTAAGCGACGTTGCCAATCTATGGTTCCGCAACCACGAAGCGGACATCTCCAGCTGGGCGGATCTGAAACCCAATCTCACGGAGGTCTTCGGCCGTCCCGCTGTGCGTAAGCTTCGTGCCGAGCAACGCTTGCGCAGTCGGGCACAACAGAGCGGCTAAAACTTTACCAGCTACATCGAAGATGTAGTCGATCTCTGCAAACGCATCAACGCTTCCATGAGCGAGGCAGACAAGATCCGAAATATTCTGAAAGGCATTGATGATGACGCCTTTCAGATGCTCGTCGCGAAGAATCCCCAGTCTGTCTCCGACGTGATAAGCCACTGCCAAAGCTTCGATGAGCTGCGCAAACAGCGCCTTTCGACCCGCCGAGCCGGCTTTCAAGAGGCAAATATTTCCAGCTTGGCTCTTTCCCGGGACGGTGCTCTGGACCATCAGTCGCTCCTCCAGCACATTCAGAAGTTCGTCCGTGAGGAAGTCGCCCGCCAGCTGTGCTTGTCGACCAGCCCACCTACTCCTGCGCCGCCGCTCACTCCCAACATCCAGCGTGTCATACAGGAGCAGGTCGCCGAGGTACTGCCCTCTCCTCCTCCACCTCCTCAGCAGCCGCTGATCACGGCTCCGTTAACGTACGCGGATGCTGTGGCGCGACCGCGGCCTTCGCCTGCTGCTCCTGCCTACGGGCCGCCCCATCACCTGTTAGAGCCCCAGAGACCTGCACCAACCGCTTATCGTCCGGTTGCCCGCCCAAGACCACAGCCGCAGCCTCTCAACCCCTGGCGTACGCAAGACAACCGCCCAATTTGCTACGCCTGCGGAGTCGCTGGCCACGTGGCTCGCTTGTGCCGCAGTCGCGACTATCGTCGGTATACTTATAGGCGTGAGCCGACTTACGATCTATGCCCCGCCTCCTCGCCTGTGTCACATGAGCCGCCTCCCGATCCGTCTTCGTCTAGCTACCGTTTCCGCTCTCACCGCTCGCCGTCCCCTGGCCGACGTTCCCGCTCTCCGATGCTCCGCCGCCCACCCGCTCCGCAAGCGGAAAACTAACGGCCGCAGTTCCGGAGGCAAGAACTGCGCCGCCAGCGACTCGCTCAAGCCCTGTATCCGTGCCAGCCAACATTATCACCGTGTTCGTTGAGGGAGTCGCCGTCGAAGCACTTGTTGACACGGGCGCAGCCGTTTCTGTTCTTAGCCACACACTCTGTCGCAGACTCAAAAAAGTGACGACGCCTCTTCCCGCCGTTTCTCTCCGAACCGCCAGCGCTCAGGACATTCGACCATTAGCCGCCTGCACCGCCCGCCTGCTTATCGAGAACGTCCCCTACACAATAGAGTTCATCGTCCTCGCCCGCTCATCTCACGACGTCATCCTTGGTTGGGACTTCCTTTCCACTCATCACGCTGTTATTGACTGCGCCCGTGCTCAGCTTGAGTTATCGCCCTTCAGTGACGCTCCCTTGGACGTGCCCGACGCTGCTGCCGCTACTGTGATCGTCTCACAGGACACTGACGTTCCGCCCTTTTCTTCAGTGCTCGTGCCTCTTTCTTGTGCTGCTCTCTCCGACGCAACTGTCGCATATACGCCCTCTTTACGATCCGCTGACCAGAAATCTGTTTTGCTGCCTCATGCCGTGCTGACAATTATTCGTGGCTCCAGCGCTATTTATGTGTCTAACCCGTTCTCCTGCCCTACCACTTTGCTCCGTGGCCAATCGCTTGGTAGTGTTGCCGTGCTAGATCCCTCCTCAGCATACCCCCTCGTCGACAGCTCGGCCGACCTTCACGTCAGCGCCATTACGCCTGTTTCCATCGCCAATCCGTCTCCTCTCGATGTTTTTCACCGCTCCATCGACGCCGCCCTGACGCATACCCAAAGGGCCCAACTTGCCGCCGTCCTGCACCGTTTTGCAGCTTCGTTTGATTACCAGCACACATCATTGGGCCGCGCAACCACCGTCACCCACTGTATTGACACTGGCACACATGCCCCTTTGCGCCAACGTCCGTACCGTGTGTCAGCCGCTGAGCGCCGCATCATTGACGAACAGGTTACCGACATGCTCAAGCGCCACGTGATACAGCCGTCGCAAAGCCCGTGGGCATCGCCGGTGGTCCTTGTCAAGAAAAAAGACGGTTCCATCCGGTTCTGCGTTGATTACCGTCGTCTGAACAAGATTACACGCAAGGACGTTTACCCTCTCCCTCGTATCGACGACGCCCTCGACTGCCTGCAGGGCGCTGAGTTCTTCTCTTCATTGGACTTGCGCTCTGGTTACTGGCAGGTGCCGATGGCAGAGGCCGATCGCCCAAAAACTGCATTCGTCACACCCGACGGGCTTTATGAATTTAATGTCATGCCCTTCGGCCTCTGCAATGCCCCTGCCACATTCGAGCGCATGATGGACAACCTACTCCGCGGGCTTAAGTGGCACATATGCCTTTGTTACTTAGATGACGTTGTGATATTTTCGCCAGATTTTTCGTCTCACCTCCAGCGCCTTGAGACTGTTCTTCGCTGCCTGGCCGACGCTGGCCTCCAACTCAATTTAAAAAAGTGCCGCTTCGGAGCTCGGCAGCTTACCATTCTCGGACATGTCGTGTCCAAGGATGGCGTTCTCCCGGACCCGGCAAAGTTACGAGCTGTAGCAGAATTTCCGAAACCGACTTCTGTAAAAGGCCTTTGCAGCTTCGTAGGCCTCTGCTCTTATTTTCGCCGCTTTGTCCGCAACTTCGCCACTATCATCGACCCTCTGACCAAGCTCCTTTCCGGCCACGACCTTTCGGCCTGGTCGCCAGCCTGTGATGAAGCCTTTACGACACTCCGTCGCCTCTTGACCACACCGCCAATTCTGCGCCATTTCGACCCTCGTTCTCCGACGGAACTCCACACCGATGCCAGCGGCGTCGGCCTCGGTGCAGTCCTCGCGCCGCGCAAGCCTGGCTTTGACGAATATGTTGTCGCTTACGCCAGCCGGACACTCACAAAAGCTGAAGCGAACTATTCTGTCACTGAGAAGGAGTGTTTAGCTATCCTATGGGCGATAGTCAAATTCCGCCCTTACTTGTACGGGCGCCCTTTTGACGTTGCCACCGATCACCACGCCCTCTGCTGGTTGTCGTCTTTGAAAGATCCCTCTGGTCGACTGGCACGCTGGGCTCTGCGGCTTCAAGAGTACGACATCCGCGTGGTCTATCGTTCCGGCCGTAAACATGCGGATGCTGATGCCCTCTCACGTTCCCCTCTGCCGTCTGAGGCAGCGTCTTCTATCTGCGCCCTGTATTCTTTGACGTTTGAGCCCGCTGATATGGCTTCCGAGCAACGCAAAGACCCATGGATCGCTTGCCTCTTGGATTTCTTATCTGGCCAATCACCTCGACCTCCTTCCCGTGCTCTGCGCCGTCAGTCCCACCATTTCGCCATCAGAGACGACCTGCTTTACCGTCGGAACTACCTTCCGGATGGTCGCAAGTGGCTGCTTGTCATTCCGACCCATCTGCGCTCCTTCATTTGCTCTTCCTACCACGATGATCCCCAGTGTGCTCATGCCGGCTTCTTGAAGACCTTCACCCGCCTATGACATCGGTACTACTGGCGTGGGATGTACCGTTATGTGCGCAAGTTCGTTCAGTCGTGCCCCGCATGCCAGCGCCGAAAAAACCCACCTCGCCAACCCGCCGCTCCTTTGCAACCGCTGCCTTGCCCAGCGCAGCCCTTCGAACGTGTTGGCATCGACCTCTACGGCCCTCTTCCCAGCACATCAGCCGGCAACCGCTGGATCATCGTCGCCATCGATCATCTTACCCGGTACGCTGAAACATCACCTTTGCCATCTGGTACAGCCCACGACATTGCATCCTTCATCCTCCATCGCATCGTTCTTCGCCATGGTGCTCCCAAAGAGTTGCTGAGTGATAGAGGTCCAGCCTTTCTATCTGAAGTTGTCGAAGCTCTCCTTCGGGAATGCAACATCGTTCACCGCACCACTTCTGCCTACCATCCGCAGACAAATGGCCTGGTTGAGCGTTTTAACCGCACTCTTGGCGACATGCTGGCCATGTATGTGGCTTCCGATCACTGCAACTGGGACCGCGTTCTACCTTTCGTCACCTATGCTTATAACTCCGCTACTCAAGCCACCACCGGATTCTCTCCATACTTTCTCCTCTACGGCCGTGAGCCTTCTTGCACAATGGACACCATTCTCCCTTACCGCCCTGATGCTTCTGAATTTAAGCCTCTTTCTCAAGCCGCCACTTATGCCGAAGAATGCCGCCAGCTTGCCCGGTCTTTCACTTCACACTCCCAGCAGCAGCAGAAAAGCACCCGTGATCCCTCTGCACTACTTCCCACCTATCTTCCTGACTCATTGGTCTGGCTCTGGGTTCCTTCCTCAAGTCCCGGCCTTTCCTCCAAACTTCTCAGCAAGTACCAGGGCCCCTTCCGCATTCTTAAACAGACATCCCCCGTCAATTACCTCATCGAACCCCTTACACCGTCTACTGATCATCGTCGCCGAGGCCGTGAAATTGTCCACGCCGACCGCCTCAAACCATACTACGACCCCGCCGTCGTCACATCTCCCTAGGCCGCCAGGATGGCGCCTTTTCGCCCGGGGGAAGTTGTAAGACAGGCCTTCGGCTCCCGAACCTTGGGTGGCTAGCGTAAGAACGAAGAGGACGAAGACAGCGGCGCCGATGCTCGTGCGTGTGCGCTGATCGCTGCCGCTGAGACTGATCGCTGCCTTCGAACTGAACCGAGACGTACCGCTAGCCGTTCGCGACGCAGCGCCTTCGTAGACGTCCTGCACTACAGCTACATTAACTATTCTATGCATCAGTTCCCTATTGTTATGAGGTGTGACTGAAGTAATGTAATGTCGTTAGCGTTAGTTATTTCACGAATAATAACGCAATCATCAGCGAATAGGTGATTATGAGAGTTTGCAAGATACGAGAGATGATTCATGTAAATTATAAACAACACGGCTCAAAGAACTGAACCTTGCAGAACACCTGAAGCACCTCGTAAAACTGGAGCTGTAACCATTACCAAAAACAAACTGTGCGTGATTGAATAGAAAACATTCAATCCATTTTAATAATTTACACTAAATGATTTCAGTTGTTTTCGCTTGTAAAGTAATAGGTTCTGACATACCCTTTCGAATGATTATGAAAAATTTAACAATATACAGTTAGCACTCATGATGGGTCTATAATATGATTCAATGCCCGTGTTAACGGAATTAACTGTGTTTCAAGCCGCCGCGGTGGCTCAGTGGCTATGGTGCTCGGCTGCTGTCCCAAAAGACGCGGGTTCGATCCCGGCCGCGGCGGCTGGAATTTCTTTGGAGGAGAAATTCTAGAGGCCCGTGTACTGTGCAATGTCAGTGCACGTTAAAGAACCCCAGGTGGTCGAAATTTCCGGATCCCTTCACTACGGCGTCTCTCATAGCCTCAGTCGCTTTGGGACGTTAAACCCCATAAACCAACCAACTGTGTTTCAAAAGAGCAAGATTTTTTAATAACGTTGCGCTGACACAAAAAAATGAGTTCGACTGAAGGAAGTTGACAAAGGCTGGCGGTTAGTACATTTTCGGGAATTTTGCAACAAGTACTGGTAAAGGATATGGGACAGTAAGTACTAGGGGATGCTTTTTTGCCATATTTGTAGACTGAAACTGCGTTTCGCAATTTCTACTCAATGCGTGACGTTGATTTGCCAAGTGGTTACTGGAAAAGGTTGGTTAGTATTATGGAAGAATAACGTGGATTGTTTAAGAATTTTGAGTTTGTGCTGTAATATCCCGGAGCGGAATGGACAGCGATTTCATCAATAACCTTATTGACATCAGAAGTAGCAACAGTTGTAGGCAGGGCGGAATGGACCCCGATTTCATCAATAGGTTTATTGTCGCAAGGAGTAGCAACAGTTGCAGGCAGCACGGCAACATACCAAGAAGTGGTAAGTTGTGGGCATATGTACATCAAATATGGCTGTAAAGTTGTCAGGGAATGTGCGGTTAACAACAATGGCGCAACTGTCATAAGGAATGGGGTCGCCTGAAGGGTTAGATAAGGTGGCGGCTTTAATGGTGGAAGGATTACTCGCACGCCCGAATTTTTTCACATCGGTAGTAAGTACAGAAGGCAGCGCATGTGAGTGGAAGGGCTTTTTAGCATCGTTGAGCGCCTTCCCATACGAAGCCCATCTTTTGTTAGTTGGCGAGAGCTCTTCGATGCGATAGAGCTTTTGCTGGGAAAATAATTTATGTGAATATAATATCAGGGAGCATTTTAATGGCCGGTAACCGCACCTTGGGGAATATACGTTACAGTGAGTTTGGTGACTATAGCTGTGAACATGCTCCAGTTAGTTTGAAAATTGCGGTCATCAAAGGTATCAAGGACGACATAGAATAAAAAAATATAGTTAATCATTTATCACCGGAGAATTTCCTTTGTTGTAGTCTCGAGCTATTTTTTTTTCATTATTATTTAGAGGGGCTAGATAAATGTACAAGTGCAAAAGTAAGTGCTTGCTCATTCCTGTCAAGTATATATAGGTGACACTCTGACATATCAACTTGTCAACACTAAATATAGTGTTTTCGCCGCATTTTCTGTTATTTTAATTGCTGGTGGGCACAGTTTCTCTAGCGAGAATACTGAGCACACATATAAAAATTTGCGACCTTGAGACGAGAACGGGGACATTAAAAGGGAGTCGGTGATCAATGTAATGTTCGGAAAATTGAAATCGCTAAGTTAGATTAGTGGGAATGAAGGAAAGCCTGTTGCGACGATATTAATGTCAATGTAAAGTTTATTTTTAAAAGGCGGCGAGAAATGAAGACGGTAGCATACTCGTGTTGCTACACTCTGGTGATTAAGGCTGATAGCAGACCATACTATTTCTAGACTATGTCTAGACCTATGCATGATGGTGGGATATCATTGCCAATAGCTAGAAGCACTCCACCGCCTCTTTGCGTGCCGTGATCACAGTGGACGAATGAAAAACGATGACAATTTAAAAAGATATCAGAGTCGGGAATGCGCGTATTGAGCCGTGTTTCTCTTAACGTTTTGAGTAAAGCTACTCTTTAAAATGTGAAACGAGATGCAACTCTACCTTAGAATATTTCTTTTGTGTTGTCTAATTTTGTCCAATTCTTTCAGACGACGACCCAGCCGTATGACACGGGTATTACTGTTCTCCTCTTTCACTCGAGAAGGGAAACCGGACTTGAAATGGCCCACAAGCACTCACAGCCAGATGTTACGGGCAGGAAACTGGAAATTTTTGTGACATTTGTCGGCATTGCTTTCCGGTTAACTATGCACTCACAGAACCTTCAAATGACTGAACACTTAGTGCCAGAGTGAGACCTTGCAAGCGGATGGAGGTACTCGCATCACCCGTTTCCGAGTATTCCTATGATAAATCTCTGGTCGGTCCAGACGGCGGCCTCGAAGCAGCATTTGTTTACTTTTACCGCACAACCATTTTACCACGGACTTCGTAGCAGGCGCATCAACATTACAGCTGGGAAAGAAATAATTTATTTCAATTTGTCGCATAGAAAACAATGTCCGACTACATATCATATATCCAGTGTGAATGTGTATGCCATAAAAATTGCCGGTAGCAGGTGCGCATGCCGCAATATAGACACAGTCCGGAGACTGTAACAGATAAGTTTATTTTTCTTGTATTTAAATTTTTGCATTTGAAGCAAAGAAGTTGTGAGTATAATAAGCTATCTCTTATATTTTCATTAGTAGGCCATAACAAATATTTTTGCCCAGAATAGTGGAGAACGCCACTTTTTCGAAGCTTTTAAAGTACACTTTACGTAAGGAGCATCCGCCTTTACGTTGCACTCACCAACACAACCTTGAATGCGTACACGATGGGCCAGCACTGATGCTTTTTCCCTTACTTTCCTCAGAGCCTGAAATGCCCGGGTTGGTGTCAGTAGTCGCTGCACATCAACGAAACCTCTTGTTGAGCATCGTCGGCCCTTCGGCTTGGAACAGCAACCCAGCCGGCTTCCACGTGCAGTGGCAGGCAACCAGCGAGCGCCAGGGGCCAAGAGGAGAACAGGACATTGCACTGCTGGCTGACTGGTCGCCTGAAGAAAACGTCCTGAATGTAACTCTTCCTCTACAAGGAGGCATCGACTACGAGCTGTCCGTGAGCGCCGTGGGTTCGGGCGACTCCGGGGAAACCCTGCGGGGTCCAGAAGTCAAGCTAAACGCTAGCGTGCCATTGGGTGAGTCGTGATAGCCGCTAGCACGAAGAGAGAGTTTGCATTGAGGAAAGGTGAAAACTGCCCAAAAGACGAGGACATAGGCAATGAGGAACACTGAAAACGCTACGGGCATCCACGACTTTTGCGCAATTTTAACCTTCCCGGAACTGTGAACCAACTCTCTCGTAAGAACGTCCTGCTTTTGCTTTGAGGATATCAACGATATCGCCAATGTGCGCAGAAAAGCTATATCTTGACGCCACTTGCAGCAGATATGAAGATTTACTGAATACAATTTTCGGTTTTATTTTATATTTCTTCACAAATGAATTGAGATTTTTTTTTGTAAACTGCAAGGAAGAATAGAGTTCAGGTTATCATGTCTTATACTGAAAAAACCTTTGAAGTAGCTATTATACATGAAGGGATCTCATCTCGAACGAAAATTTAGGCACCACTCTAGCAAAAAGATAAGCACTGCTTAAAGTTAGCCACTTGATAACTTAAGCAAACCATCAAATGACAACACACTTCGCGTGTCTAGAATATTTCGTTTCAAATGTTTCAGTACCTTAGTAGGATACAAAATTTCTTCGCTTCTGTGGGGTGGCCAATCAGGCGGCCAAATTCTCTTGATTAACATTGGCTTCCTAGAGAAATATTTCCTCGCTCTCAGGAAACTATAATAATGATAAAGAACGCACTGATTTTTAGGACATCTTTTCGATTCTGTAAAATATTTTGATCGATGTGCATGTTGGATAAAATATTTTAAGGCTAACAGAATACTGTGTCGAGGAAAATTGCGCTAACTATAAAAATCTTAATTTTTTTCTACCGTGCTTTGGGTTTATGGTTTAGAGTGGTTTAACGTCCCAAAGCGACTCAGCCTATGAGGGATGCCATAGTGAAAGGCTCCGGAAATTTCCACTCCTGGGGATCTTTATCGTGCACTAACAACGTACAGTAAAGGGGCCTCCAGAGTTTCGCCTCTATCGAACTTCGCGACCACCAGCGACCTAGCTCGTACCCGCGTCTTTTGTGTGAGCAGACGAGCGCCATAACCACTGAGCCACAGCGGCAGCGTCCTCCTTTGTGATAACGGAATGTAATCGTGCAATCGCAAGTAGGGTGAACTTCATTGAGTGCTACTAGCTTTTTAACATTCTTCCAGAGCGGACTTTAACTCTGCAAAGACACTTAATTTTGTCGCTTGATGTAATGGTCACTAAAGGAGCTTTTTCACGATAAACACTCCTCCGTCGTGATGAGCAAAAAGCTCATGCTTCATACATACATATAGGAAATACGTAGAGACAGCTTCGGCGGAAAGCATTACTATGGCAACCCTTACCACCCTCTCTTTTTATAGTTACGCGCATGAATGATCACAAACCAACCAAACTGAAAATGCTGAAAGGGTTTAAGAAAGTTAGAAGCATGATGTGAGCTGTTAGGTAGTTAATGAAAACTGTGGTCATTATCATCTTCGTTATCTTCGAATCACAACTTGGTCACAATTCGCAAGTTAACGAGGGCACTGGTTCATAGATCCCCTTACTGCCTCCTTTAAACGATATATATAAACCTTAGTTACATCCGGATTACACAGTACTACCTCAAGGCTTCTGAAACCAATTTGTATTGATATAATGAGAGAAATGCGAAGATTGCGCGCAATTTCAGTTGTTTTTAAGGTATATATAGAAAACTAAAGCTGATTCTTGGATGAGTTTTTGCTTGTATGTCGTGAAAGCAGACACTACGAAACTGTGATTATCGAGCAGCGAATCATACAAACCGAGTCTGCACGAACCAGATACCCCTCTCTTTGTCTTGGTCATCGCGCATAGCGAGACGGAATTCCTTGTTTTTTAAACCACATCAAGCGTCGCCAATGCATATGCCGCCTCTCTTGATGAAAAGAAACGCGTGTAATATCTCGAGCATCTTTTGATCAGGGCAACAAAAGAAACAACCTTTGCTGTCAAAAGTTCGAGTCGGCTTTAACATTTCACAGTGCCATACGATTGGCGAATTGCTTTGGAATTCGCTGCATTAAAAAGTAGCAGGAGACCAAGGAATGGCTTATTAAAATGCCAGATCTTAAGAATTGCAGTAGGAGTGATTAGTAGAGTACGGAGACGAAATATTTTTCGGATCATAAGCACCTTCTTCCGCAAACCGGGAACCCAGAGTCGAAGTGGCAGAAGAGCAGGAGTGGCGAGACGAAGAATGAAATAGGCATCGTGCTCACATTCTGGCATCGTATAGTGCCCGGGTAAGCGAGATGTAGTCACTGCACAATGGTTCCCTCTCGAATCCGCTGTGACTTTTGGGGGCCTGGGAGAAAACTTCTGCCACCCAGGTTGCTCTTCCCGAGCAACCTCTCGCAGAAAATCATTAATTTACCTGCCACAGTTCGCTATTTGCTCAAAATGCGGTGAGCAGGTTGTGACAACACTGCAAGGTTATACGACCTAGGTGACCCGCCTGCCTACTAGGTGGCTTGTCTACGTATTTGTCGAGAAATTTTTTGCTCAGGGTCAACAATATCGACGATGACGTGGGATTTTCTGCGGGGCGAGCTCCCTACGCTATCTCGTTAAAACTGCGGCGAAAAGTGGCGCAGGAGAAGTATGCGATGCGGCAGAGCAGCGCCACGAGTGGCCCTGAAGTAAATGGCAACCGCGACACCTGCAGAATAAGAGGGAGAAAGTATCTACCCCAAGGACCTTGGAAGCCGCCATAGGTGCGGCGCGGAGGGAGGGTTCTACTAGCGCCAGTGCCATATTCGAGTCCCGCTAACCATTTCAATGACAACGCTTTCATTAGATGCAGCAAAACTGACCCACCCTTGCCAGCGTATTCTCCGCTCCTGCCAGCGTTATGTGGAAGCTTAATTAAAGGTATATGACTCGCCTTGTAATCTTTCAAAAAAAAAAATAACTGAACACCACAGTGTTTACGATAACGGGGGGCTAGCAAAGAAGTTAAGGCTTTTTCAGCAAGTGTCACTGAATCAAACTACCTTTATAACTTATTCTCCTGAGTACGAATCTTAGTGACGAGAAGACGTCGCTTTTTTTAAGATGACATAAAATAAAACAAATATAGTGATTCCATATTACGGATCCCGTGCACATGAGCGTGTGCGATTTCTCTCTCTTTATCACGTGCTTTTAATGTAATAAAACAGTCTAAACATGCTCTGCAGCCATCTAAAATTTTGGGAGAGCAAATTTTTTCATGACATAGAAACTCTAAAATACAACCCAGATATTTCCATTAGCTTGCTGATATAATTTATTTGTTTATTTATTTAATACCCTCTGGGCCGAAAGGGCGTTAATGAGGGGCTGAGTACAAAACAAGAAAAGAGAAACAGAAAACTCCAATGTGCATTTTTGTTAACAAATAGTAATTGTGCTATTACCAAAGGTGATCGATGAGTGCCAACCTTAAGGATGGTGCATCTACAATTGAAGGAATGGTGGAGCAAGGCGGTTCAACTCAGTGCAAGATTTTGGCAGAAATAAGCTGAAGAGATATTGGTACAGCAGCAGAGAAAGGTGACGTTTAACCGGTGGTCAATGCGAGATGATACGTTGAAGGTTCGAAAAGAAGTTCGCTTTTTAATGATGGACAAGAAAAGAAAACTTTATAAAGGAGGAAGAGGCCAGAAATTTTCCTACCATTTAGGAAATCTGGTAATCTAAGATTTGTTTTCATTAAGCAGACGCTAGCTGTATGGTAATAACTAGATTAATGAAACCAGCGGATTGGCTTTGTACTGATTCAGTGTGTTAAAGTTAAGGTTTGTTGAGCTGCATCCATTATTGCCGATGCGTATCAGAGTAAGAGTGGTAATAGTAATGAAATATTACTCTTGTCCTGCAAATATTTGTATCTAACACTTAGCAATTCAGCAAACAAGGGAAGGGGAATGAGGGGCTCGTTATAAATATGAAAGAAGCCAACAGCCACAGAAACCAAGGGGCACAGGGAATTTTTTTTTTAATTTATTTATTTATTTTGTGGTGTTGATCAATTTAGGATATTACTGAATATGTTATCGGTTAAAGCTAATTGATTAGAAAAGCAGAAGAAAAAAAAATTGTAGTAATTCAATCTCTCTTGATACAGATTCTTACGAAGTATCAGCTAGCGCATTAGACTCTACAAAAGCTGTCATTTCCTGGCGTTCTTCAGAGCACGTGGACGTATTCAAGGTAATTTTCACAAGTGATGGCTACCTCGGTAAGCTATTCTGGTTAAAAAAATTTCGGAGTGTTTATTCCTATTGCTCTGATGTTTTGCACAAACTTCTTTCAAGAACTGCGGCCGATTGCATGCGGAAGATGCTTCGTAGGGTCCTGAAAAATGCAAACAAAACCTAATTCCCCCATTTTCTGCCACTCGTCAGCATTCTAGAATTCAGCCTCAGGCGATATCTGTTTCTGAAACAAAAAAAAGCTTCTACAAAACGAGCTGAAAACATTGGGTTTGTTTTTTTGGGACAAGTATATTAACGATAGCTTAGTTACGTCAGCCTACTGGGACTATCAACGAGGTCACTTTTGAAATCATAGAACAGGGTGGCCGTCTGTACACAATTTTTTTTTATGCAAACGGGTGTATTCGACTTCATTCAACTAGAGCGTTCCAGGCATAATGTGCTGATTTCTAGCGCTGGCTGCGGTCGGTTAGAACAGTGTACATCAGAAATTCTTCTCGAAGAATTCCACTGGAACTGAGATGACTTTGTCACTTCTGATGAACGCAGTAGACTGTTAGAAAAGAAAAATACAGAACCTGCAATCTGAAGAAAGTCTAAAATTTCCATTTTTTTTTTTTCAGGTGACAGTCTTCATTGACGACGTGAGTGCAGCCGAAATATTTGTTTGCTTTTCGTTAAGTAACCAAAAGCCAATTATTCCTAAAGCAGCTGTTGTCAACAAGCTCAAGGCTAGGTTAGGCCAAGTGCGCTACGCATAAACAGAACATTCCTTGTTTTCTGCTTTTTTAGTTGTAAGTTGTAATCTGTCAATGGGTTTAAATGCTGTCTGCATCCGCGTTTCAATGTATTGTTTCGTGCGTCGAGATTGCACGACAGTATCCTGTCTAGATACCGTCGCGTTACTTTTAATATGCAATCTTATTATGGTTGCCAGGTTATCATTCGTCATTTGAGCTACTCTAGGAGTAGCTAGGTTCATTCTTAAGAATTCGAATTATGGCGCACCTGATCAACAGATGTATGCTCCCAATCTTATTGGAAAAAACATCAAATGTCTGGATGAGAATATTTTCCAGACATCGATTTACGGAAAACAATGTTTTCTTCAGCAGGGCTACGCAGAAGTGTGCCCCCCAACAACAATGAGAGAGATTTACTGAAGGGTACTCTTAGCAAATATACGAGATTATGAGATATACGATGTTGCAATTCTGCAAGAATTCTTGGATTTACCCCTTAAGTTTGCTTTGAAGCTTTCACTATAAAGAATGCTGCTGCGTGGAGCGTGAAGAGAGGTGGGTTAGTAGTAGGTAGCGGCTCTAAAGGGTACAGCTGGGTGGGCGTGTTGTGGATGCCGCTTCGAGATGGTGAAAGCTGGCGGGCGTATGTAGTTTGAACGGTGGTAATGGTGGGCGGGGTCGGCAGATGGATAGTGGATGGTACTTGTGGAGGGTGGTGGCTTCATTCTCATGGCCAAAAACGAACGGCATCTTCTTCTCACCGTAACTCAGGTACTAGCCCGTTGTTCCAACCGGCGATGCAGGCAGGGCACATAATTTTCAATGATATTTGTCTGACCAAACAAATCTGCGAATCGGCTACTGTATTTACAGTACAAACGGGCTCGGATTTAGTGGTTGCGGGATGCTGTCTGGGTTACGTTTAATGTATTCTTTTTTTAATTTATGAGCCTCTTGGTTCACGTGCATTCATGAGAACAGAAATTGTATACTGACGCTATTATGAACTGTTTGTGTCTGCCACACATTGTGGGCCAGATTACGTAACGCACAGAACTTTCCGAGGATTGAAACCAGCGTCATAAAGTGGCATCTGGTAAAAGCAACCCGAGAAAATTGCTGTTCCCAGCGAGCAGGATAATTTAGTAAGCACTGACGCCCCCATAAAATCAAGACGCCAACGGGCATAGATACGACATATTTTACCAGCATAGTTATGCAAGTATTACTTGAATCTTTGTGACTGTCGCGTTTGATAAAAATTCTAGTTCGTACTTGAGTACGCATCTTCAGGTTTCCTTTTTTCAGGGCGAAGAAAACTGGCGCACCTACACAACTAGGGTTTTTGAAGGAACAGAAAAAGTGACTTCAAGATCTAGCGCCATTATCACAGAGTTACCGCCCTCGAAGTTTAACATGGTGCGCCTTGAAGGTTGCATCGCTGGAAACTGCACTGGTGCGTTGAACACAACGTTCAGCACACTACCAGAACGTAAGTGTGGAAAGTTCATCCTTCCCCACCTAATGAAACGAGCCGAGCTAACCTTATTTTTTACACTCAAGCAAGAGGATTTTAGCGGCCATACACCGACCATAATTTGTGTATCAATTCAGGCAGAGCGTCAACACGGATTATAGGGCGATACGGGCTGTACAAATCGAATAACCTGTCAAATTTGGAGCCGATCACCGCAAAAATAGTTTCCATAAAAAGGACATTTATTACAAAAATCAGTAAGGTCAACCTGCGGATTTGAAATATGAAGTGAAGACCGTTCAACAATGGCAAAAGATATTGAACGTTATAAACCTGTTCGCATTTTTTTACCTAGCGCATTATTCTAAAAAAAATGAAGTTCATCTCTCCAACACAGAAACTCCGACGCCTATAAAGGGCGCTGTAGGCGTTTTGATTTGTACCCAGGTATAAGCAAATATCCCTCCTTATCTATTCCGACGCTACAGTGACATCGCACCTGAAATAAAATTATTCGCCACAAACTTCTGCGGATTTAAATGGACTCCTAGGGCAGTATTCTCTTTAAACATTCTGGCTCACGTTTTTGTAGCAAGTCAATTCTGGACTCTCAATTTCTGTCTTATCTCAGGCTGCATCACGGTTTAAAACTTTCAAACGATACCCATGCATCGACATAATATTCCTTTTCAAAAATGCGTTCATCGTAGCCTAAAGGAAAATAAATGTGAGCATTTAGACGTGAAAAGCGACAATCCTTCCCGGCTTTGAATGTAGCACAACCAGTTTGTATTTTACATCTTAGTTTTGGTGTACAGTTATCTGTATTCTGAACATTAGGGCAATCTTACATTATTACAGTCACAAATGCTCACGAGTGCGTTATACTTCTTTGGTAATTATCTGGCAAGCTTTTTCTTCGCAACAAAAAAAAAATATGCAATTAAGGAGGAGAATCCCACAGTTAATGTAAACAGAACCAATCTTTAACATAAACTGGCTCAGTAAACCAGCGGTCGTGAGTGTAAACACAAGCTGCGTCACCTTCGTCTTAATTCTGCTGTTCTTCTTTCGTCGGCTTTAGCCGCAGGTGTTACAAGCGTCAGCTGCCTTGCTTACAATACCCGCGGGGTAAAAAGCCGCCACCCTTGCCGCCTAAGGACACGCGAACATAGCAGGGTCGTAGTAGGGTTTCAGCTGGTCGACGTGGACAATTTCAAGGCCACGGCGACGGTGAACAGGGCAAGGCGTGAGGGGCTGTACATGATAATTGGCCGGAGATGTTTGTTGAAGAACGCGATAGGGGCCCTGGTATTTACTCCGCAGTTTGGTAAACTGGTGCGGGCTGAAGGAGGGCACCCAAATCCAAACTGAGGAGTCCGTAGTATAAAAAGGGACCGTGAGAGAGCGCTGGCATTTTTGTATCAACAGCCGGAACGGTAAATGATCAAAACATCCTAATCTTGTGAACGGAGAGCACAGCAAGTGATACGTCCGCACGCATCTTTGACAGAAGACAACCAGCAGAGGGTATCTTGACCTGCGATGACATGGAACGGACGCCCATATAGGACGAAATTCTGTGACCACCCAAATAATTGCCAAGGATTCTTTTTCCGTGACAGAATATTAATTACACTCTGCTTTTATGAGTGCACGGCTGGCGCGTAAGCAACGACGTACTCCAGGCTCTTTACAAACACCCTGCTGTGCCCGGCGGTTCTCAAGCACTTTAATCCTGCTTTTGACGGCCGCTGCTCATTCTGTGGGGAGGTGGCCGACACCTTCCACATGGTTTGGGCATGCAGAAAAAATCCTTCTCTCCCCCCAATCACCCCTTCCCCTACCCGAGAGGACTGGGAGGCGGCCCTGCTCAGCTGCCAGGAACTATCGGCCCAACAGGCCCTGGTTCAGCGGACTTGTGTAACGGTCTCGACCAACGGGATCCCGGAATGAGGGACTCCGCCTAGTATTGTAAGGGGTGAGACCCATTAGGGGCCTCTCCCCGAGCACCTCTCTGTAAATTACTAAACAAATGCTCTTCACCACCACCATAGAAACCAGGTTGTTTCCTCGGCATCTTGACCGTTGCCGCTGGCGTCTGTGTGGAAATCTGTAAGGACAGAAAAGTCGAAATGATGCAAGATCAGAAGAGAGGTGAGAAGCCGGTGCAGCGTTGCAAAAGCTTCGTGGCGCCCAAGAGACCACGCTGCGTGAAGGGAGCGGTACTGGCACCAAAATTCGTGGCGATGCGGCGAAAGCACGAGCAAACACAAATAAAGCTTCTGAGTTCTTTCAAGGATATGGGCTTTGGAAAAACACTCACTGACCGGAGGCTGGTAGGGCCCGGGAAGACACCGTCCTTGGACATGACGTGGCGAAGGATAGTCACCTTGCGGACGCCGAAGCGGTATTTCTTTAAGTTGTGTTGCAGGCCAGCGTCGCTGAGACATCGAACACTTTCGAAGCAACAAGATGAGACGAAAAGTCCGGCGAGAAGATGACACCATCGATCGGGTCGAAGCAGCATGTCTGAAATTTCAGCCCGTGGAGGATGCTCTTCATGCCCTCAAAAGTGGCAGGAGC